>NC_088709.1:13622763-13957763 GCF_963576615.1 Watersipora subatra
CTACATAGAGTATTTGGTTAATAGAATCTTACAAAAATATATGAAATGAACGCTTACATTAGTATAAATGGCAATTCTTTACAAGTGGATAGGCATTTTTAAGGCAAAAATTGTATTATTATAAGTATTACTCATGTATAAGTTCACCCCGCTATTCCAGAATATTTTAGAAGCACTATAACTGTAACGATTGTTGCTATCCGAAAAAAAATATAGCTTTCAAAAGTTTTTTATTCGATATGATAAATAGAGTTCATCGGCATGTTTTAAACGAGGTTTTGGTTGACTCACTTATGATATTGTTTGTGAATGGATCACATGCTAAAACAAAAGTTAAGCATTGCCTGTTCTCAATTGGGTGTGGGCTGCTCAGGAGGTAGTAAAAAAACAAACAGTGCATATCTATAGTCTATTTAGAATTTACAGTTGGAATATTTCGCCTAATGTTTTCCGAATATATTACTTGTTAAACTTAAAACCGATCGGTAGTAGTTCAGCATAACATTAGCACCTGCCATATTATGATTGAAAGTGATGTACTAAGCATGTTCAGTAGAAATATATATGGTATCTTCGCTGATATTTGATACTGGTACTTCTGTGAAATAGCTTTAACATTTATATGCTGAACTATCATTAATATGAGTGTTTGTGAATCCGTAGACAAATGCATGCTTCGTCGCCATTAAATTTGCTATTTGGCTTATTTGCTATTTGCTATTTATGAAAGGGTTTCAATAATAACGGCTTTTGCTGGAAAGTCTTTCGTCTTCAACAACCATGAACAATTGTTTTTTATTTATCCACATTGCTCGTGCCATCAAGATTTTGTTAATTAGTAACTATGGATAGTATGAACACGAGCTATATGGATAAGAATTGATTTTCATATTTAAAAAATTTTTTTTTTTAAATATTTTACTGCATATGTGCATATAAAATTTTATGTAGACAACAGTGCAAATGCGCAGTCGTCAGTATTTAGGCTAAGATCCTAAAAGGCTAGTGAGCTAACAGCAATCTGCTGTAAATCAGAAACAAGTTTCCACAAGGTTAAAATAAAAACTGTATGCGATTTTCATCCAAAATTTTGGGTTGAAAAAGATAATTCGTATAGCTTAATCATATTATAAGCTTATTCAGCAAAGTGTTTTTCCTTAATGCCTAGCCTGGAACAGTCATTTCAATGCATGGTTGGAAAAAGCACCCTTCGATATAGCTTCTCATTTCATGTTTAGAAGACGAAGAAGTATTGTATAAACAACAAGCCGCAGCAGCTGCTGAATATGGGAACTATCATTGTAATCTACTTTCTTTGGCAGACTTTGTGTGACATAATGATTAATTTGTATTGCTGAGTGAGTATAAATTGTGTCATAGAGCAATAATTGCTCTATGACACAATTTATGGTTAATACTTAATTACTTATAGGCATAGAATTTACCAAGTGTAACTGAAAAAAACCTCATAGTCTCAGATTTTGATGATTTTTTAATATGTTGTTGCTTATATTGAAAAACGCTCAAATCCCAAATTTTTATCATCTAGGGTCATCGGTTCAGGTGCTATGAAGATTTGAACTTTGACTATTTGTCGCCTGAGTTTGAGGGCAAGTCACATCTAGCTTACTTTAGACTCATATAAATTCAAGAATATACAAGTTAGAGGTCTAGATTTTTATTTGTCTACACACAATTTCAATATTTACACAAACAAATAGGTTTGAAATTTTTCGGATGAATAATGTGGGAGATAACTCCGAACAAGAATGACCGAAAATGCTATTTTAGCCACTATTCAAAAACAATTATCACTATTAACATATAATTTGCCATTGTTTCTGTTAATATTTCTGAAATTCTCCAGGCCTCAGCTATCCAAAACAAGTCTCATCTTCTCTGTCGATTCATCGGGTCAGCATCTAGAAGCCATACAAGATTAAGCTCTTTGTAGAAATACTGCAAAAGTAGAAGTCAAGGTCAACCTGTGGTTTCAACAAAGTCACACATTCTTCTCATGTTTCATACCAATTAACATATGCAAATTTTATTAAAACCATCAAAAGTTTGTGTTTCAGATTGTAAAATGCTTAAAATTGAGTTCCAAATTCAATGCCCTCCAGACACCTTTGTAAATCGCCTTAATTAAATGAGATTATCCCCCCTTATCAAGCTTTAACTTGGCTGATTATTATCCTATTGAATTCAAACGTGCTGTGTGCTTGTGGTTTGTGATAGTAATGAGTTTTAAAATATTTTCTTAACTTACATTTCTCAATGTTATCCATTGTTGTAGCTTGGTAAAATCTATGCCTATAAGAAATTCTATTTGACGCATACATGTATATATATATATATATATATATATATATATATATATATATATATATATATATATATATATATATATACATGTATATATATACATGTATATATGTATGCGTCAAATAGAATTTCTTATAGGCATAGAATTTACCAAGCTACAACAATGGATAACATTGAGGAATGTAAGCTAAGAAAATATTTTAAAACTCATTACTATCACAAACCACAAGCACACAGCAAGTTTGAATTCAATAGGATAATAATCAGCCAAGTTAAAGCTTGATAAGGGGGGATAATCTCATTTAATTAGGCAAATTTACAAAGGTGTTCATATATTCCACTATTCATATATATGAATAGTGGAGCTGATAACAAACCCCAAAATGCTTTTTAAATGCATTTTTATTTATATGCAATAACTTTCATTTCAGGGAAACTGATAGTTCGCAGGCGGAAAAAATAACAGAAGTTAGAGGAACAGATTCAAAAGCTCAAGAGACAGCTGGAGCAGGGAAAACGAACAATAAATAGCTACTGGCGGGCAATAAAATATGCTGTGAATTGAATAATTTAAAATTACCCCCATTTACTTTATACTGCATCCATTTCCTCATTCGAGCGGTTTGATAGCAAACTGTCAGACTCTTCCAGGGCATCCAATGAGTCATAAGTGATCAATGAAGCAAAAGAAGAGATGACCATGTTGCAGCATTTACAGTCATCCACTATGCTTTTAGAGCTCATGCTAGATAGCTGGCTCAAATTTTCTGCAGAGGATTGTACAATGTGCTCAGGATGGAAGTTCCGGATGCATAGCCCGTTTGCAGTTCTAGAGCTACGGCCAATTGTCCAGGCTTGAACATATTGTTGCAGCATACTTCAATAATATCAAGCGTAATTCCTTGGGCTTTGTGGACTGTCAGTGCAAACGCTAATGACAGAGGCAACTGTGACCTGCAGCCGCTAGTCATGTGACGTGAGGGGTTGAAACTACGAACAAAGCAATGTGATTATAAACTAAAAAAGCTAAACAACTGAGTCACGGGGTACCATAAAGTCGTGGTCACACGATGGCCGAACCAACATAGGTTTGGTTCGGAGGTTGTTTTGCATTGTTTTGTTTTGTCCATATGCATGGAGACAGGACACTGTTTCATTGGTAGTTTTTATGTATTTGAGCTAAATATTTCTATTGTAAACAAAAAACTTTGAGCAACAAGCAAGATAACTCACTTCAAGCAATGCAGCAGAACAACAATTAAACAGAGAAATATATTATGTAAGTAATATTATGTAAGTATATTACATAAGTAATATTATGTAGTATATTACGTAACATATTATGTAAGCAATACTGAATAATAAAATGCTGCTTAGAATAAAACAATCAAAAATTTCGCTGCTAAAAGCTGCAGACCAACTATTAACTTTGTGGTATTCAAATACGGTAGCCACACCTCATGAGCAGGGCTTCTGCGTAGTATTTCCTTAGAGCCTGAGTCTTTAGCCAGATATTTTGAAATTTTCCCAGACCATCGGTTCACACAAGCAATATTATGAGCCCATGCATCAAAATTACGCGCATACAAAACGGTCTTGTCTCGATCGGAACATGGAAGAGGTCTGCATTTGGGCTTCAAGAATTCCATGGTTTCTGCCGAAACTGAACCATCACTTGTCTCTCTAACAGCATTGGCTAACATCATATCCCTTGTTCTTACTATTTGCAACAGCATTCCAATTACATGAGGTTTTTGCTCAAAAAATAATTGAACAAATAACAATGTCTTCTCGTAAGAACATTTGCTTCAACAAGAATTTTGAAAAAAGCTGAATATTGGAAAGAATTTACTGTAAGTGCTGAGGTTTGACTGTATTGAAGTTTAGTGCAGAATACTGGGTTATATTATGATGTGGTCAGTAGTTGTATGCTACCTCAACTAAATTCGCTTTCTGAGGAATATAAGCAGAAATGTTTACATGCTTATATATAGGCTCGCCAATGTCTCCATTGATCAGATTGGCAACTGGAGCCAGAGGAAAGAGGTCACCAACAAATATGCGCTGCACTCCTCCTAGAGGCAAGGAATTTCTTTTAATATCTGGCATTATGGCAGATAATGACAATAAAGTGTGGACCGACGTGATGCTGATTTCATCAATCAGCATCACGTCACACTCCGCCAACCTGCAAACAATTCATTCGGCTAGAGTATTTAAAAGACTAACAGCATAAGCAATTATGTGTGGCTTGTCCAACCAAATCAACTTTAATGACGCAACCAATGACATTTTGTGAGTCACAATGCCTATTAGATGTAGAAACATTTACCAATTAATTTATGTATACAATTAATTGAGTTCTAGGGCTAAAGTTGATAGCCTTGAGAAACAAATGAGAGTGAAGTGTTATAAATTGGCTCCAAATTACATTTTGAGAAATACAAACTCTGCCCTGCAGATCATTACGCATTTTTTGCATGTTTATATGCATCTGGCGTTTATCTTTCTGTTGCAAATAATTTGGTTAATGTGGAAGTCTTCTTAACACGCGAATATCCAGTTTATTTTAACAATTTCACATATATGAAGATTGTTTTAAAACACTCATGGTAGAGCCTATGCTATCCATCGTTGTTTTGACGTCATCACCCTGTTTGCACACGCGCTTGTTCACGAAAACGCCGCCATATTTGTAGAAAACGATTGTCATTCTCTTATTTAATAGTATTTTTTGGGTTGTTTTGACACTATAATAAAAAATTGCAAACAAAATAACCGTTTTCAAAAATCCATTGCAGAAGCTTGGTGTTTTTAACGATAAAAGTTGTCTATAAGGATGGCCGACAACGATAGAATGACGTCACAAAAAAACGAAGGATAGGGTCGTTCATAAGGCCAAGTTGTAAGGCTAGCTACCATGTACAACTACATAGTCCAATTTTGCGTTCAGGTACAATTAAATCAAGATGATCTACAGATTAGGACATGGATCCATGAAATCTCATTTTAACCATAAAAGCACTCAAATTTTCATATAGAACACATAAATTTTTGCAAAACTGAGAAAAATTTTTGCATCTTCTGATGCTATTGTTGTTAAAAAAAAATTTTAATATGAAAAAGTAGCACGAAATTGCGGTTTGAATAAAACTCGTGTTTCACCAATATATTCAACTACTAAGGGCATTTAAACGCATAAATGTTGAAACACTAATCAGCAATTAAAACATTGTCCTTTGTATAGAATACAATGAAGTAGAATTGCCCTACTCCTAGTACAGGGTCTTTGAGTGGTAGTTAGCAAAACGTGATTTGGCAATAATTTTCACAAGTGATCTGCTAAAGTTGTAGCTAAATCTAATTCCCAGTCAAAGTCCGTAAGATCCCAAAATCACCAGGACCCTGATCTAGAAATTCTTCTTCTGTAATTGCTGTGATTTCCTCATCATCACTCCACTCCAAGTCCAACATTTAGACTGCTCGTACTTCCTATGGGTGTCTATTAATACTAATCTACAAATCGTAATCATCAACTGGCCGGATGTTGAACCTTGAACAAAGATTACTAAGAATTTTTTCATTAGACCCACCTGTTTGACAAACCAAATGTTTGCAGGCAATCTCTAAATATAGATTGATGAGTAACGCTACTACGCTATGCCCAAATACCGGCTCATGAACTTGAATGAAATGCTCTGGAAGTGGCTAAACCGGCACACGCACCCGAAATGGCTATCTGTAGCATTTTAGTTTCCTTTAGTATATCAAAAGCAACTATGACCTCTAATAAAAATCCATTGTCAGCAGTAATAGTTGTCCAATGATGTCCAGTCTATTTTATCATAACTATAAAATATGGCATATGTAACAGCGCGATACGCTGCTCTAAGGTGGCTTTTAACTCCTAAAGATTTCTTGAGAGAGAGAGAGAGTGTTGGGTCTTATAAGCATTTATTAGCAAAACTATCATGAGTACTGACAGGCTAACAAGGCTAACAATGATCACACTCTTAATAAAACGTCAGCATTCCTTTATATAGTGTTGGTAGCATAATAGTCACTAATAATACTGTATAATGAGCCAAGCACAAGATACAAAAAGGACACAAATAATAAGTAATACTATTACAATTTTGTTGCAGGCACAATGGTCAGACAAAGAAGGTTAAAATTGACGCAGATGGCAACTTTGTGCTTTACAAGATCGTGTCCAGGTGTAATGGTGGATTTAGTGCAGTTATTATGTAAATGAATGTCTTAAGAAATGAACACTAATAAAAACGTATGTAGATCTGTTACACAATCTTCTGAATGGAATAATAGCTGTCATATAGAGGAGATATTGCAATATTTCAATGTTGAGATAGACATATTTCACACATATCACAGCTACAGATATGCTCAATATTCTGATTAGAAGTTACAAAAGACAAAGTTTTATTTGTAAGTAAGTATTTAAGTATTTTACTGCATATGTGCATATCAAACATTACGTAGACGACAGTGCGAATGTGCAGTCCCCAGTATTTAGGCTAAGATCCTAAAAGGCTCGTGAGCATACAGCAATCTGCTGTAAATCAGAAATAAGCTTCCACAAAAAAAATAAAAGCTGTATGCAATTTTTATCCGAAATTTTGGATTAAAAAAGATCATTCGTATAGCTTAATCATACTACGAGTTTATTCAGCAGTGTTTGTCTTTTATGCCTAGCCTGGAACAGCCATTTCAATGACGTCGTTGGAAGGAAGCACCCTTCGATATGGCTTCTCATTTCATGTCTAAAAGATGAAGAAGTGTTGTATAAACAACGAGCCGCAGCTGCTGAAAAAGGTTTGTCTTTTTACGAAAAAATATAGGAATGATCATTATAATCTACCTTCTTTGGCAAACCATATATATATATATATATATATACCCTAAACGCTTTTCAAATGCATTTTTATTTATATGCAATAATTTTCATTTCAGGGAAACTGATAGTTCGCAGGCGCAAAAGGTGGCAGAAGTTAGAAGAACGAATCCAAAAACTCAAGAAACAGCTGGAGCAGGGAAAGCGAACAATAACTAGCTATTGGCGAGCGATAAAATATGCTGTGAATGAAATAATTTAAAATTACCCGCAGTCACTTCATAAAAATCTATTGTATATTGTATTTATCGATTCAGTTGATTGTCAGAGAACACTTTTTGTATGTAAAATTATTTATTAAAAAATAGTTCATACCTGTTGGGGCTCTCAGATGAAATTGCTAGAACAAGATAAAATCCTAAATATATCGGCTATATAATATCCAAATAATCCGTTAGTTACTTGGCTGGTTTGTTTATGGTAGATGTTTAAAACACATTTTATTATTATAGTTACATAATATATTATTACATCGATTAGCTCATTTCTTTTATTTAAATTAGGCATGTGAAGAGTAGAACATGTAAAGTAGAAAGAGGAGATGTAGAAACTTTTTTAACAAGCACTTGTTGCAATTTATGGCACTAATGTCACATGAGGATATTTTACCAGTTTCCACTAAATAAATTACTAGACAATGTCATCATTTAGTTGCTAGATATAACTACATGTACTTGGTTCTGTTGCTGCTTTTTTGAAATACCTATTAAGTAAGGAACATAGGCCCTTTGAGTATATTGTGCAATCTCAAGTGAGGAACATAGACCCGAGCAAGTAAAATATGCTCATTATGATGTGAGGAATATAGGCCCTTTGTGTATATTGCGCAATCTCAAGTGAGGAACATAGGCCCAAGCAAGTAAAATATGCTCATTATGATGTGAGGAATATAGGCCCTTTGTGTATATTGCGCAATCTCAAGTGAGGAACATAGGCCCAAGCAAGTAAAGTATGCTCATTATGATGTGAGGAATATAGGCCCTTTGTGTATATTGCGCAATCTCAAGTGAGGAACATAGACCCAAGCAAGTAAAATATGCTCATTATGATGTGAGGAATATAGGCCCTTTGTGTATATTGCGCAATCTCAAGTGAGGAGCATAGGCCCAAGCAAGTAAAATATGCTCGTTATGATGTGAGGAATATAGGCCCTTTGTGTATATTGCGCAATCTCAAGTGAGGAGCATAGGCCCAAGCAAGTAAAATATGCTCATTATGATGTGAGGAATATAGGCCCTTTGTGTATATTGCGCAATCTCAAGTGAAGAACATAGACCCAAGCAAGTAAAATATGCTCATTATGATGTGAGGAATATAGGCCCTTTGAATATATTGCGCAATCTCAAGTGAGGAACATAGTCCCAAGCAAGTAAAATAATTTATGCTCATTATGATGTGAGGAATATAGGCCCTTTGTGTATATTGCGCAATCTCAAGTGAGGAGCATAGGCTCAAGCAAGTAAAGTATGCTCATTATGATGTGAGGAATATAGGCCCTTTGTGTATATTGCGCAATCTCAAGTGAGGAGCATAGGCCCAAGCAAGTAAAGTATGCTCATTATGATGTGAGGAATATAGGCCCTTTGTGTATATTGCGCAATCTCAAATGAGGAACAGACCCAAGCAAGTAAAATATGCTCATTATGATGTGAGAAACATAGGCCCTTTGAGTATATTGCGCAATCTCAAGTGAGGAACATAGACACAAGCAACTAAAATATGCTCATTATGATGTGAGGAACATAGGCCCTTTGAGTATATTGCGCAATCTCAAGTGAAGAACATAGACCCATGCAAGTAAAATATGCTCATTATGAAGTGAGGAACATAGGCCCTTTAATTATATTGCGCAATCTCGAGTGAGGAACATAGACCCAAGGGAGTATAATATGCTCATTATGAAGAGAGGAACATAGGCCCCTTGATTATATTGCGCAATACGAAGCGAGGAACATAGGCCGAAGCGAGTGTATTGTACAATATCGAGTGAGGCCCTTTGACTATATTGCGCAATATGAAATGGAAATATAGGCCATCATGGTTATTTTTATAAAATAATTGAGTGAGAAACATGGTCCTCATGATGATTTTTATACTATTACTGTGTGAGAAACTTAGGCTTCAATCATTATATTTATATTATTATCGAGTGAGAAATATAGGTCTTCATGATTATATTTGTATTAGTTAATCTTCATTGAAATATTATTAATATCAAATATAATATTATTTGCGCTTCTATTTGCAGGCAAAAATAAATATCTTCAATTATATTTCATGAAAAGGAAACTCCCCATCTGTAGGTGAGATTGTCAGATGTAAATAACGAAACGGTTATGTAGAGATGGTAATTACAAGTAGCAAAATAAAATCATACTGGCAGCAAACAGAAATTGCTTCACGGCAAGACTTATATGCAGAGTTTATATACAAGACAATACAGAATATATTGTAATTATTAATTTAATCACATTATGTTAAATAAAATAATTACAAATATAGAATTATATTTGTAATATTTTTGAGTGAGAAACATATACCTTACTGAGTGCATTGCAAAATATTATGTGATGAACATCAGCCCTTGCGAGTATACTGCGCAATATTGAATGAGGAGCATAGGCCTCCATGATTTTATAGATGTTATTATTCAGTGAGGAAGATATGCTTTGATGATTTCATTAACAATCAGCGAGTAATATACGTTTTTTGATTATATTTACAAAATCAAATAATCAGAAAACAGGCTTTAGTTTTTTTTAATTTAATTATAATACAATCGCTTGGACAACTTATACAGTACGCATTCCTACATAAACTTGTTTATTGTATTCTTGCGTGAGAAACATCGGCAGAGCTAATGTGCTGAGACGAATCATCAGTCACTTTTACGTCCGCAACGTCTAGACAGCAATAAATTTACTGATTGAGCCGTAGCGATTTGCGGAACATAGGGCCTTGCGGAACATAGGGCCTGCGGAACATAGGGCTGTCCCCAATTATTAGCGTAATAGGTGTTCATGTGCATGCGTAAAACTTGAATTGTTCTGTTCTCGGTTTTATCATTATTGAATTGGTGTTCCGTAAGGAATGTTAGAAAAAGCCACATTCCTTTTTTATGCAGCAGGCATATTTATCTGTTACTTTTTCTATGGAATTCTTCAAGAAAAAATGTAAGTGTCTTCTCTACGGTCTGTCTGAGCTATGTCGTTGACCGAGTTTCATGTTGTTGTTAGTTTTTTAATGTATTACATTTTTAACATAATGTTCATGGTGTTAGGTAAATAAAAATATTTATTTTGTTCGATGCGTTTTCAGAAATTAAAATTGGTTTCAAGTAGCGAATCACTAACTGGGAGAAACAGCATTACCTCGTATTACCTCGTAGGATTCTTCACGCTAAACCACCTAGGGATGTAAGGGGCGTGCCTCAATTAGACTCAAATGGATTTTTTTTTCTTTGTAAAACAATGTTCCAGTAATTGGTTTCATAATTAGAATCTATGAATTAATGTTACATAGAGGTCTGCAATTTAAGGTCTCGTATTGTCTTTGGTAAAAAGCTATTGTGGAAGAGTGACTTGTTTGTTTGTAGAGTGATTGGAACTCTGTGTCTTTGAGATCGAGCATAGCTTGTTTTTGTGTATGTGCATCTACTTTTATTATAAGTTTGAGGCATCTATTTGTTGGTGTAGCAAAATTACTTGATTATAATTGTAGTTATACGCATATATACCAATTTATCTTCTGGTTTTGGTTACTTTTACTTTTTAAATTTTAATATATATATATATATATATATATATATATATATATACCCCTGGTTGCTTTACTGTGTCAAAATCTGGCTGTGAATCAAGGCTTCCCATTTACTGTAATACAGACAATACAGGGACATTATGTAGGATATAGGAGCATAGTGAAGCAACTAGAGCAATTAACTAGCGACTGTGATTTAGAACATTCTAAAATTTTCCAATTTGGACTAACTTTGTATCAACAACTGTAGGCTACATCGGTAAGTTTTAAAAACAAGCATAGCAGCATATGGTTTAATATAAATGAAGAACAAAATTTTAAATCGTCAGCGTTATATCAGCATATAATTCATTGTATCACAAGGGAATAGGCGTTGATTTGTTTGTAAGGAATTTCAGACGCCGCCAAGATAATAACTTCTCTATTTGACTCAGTGATTGTAGGCTTATACTTAATGCTGCATAATAACTTTTGTTTTTTTTGCTAATTAAAAAATCTAAATAAGTGATTAGAGGCTAGATTAACTCGAAACATGTAGAAACTAGTTTAAATTGATTTGTCTACTACAAGGTAAATCGAAATATTTAGTCATTTGTTTCAGAAAACACGCGATTTAAAAATAAATTTTATTTTGGTAGTTGCAGACAATAACGAAATCAAACAAAAAGATGTGAGCCATAAATTCATAAAAATTTGTAAACAAATTCCAAATGTTTGGCAGCTGCTATTAAGACTTCGCGGCAAATGGTGGTGGTGATGATCAATCAGCAGCAGTGTGAACGCATCCCGTAAAACGTCTGTTTGAACTTCACCTTTAATAGACTGCCAAAGAGTGATATGGCATTCGAATAGAGGTTTTACAATACATTTTATTCTCTATTTGCATTGAACTATAATATATTGTACTGAAAGAAACTGTCCAGTATGAATTCTGCTTGACCCAAATTTATATTGTGTTAAAATAATCTTTTTTTACTTCCGGTCAATCAATTTTACGGTTTTGCAGAAATATTTCTAGTCAGTCTTGTTTGATTCCAAAGCCTTGTGAATGTAGTTGATAAGTATCCTCGCTTTATAATGAATGCATAAGTTATCAACTATTTACTGAGTTATGCTTCCAATTGCAGTACCAAAGGAGAGTATGTCCGCGAAGATGGTTCTAAAGAGTTCTTCACATTCAGTCTTTCGCTTGTCTTTCTGCAATGCATTATCAACTGCATTTTTGCTGCAATTGGTAAGTTAAGCTAGCTAGCTTCGCACCACGAATTTCGGCTCTTCAATTTTGATTGTTGAACTTTGAATAGTCTGGGGCATGGTGGATTCAGGAAATCTCCAATTGTTCATCAACCTTCGTTCTGCGTCATTGATTATGTCCTTAGTGGACTTCACTCTATTGGCAAAAGAGGTGTAGCCTAACATTCCAATTAAGTGTTCCACCCTTTCCTACCTTGTTAGCTGGTTACTTATTTGTGTTATATTACCGGGCTACTTGTGGCCATCAGATTCATCAGCTGTACTTACATTTGCTTTGTAGTGAAAAGAGTAAAGGGAGGTCGAGATGAGACAGACACTACGACAGCCAAGCTATATGCTCTCTGCTCCATGTCGTACCTTGGAGCTATGCTAGCCAGTAATAAATCTTTGCAGTGGGTTTCTTACCCCACCCAGGTGTGTGGTTGACCCCTCCTCCATATTCCCCAGTTTCTCGCTTTTGGTACATTTTTGTGAATTTGCATTACAAAGCGGTTTAACACATGCTTTGATGATTTTATCTTCTTGCTGCGCTATCTGCTATAGTTACTTGGTGAATTATTGATTGCTGTCTGTCTGGAACCGAATTAATACATAGCCTACACCATAATTTTAACTATCAGGAAAATATAAAAATTGTTTGCAATTCTATTAGTAGGGCAAACAATCTCTCAAGTTGTATTCGCTGCATATATGAGACAGTCGCTAAATATCAACTGGTGGTGTCTGAGACTTGGGTTTAAGCAAGTATCAGGTGATGTGATTAGTTGTATGGTGCTGGAATGGGATCATAACTCCAAGAATTCTAAAGACTACAAATGGAGATATTCAACTTCTCTAATAAATAGTCACTGTAAATAAATAGTGATTGTAGCGGAGTTTCTAAAATTAAAAGCTACCACTTAAATTACTAACATATTTATATTCTGTTTATAGACTATTTTCTATGATCGCCATTAGTGTGGTGGATTAACTATGTTTACATAGTTAATCCATGTTAATGTAAAAGCATTATTCTTAAACTTTATGAATGTAAACAAGCTGCCCAAATCCTTTTTGGCAGCATAACACAGTACAGCTTACTTACAACTGTAGTATAAAACTTGTTGCCGTGTCCACCAGCCAACCCACCCCTTTCATGAGACCTAAGTATCTTCATTTCTGAAGTGCATTTTCACTTTACATTTTATCAACAGCCCTTCACCTCTGCCTTCTGCATGAGCAAGAACCTGTTTTCACCTTATTTGTTGCTGCCGTTGTCAAAACATATCTCTAGCACCGTCTAGTTATATCAATCCTATACTGCATTGGTTGTATAAGAATTGTTGATGGTTTGAAAACCAGTTACTGCTTCGGTACATTTACCCAGTTTACAACTATTGACAATAATGGTAGAGCTTTTGATAAAGTAAATTATTTTGGTTGGACCCCCTTGTCACAGCAGACAATATAAATTATACTTGTAGCAGCTATAACTCTAAGTTCTCATCTTGGTGCATTTGAGTCACGATTTTGTGCATCAGTAAAACATGGAACCCAAGCAAATTGGCCTTGTGATCTTTAACCTTACATCATCGGCTCACTCGCAGCCTGTCATTGTTTAACAGGTGCTAGGGAAGTCTGCCAAGCCCATACCTGTCATGGTAATGGGGGTCTTGTTTGCCTCAAAAAGATACCCCCTTGCCAAGTACTTCTTCGTTTTACTCATAACAGCTGGAGTTGCCTTGTTTATATACAAAGACTCAAAAGTGCCTGAGAAGGGCGTTGACACTGATCACACTTTTGGTATTGGGGAGATCTTATTGGTAAGTTGACTCCTCTTCCCTAGACCTCATATGGGGTCTTTATTTAGCAGACCACAGATATGCTGCTGACATAGTAGGAGCCTAGAATAGTGTAATTGCTGTCTCTTTGTTGTTTACTATGAACCTTAAGGGATTTTATTTCAACATACTTTGTGTGCTTAATGTTAACAACCTTAGTGTTCATCAATTTGATTGTCTATACTTGGCACATCACAACATTAGATTTCGCGGTACAAAATGCAAGACCTCAGCAGGCCATTCACAATGTTAATCTTAAGTACCTGTAAAATTAGTACTCAGTTCCATGTTTTGTTGTCTTGGGTGTGCCGTCGCTATTTTATATAGGTCAACTAACACAACATTTGTTAAACTTGGATGGGCCGTTGCTATTTTATATAGGTCAGCTACAATAACATATGTTAAAAGTAAGTTGATAACATCAAATCTTAGTTGGCCTCAGTTGCATCACAGTTAGAAAACATGTACAAAATCACTAGACTAGCTCAATCATTTCAAATATATGAATAACTTGGCATGTGGTGGGGAGCTTTATAGCTGGCCAAAAAGTGGGAAGAATAGTGAGAAAACTAAGAAAAAGTGGAAGTTAATGCTATTTTATGTGTTATATGTTTTTGATGGGTTGGCAGGATGGCACTATATACTAACAATTGGTATTTCTTTGTTTATATGACTTTCTTAAAGTGAGTATTTTGTAAATGGATATGGTTTCTCACGCTTGTATGCATGCCAAAGCCGGAGTGAGCACACTACAGATGCTGTTTGAATTGTTACTATTTACTCAATTCCAACAGTAATAATATACTAATAGAAATCGTTCTGTTTCACTGCAATAGCTGATTTTCATTATCTAATAATGTTGGGGTTTTGAAGAGGAAGGAATCAATTAAAGAACATTCTAAATTGACCTTTGTTTAATCACCGTGCAGCTGCCAATCATACTAGTTCATCAGAATACAAAGGTATCATTTTACCATCACTTATGTTCTTGCAGGGTACCATTATCTGGTAATTTATCTGGATCTGTATGTTCAATATCGCCTTGTGGTTTCATTAAGATAGTATTCATACAGATAACTTAGAGAATGTACTGTAGTTGTTCCGTACTACCACAGGTCTTGTCAACAGAAGTAGCAGGGTGCAACTCAGTCAAGGTCGCGTAAAGGTAGCTTTTACGAAGCACTACTTCAAAATTTAATTATATTCTGTGTCTGTCAGTATCCATACGATCTGGTTCATTTTGTTCTTTATATCGTAAATACGGCAGGAGTCGAGATATTAAAGTATATACGGCAGGAGTCAGAATTTTAAAGTATATACGACAGGAGTCGGAATATTAAAGTATATACAGCAGGAGTCGGAATATTAAAGTATATACAGCAGGAGTCGGAATATTAAAGTATATACGGCAGGAGTCGGAATATTAAAGTATATACGGCAGGAGTCGGAATATTAAAGTATATACAGCAGGAGTCGGAATATTAAAGTATATACAGCAGGAGTCGGAATATTAAAGTATATACAGCAGGAGTCGGGATATTAAAGTATATACAGCAGGAGTCGGAATATTAAAGTATATACAGCAGGAGTCGGAATATTAAAGTATATAAGGGTGTAGTCGGGATAATAAGGGAGTATTGAGGTTGTTAGTTGGATAGCGGTTGTGGTTTATGTCCATTCTAGTTAATTACATGTAAATATATTAACTTAATATTTACATTAAAATATGACATATCTAAATAAATATGATTGTATATTTGTAATAAATATTGTAGATATATATATATATAGTATTTCATTTACATGAATATTTAAATTTTGAGTTAAAACAGTTAATATTAATTATTTCATGATATGTAAATATCATTTACTTATGTACAATCTGTGTTCATACCTGTATTTGCATAAAAAAGAGGGCTGTTATTCAGATGAGAGTTATCCATGCAGAAATGAGGTGACATCTAATTCTCATCATTCATCGTTATAAACTTCTTGCCGGTCTTAAAACTATGTTCTTAGTGCAGGACCACTTGAGCTGTTAGCTTATTAATGGAGAATTCCATGCTACGCTCGTCACCCGAAGTCTGATTGTACATTCACAGATAGTGTCGCTTCTATGTGATGGAGCGACTGGAGTTCTGCAATCCAAAATGCGACAAGGTCACACGACCAAGTCATACGATATGATGCTCAACATGAACTTATGGTCCCTCCTCTGGCTTGCCATAGCGCTCTCCATGGGCGAGGCGTACGACTTTATTCTCTTCGCTAGTAGAAATCCGCATGTACTTACTGGCATAATTATATTTGGTCTGTCAAGTGCCCTTGGCCAGGTTGGTAACCTTACGTGTCTCTTTTGGTTGTGAATTGTTTCCACGTGTTTCTGTCTGTCATTCACTTGTACATGTACATGGGTGTCTAGCACTTGCCATCTGCCATCTGCTAGCATTTACTGTCAACTTCTGCCCAATATTTATCATTTATCTTTTGTTGTTTACTCTTGTTTGAGGCGTTTTTTGTTCAATATTTGATGGTGGCTAACAATTTCATTATGCCAATTGAGTTAAGCTCTAAATTGAGCGGTCTAAATTGATTGGAAGAACATTACCATATGAACAGGTTTTACTGTATTAGACATCAAATCATCATTTGGTTTTATAAGATTGCATAATAGCTAATAATCTCAAATGTTGTGGGTTAGCAAGTTATGGAGTTATCAAGATGGAGTTCTGTCCTCTTTGAATATTCAAATGGTACTCTAAATTGTATATCACTTTAGCTAAAAGTTTTTCCCAGTTGCTTTGATTACAGATGTTTGTTGATAATTATGATCTATATCAATATTTTCAATACACCTTTTTTCATTAAAATTTGAATATATCAACTCACTGCGTGACTGTGAACAGAATTACTATTCACTGATATCATAACATACTATCTCTAGTTGGTCATAAATTTTACAACCTTGCTGGAAATGTTTGACAGCAAAATTGATGAGCCAGCCTTAGCACTCATGTACAGTACATAAAAAATACTGGCTACCTCCACAGTACTGCTATGTGCTATGCTATATAGTGTGAATTTTTTGTGAAGCACCAAATTGTAGGATAGAACACGTACATCAGCTGTAGCTTCCAAAAATCATAGCTTAGAGCTCATTTCATCAAACTTCAGTACAGTAGGCACGCCACAGTTTAAATCATCTGATACGAATGCGTCGACATTATAGGTATGTTACATTAAACCAAGTGTAAAATTCATGTAAATAATAACCTTATCCGTTTTAAGGTCTTCCCAAATTTATCTCTTTGGCCTTTCAAAATGAACAAAAATTTGATTTCCTAATTTAATGGCTGTTCAGTAACCGGTATTGTTGGTGTGTATCATTTTCCTTTTTTTTCACCACTTATGCTTGACATAAGGGAGCACACAACTTCAATGTCAAGTTGAATCAATCTTTCTAACTTTTCCTCCACAGCAAGATCTAGCTGCAAAGAAAAACAGAAAAACTTTTTTTTAATCAAGTCATGTCGGTAAGTATGTAGTAATGTAATTTTTAATCATGATGTAATAACTATGAACACGATTAGTCCATTGGACTGCAAGTAGCGCTTGTGGCTCAATGGAATAGCTCACCCTCCTCCAGAACTGGAGGTGATGAGTTCAAATCCCGTGCAAAGTGCATTTTTCATTGCTAAAACTCTATCCCTATAACTGGACACAGGACAGACAGATCAACAGACAAACACTGAGATTTGTATATATTAAGTTAAGTGTTGAGCGTTAGTTGCCAGCTGAAGTTCTAACCTAGTCACACCTTATGTTGTAGCATTTTATATTTTTGATGGTATCCACCTATGGACCTCTACCCTGCTCCATAGCTACTACAACTAGGAAATTCTTCACTATACTCGCTTCTGTAATAGTCTTTGGACATACACTGCTGTACAGGCAGTGGATCGGCACTGCATTTGTATTCACTGGCCTCGGCCTTGACATTGTCTTTGGGAAAGAGATAAAACCAGGTACCCATCGCTCTTGATCTCATCAATTCATTCGAATTCTCAGGCCCATTTGTGTTTACTAGGCAATTGTACATCAAAGGATTATAGCGTTCTACATGTATTACATTAGATTAGGTTACTTCTACATTATTTCATGTTGTGATTCGCGAGATATGTTTATTTTCGATGCATTATTGGAGACTCTATTTTATCATAGTAGTGTTATTGTACTTAAGTTTAAATCAATGCTTGAATCATTCCTTTTTCTGGAATTTTCTCCAAACACATTTTTTGTTTACTTTCTGTATGCTTTGTTTGTTCTTGTTATTAACAACAAATATATCACGCTATATCTTTCAACTTATACACTTCCTCTCTCTGTTGTCAGCAGACGAAAAACCACCTGTGGTATAGTATGCTTGTGTTTAACTTGCTTATTAATATTGTAAATCAGGTTCCTTCTAGTCCCTCTAACCGTGTCTTCCATTGACATCCAGCTTTCCTGCAGTGCTCGTCTTACATAGAAAGTACCTTATCTGTTTCTTTCTTTTTGTGATTAAAATGCCTAGCGGTTTTCTCCCCTGGAAAAAGGATTACTCCATAGCTTTAGGCTACAATCTGTGGTTGCAAAACATAATGAAAAGATCCAGAAAATATGTTGCTAATAAGTGCTGTAAATCCATCCAATATCTCATATGATTCCTAGAAGTATATATATGTTAGCCTATTCGTTGTAACAGATGTTAGTCATACATTGCCAGTCATAATATCCTTATTATAAATTAGCGCGAAAGTCACAAATATTTTTGGCTCTCCCAGATTACCAAGTTTGAGACATAATTTATTTATAAACATATTTATCTTGTAAGACAAAGTTCCCATAACTTGCAGAAGACTAATGATGCCCTAAAAGGAAGCAGATTTGATCAAACTGGTTGATCAAACTATTTCTTGTTATTGCATCATTACCATGCTGCCCAAAGAATATTTGCTGATAGAAACACTGAATAGCCTGTCTCGTAATTCAAGTTTTAATAATTTTAGAAAGAAAAAAATTTTAATAAAATAAGTTTTTGAATGTTTTATTAAAATTTTCCACAATTTTTCAGATAAGTAGGTTGACGAATCTCACATAGCACTGCAAGCCTTGTTACACTGTTTTATAAGTTTCCATGCACGCTTGGTACATTTGACTCGTTTCATGCTCTGTAGGTAGGCGTCTGCTCGTCTTCGCATGAATTGCCATTGGGTCGGGATTTTTAATTTCAGGCTTGTGCTTTTTATGTATGTTAGGAGTTATCTACTCCTTTTGCTGTGTAGACAACTCCATTGTATGTAACAAACTTTGTAAAAAATCAACTGATGGTTTCGTTGGTTAGGATTACCGGAGTGTATCGACGTTTTCTAAAGTTTGTGCTGTACTCGTTTGTCTCTCACTTTATCTGCTTCTTACATTGCACTTTGCTATCCAGTTATACTTAATTCAGTCTTCAGAAATATTGAAAGTGGCAGTTGAAGTCCCAATTTTTTTGCTGGTGACTACTACAAACCTGCTGTAGGAATTATTTGTCAGTGCATTATTGTCTTTTTGCAATTCAATTGTTTCGTGAAAGTTCATATTTTATAAACTACTTTATATTTCAGATCATGTGATAATGTATGAATACAGCAGGTTTTTATGTTATACAAATACAACAAATATTTAATGACAAACGCTAGGCCTGTATGTTACACAGATGGTATAACTAAAGTTTTCTACATTTGTATTGACCCGCGCATTAGTGTATAAAGAAAGTAAAAATTTTATATCAATAGTTATGTCCTTGAAAAAACTTTGTAGGTTTGCATTCATGTGTAGAAAGCATGAGGAGTTAAGGGTGAGACTCTGCTTAGAAAAGTGCAAATAGAAACTTGAGATAGGTTTACATGTTGAAACACATTATGCATAAGAAATGAGAAGTATTTCCGCCAGCCGTGTGTCTGACAGGTCATCTTGGGTTTAGTGATCTTCAATGCCTGGCATGGGAAACTTGGATGCAAATTCAGTTACACGCTTTCTCAAATCTTCAATCGACTTTGTTGTCTCTGGGTCCTCCAAGACAAACTTCTTGAAATCCTTCAGTGTCTCTACAGAGAGATAGCCAGATTATTATGAATGATACTTCGACTAGTACAAAATGAGATAAACTAACAAAATTATTAAATGTAAACTTGGGTCGACCTTCGAACACTTCAAATCAATAGTTCCTACAGCATACATGTAACCTAGACTTTTACCTATACCATATAAGTTCAAAAAATAATTACAGGTGCACGTAGCTTGTTAAAATCTGACAGCTCAAAACAGCAGGTTTGTTACTCCTGACACCAGAAGTAGAGCTATTTGCGAGTCAAATCTAAACAACTGTGCAAGTGTGTGATTGAAGAGTGTTAGCAGATGACTGAAGGCCGGTTCACATTATGTCCCCGTTTGTCAGCGTTCATCGTCGATTATGTGAACCGTGAATTGATGGCATCGCCGACACGTCGGGAAAGTTTGCAGGTGTCAAACTTTCCCGATGCTTCGCCGAGCATCGACGGACCGCCTTTTAAATATGAACCATTTCGGCGATGGCAATTCGCGGTCGTAGATAGCGTGATTTATTCATATACGTTTCTGATAGTCGCTGCAGGACTAATGTTTCTAGTAACTAGTGATTCTTGCACGCGAAAACAAAGAGGTTCCTTCGCGAAAATTTAAAAAGAGAAGTGTCACAGAGTATTTTCTGATGCAAACGCGGATGGGTTTGTGATAGTGTGAATATGGTTATCATCGACGATCACCAAAGTATTGTGGCGATATAGTATGAACAGCCTTAACCATGTGGCAGTTAGTGGTAATCTCAGAACTCATGTATTGTCCCAGACAATATGTGTCGCGGTCACAGAAACCATGGTTAAGTCGCAAATCACGAAGTTGAGTTATCCGACTTTGAAGTTGCACCAACTGAATTTATAATATTGGTAACGATTTTTGTAACACGTGCATCTGGACCTATCAAAGAGTGATCTTTCTGAATCTGAAGTCAGTTTAGCCAATAGAAGTCTTCAACCCTCGGAAAAACCCTCTTAAAACCGTTTCTAAGCTAAACAGGAAGTACTGAAAATGGTGTCCGATAAATATAATCGTTTCTTTTTTGCCGATTTTAAAGATAACTCTGACATTTTGGACACTTATAATCAGTACTTTGGTGTTCCAACTGATGTTAAAAGCAGTAAAAGTAAAGGGAATTACGATGATAATTTCCTAACCATTCTTAAAAGATTACATTATTTAATCATAAGAATAATTATTCGATTTTATAGGGTTATTATTAGATTTAATTATAAGAATAATTATTTGAATTTCCAAGATCGAAGTATATAGTCAACGATAGTGTGCAATATGTTACTGTTGTTACTTTTTTAAAGATTTTGCTGATGATTTGGCTGTGCCCGATATCGCGGTACTGCCAAGCCGTTTTAAATATCTACAAAATTAAGTAATACATTTTCTTATAAATATACAGCTATTTCTATGACAACCAGCTAAAATCTGTTTAGATTTTTAAATTCAGCATAATCTTTTGGATAGAAACACAGAAATCTAGATGAATATCACAACCTCTTGATATTGGTTGCTATGACGTTTTGAAATGTAAACAAAATTGGGCATTGGTTTTCGCTTCTCAAACTTTAACACCAGTTTTCTCAGAACTATGTTTTCGCACTAATGGTAAACTCGCATTCAGTTTATTGACCATAAAATCAGCTGTAATTAAGCTAGAATCAAACTTTTTTTACAAAATAACTGAGAGTTTTCTCCTTCTGCTAATGTAGATAACTCCAAATCTTACAATCCCGACTTAACCATGGTTTCTGTGATCATGACCCATAGATAATGGAAAGAACATGCATGGTCAGTGAGTCTGAGCAAAATCAAGGCTACTTGATTCTATAATAATCGCGCTATTGCAATACAAACAGTACAACATTTGCCGCATGCTATAAAAATCTGAGTTTTGTTCAAAATTGGGCAACTTTACTATAGCTATGGCTTTAATGTATATTATAAAAGGAGATCTATCACAAGTTACATTCACTTTGGCCATGAGTATAGCATGTATCCCCATTGGCCGCCGCGTTACTCAAAACAGTTTTGGATTTTCTATACTTACTCCACAAGGATGCATATGATAAAACATCTATCAGTGAATGCAATCACTAAACATTCATTTAGTCCTGCACGCACCCATAAACTTGGAGTTATCTTCTATATGCCACTATCTGCGACTGACACAGTAATTAATTACTCTGAGTCATTGATGACTCTTGAATGAATCAAATAAAAAGGTTTTAACACACTTAAACTGTGTTTGTTGCAAAGCAAGAATTCAGTTATCATAGCTTACAAACATTGAACTATCTATAAAGTTCCCAGGCCATGGCTAACCATGACAAACTACTATCGCATAGGGAATACAAAAACACTGATTACAGACAAGATTCTACTACCAATTGGTTTTTTGTCACAAAAAATGTACTGCATCCAAGCAGTTTACAATGTTTATAAGATTGTTAATTTCATTGTTTGCAATTATGAAGCGACTAGCGAAATTCCCGACGTTACACGGGTATAAAAAACAGCTTATAAACAGTGGCAGGTAGTGTAGTTGCCTGTCACTTGCCATTAGCCAGGCACATTGCCAATGGCCAATGTGAGCAAGCTAGTATCTTTATTGCTACACTTGCTAAGAAGAGTCATGAGAGCAAGCTTTAGTGATGTTGCGCCAGTAAAGTAATGCAAAGCCGCTATGCGTATTTTAACCAACATAACCACTCATATCGCCCAATGAATCCAATGCATTTTGTGTAGCTCAATTGGTTAGCTTATTGCCTGGTAAAGGGAGGTTTGAAGATCAAATCTTCTGCGATACAGATTCTTCATTCCAAGATTTTAATAACTATAACTGGACGGTGAGACACTGAGATTTATATAGATAGGGAAGTATTTGATATTTAGTAAGGGCTCGCTTCTAACTACTGGACTGGGATTTCTTAATTGATTACTAGCTAAATTGCTTAAAAATTTACATAAACTCAGTCATGCAAGGTTTGATCATCTGATTCAGAAGATAACGAGATGTCTCCAAATTTAACTGCTTGATCTGTTAAAAATGATGAAGAAAACCAATATCTAAAATATATGCAAAGTGCTAGCTAGTATTGTTGGTTTATGTGTCAGTAGTGATATACTTCAGTGCATAAACTAAACACACCACAGACTTCTTTATTCTGATGCAGAACATGATATGTGCACAAATAGGCTCTCAAATCTTACTGGTTTTGCTCTTGGCCTCAGCAGCAATCTCAGCTGCCTCATTTAGGAACTTGGCAACAATCTTCATGTCAGACTCTACGTAGCCCCGAGATGTGACTGCAGGGAGGCCTATGGAAAAGTATTTGTCAACTGAATAACAAGTCAATCCAATAATAAACAACAGAGTTTCGCTCAGATACATGGTCTGTATGAACTTATCAATGAGTGGAAAGCTCAGACTCCCTTTATTCAAGTATTCATACACAGACAATGCATGAATACTACCTTTCATTTGGTACATTAAAATAATCTTATGTAAAGTGTAAATTATTACGAAAAATCAACTTCAATAAAATCATCTGACAACATGCTGTGTTGTGCAGCCAATGAGCACTTCCTAGATAAACAGTAGCGTTACTATAGAAGAAACACTGTATATCTCCATGTAGGAGAAACACTGTATATCTCCATGTAGGGGTAACACTGTATATCTCCATGTAGGAGAAACACTGTATGTCTCATTTTAGAAGAAACACTATGTCTCCTTGTAGAAGAAGCACTGTATGTCTCTTTGTGAGAGATGTACAGTGCTTCTCCTACAACGAAGACACCACATGCCTTCATGTAGCAAGAGCAATGAATGTCAGTAGATTTGGCAGTCTACTGAAAATGTCGATAGATTTGGCAGTCTACTGGAAATGTCAGTAGATTTGGCAGTCTACTGAAAATGTCAGTAGATTTGGCAGTCTAGCAAAAATGTTTATCCAGGCCAAATATACAGAGCCTGTCATACCAATTTAATAGTATTCATATAAAACTTCTATAAATTAGACAGTTCTATAACGTAAACCTATAACATAAATTCCACTTAACGTAAAGAATTGTTGTAAATAAAAAAACAAATGGACAGACACCGCACTTACATTACACAAACATTTTTGTTTCACTTCATTGCATATACATAGACATATACATAGACATATACATAGACATATACATACAATTATTTTTACTTGTATCATATACATCGCTGCACATAAAAAGAAAAAAATGATTTAAATTGACACAGAAGGTGTGCGCTCACTGTAATGTGAAATTACCGTAATCATGAAGCTCACACAAGGTGAAAGTAAGAAAGCAAGTAAGAAAGTAAAGTTGTCGATACAAACCTATAATACCAGTTACTGTAAAGCCATTAAATAAGAGTTATATTTAGTATTTTCCTATTTGAAGGGCCAAAGGGGTGAGTTTGGGAAGATCTTGGACCATATTAAACAATTTATATGTATTTTACTGTTCGCGTAACATATAGTTCTTATAACGTAAACGTTCTCGGAACGGATTACTTATATTGTAGGAGCGTCTATTGTACAGGCTTCTTACACATGCTGTGAAGCAGACAGCGGGTCTGAATAAAAACGGTGTGCAGCACCATTTATCATCTTACTCTAAAAGTCAATGCTAAGAATTTTTGGTGATGTTGATAGCAATAGAGTACAAAGAGGGAAAAAGTGATAAAGGTACAGTGCACCCTCGAGATACGATTACCCTGATATACGATTTTTTCACCTTACGAAGTCAAACATTGCAATATCTTCACCTCGTTATACGAATTTTATTTCACCATACGAATTTGAGAAAAGTTTCGCCCGAGTTAAAATTTGGCTGTCGGTGAGCTCATAACACACGTCGAAATAAAAAAGACACCGAAATATAGTTTGCCGAAAACATTCTTAGAACGTTTAAAAGAGACACGATGATCGACTTCTCTCATGTCCGCGTGAAGAATTTCGTGTAAAACACACAAGCGAGAGCAAATATTCATTTGTAGCGCTATTATAGCTTTTACTATAAACTTTCAAGTCAGCATACGTATATAACTACGAGTATCTACATTTAATTCGTTATCTATGGAATCTGAGACCGATACAAACGTTACAAAACGAAGGAAAAAATGATTTCTATGTCAACAAAGTTGGATATCGTAAATAAGAAGAAGGGACCCGTATTATTAACATTGTCAAGGAATATGATCGCAACCAATCAGCATTTGTAAATATTACTAAAACAAGAACTCCATTAAAGCAAGCACAAGAAAGAGCTTCCGACTGAAGATTTGAATGAGCTATGTCATGCACGCGATCAGCATTCAAAAGGAGCAACCATTTAGTAAAGGCGAGGATGTAGAAGATACAGAAAACCCCACATTCGCAGAAAGATTTCAAGTGTTTAATTTACTGATGTGTACATTAAAACAATGCATGTATAATATATATTATTTATCTCTTGTGTGGCATGTTTTTCATATTTTATTCATTTTATTTGTTTCCTTTTGATTTTATGTTTTATTTTCTTGTTTAACCATGTCTTTGCATATGGGCTTTGTTATCTTCTACATAAATACAATTCATCGTATGTTTGTATGTAACTCATATAACTAGCTACTCAAGATAGTTGACGCATCCACATTACTTTCTGAAACTTGCTAAAGCCCTGTCCCCCCTAGGGTATGAATACATACAAACTTTGTATGTATGGTTACATTGATTCTTGTGCACATTTCATATAAGACAAACTACTGTACCACATTCTCTGGATCCTTTTACAAGCGCTAGCTAGCAATTTTCTGCATTGCACCATGTAGAAGTAGAAAAATTGGACAGGAATGGACAACTTCTTTTAGCCTGCTAAAAAATTCCAATTCATTACGTTTGAAATTTATTTTCAAGTGTACAGCACCATAACTAGCATTGATACATTTTTGCCTCCTCTCTGCTTTACTCGCTACATGTACCAGCTAAAGCCACGTTACTCCAAAGGTATGAACGTCCTGTCCTGTATAGAAAATAAAATTTTATTTTTCTTTTTGGTAGCCATTAAATGGTCAAGTGTGTGAGAGGCCGCTTTCTATAACTGCATCGCTCGGCCTTATTGATTTAGATTGAAAAAGGTTTCAACCAGATAGGCTAAAGTTTATAGTGAAAGTGAAGATAGGAACTGCTGAAGGATAAACTTTCGTGATAAAAAGTTGAAATTCAGTAAAAATAGTTCAAAATACATACTAAAACTTAGTTTTAAGAGTAGGTTTAGCAAGCTAAACTTACTTGAAGTGAATTCAAAGTTTATGTTATGCGTACCTTTTGAAGGCAAGAACTCCTTACCGTACGTACTGCATTTGGTGCACACATTATTTTGCGTTTTATTGCAGATCATAACCATTAAAATACACTAAATACAATACAGTTACTGTAGGTAACTATAATTACTAAAGTTAACATACTATTTTGTTGCTAATTGTCAATATGTACACATTTTATTAAAAAGATTGACGATTTTTACCAGGGGGTGCTTGTATTATATAATTACAATGGTCTCTATACCCCTACATACGATTTTTTCACCATACGAAGCCAACCCTGGAACGAATTAACATTGTATCTCGAGGGTGCACTGTACCTATTCGCACGCCTCCTGGGTAGAGGGCGCTCTTGTCTCCAGGCACCGTGTTCTTATTCACACTTATCTCAGCCAGTTCACATATCCTGTCGACTCGTGTACCATCTAGTCCTCTAGGAGTGAGGTCCCAGAGCATGAGATGGCACTCAGTACCCCCTGACACTAAGGTATTGCCGGTATCAATCAGCTCCTGAGCCAATACTTGGGAATTTCTCAAAACCTACAATCAACAGAGTAACTAGCGATATGCTGATATGTAAACACCGCTATGTATATATATATATATATATATATATATATATATATATATATATATATATATATGTATATATATGTATATATATATGTATATATATATATGTATATATATATATATATATACAGTCAAACATGGATAACTCAAACTTCACTACAAGTTATCAGAGCACTGTCACAAGTGCATGTATTTATCAGTAGATACATGTACATATACAAACTATATATAAATCAAAAGCATAGATTGCTTGTTCAAGTTCTCACGTGAAATTTTTAAAAATTTTATCAGAAAGTATACTTTTTTTATCACTTGAGATTTGTTGTTGTTTTAGGTGATGTGACTGTCAGGACATTTTCAGATTAAAATTGGCAAAACTTGAATGCTCAGAAAAAGAGACATCTTTTTCTTCTGAGCGTTTTAATCAAGATCAATTTTGCGATTTTACTTTAAGGTCAGCTGAAGGTTTCCATGATTTCTTTTGCTTCCGATGGGCCATCGCAAAGCGGATGTTTGGTAAAATTTGATCTTTTGCAAACCTTTGGAAAAGTCGTTAACGAAAATATTTTGCCGATGGTGGTAATAATGACGTCTAACTACTAAAAGTTGATGTTTATCTCTATGGATTGGAATAAAGTGATATTCTCAAATGATAACAACCATCTCGGCAGCCGTTAGGCAAAAAGCTGTTCGAGTTAATGATGATAAGTTCGAGTTATCTAAAGCAATTTATCATTGCGTGGGAACGGACCAAACAAATCCATTCGAGTTAACCATGTGTTCGAGCTATCCAAGGGCGAGTTATCTGAGTTTCACTGTATCTGAAATAATATGTACAGTATTTTCATTTTAGTGTCTTAGTACGACATAAGCGATGCACACAATTGTAAACTCTAGCATACGGTGCGATGCGCAGAGAATGGACATGCTTTGTTATGCTTGTGGTGGAGAAAGACAGTATCAGTTGTGCCTGCTAGTTATCGATCTGTCACGCGTTTGAGTTGTTTTATTTTTGACTTTCATTATGGTTCCAAAGCGCAAGGTAGATTCGTCTAATGGTAATGCATCAAAGAAAAGCCATCATGGAGCTGTAACTAGATATACACTATGTTTCCATGGTGCGCAGTACTGCAAAGCAGCCCCCTCCGAAGTCGAGGGGATTGTACGTTTCCATGCTGCGCAGTGGTTTTCAGCAAAAACCGCAAATTAGCCAAAGAAAATAAATTGTATAAATCGAATCGCCTGATGGAGAAATAGAATCGATCACGGATACCGAACGTCATAAACGGTCTCTTTATGATTGTCGTCCTTATACTTTTATTTACAATACACATTCACAAGGTTTTACAAACCTTAACACACTTTTTACATAGTAATATATCTTTAAAAGTATTTTTAAGTAATATATTATTTAAACGTTAATTTAGGACTTGCCACCTATTTTTCGAAAAGTGTTGGCATCGATAACAATGTCCAGGAAAGTAATCACCTCATCATCCTCGTGAATGCAGACCATAATTAAATTTAGGTGAAAGAAGATCGGAAGAATAGAAAAAAAAACAAGATTAGCAGGACAACCTTTGTACTAGTTTATGGCCCTCGAAGAATCCGTCTTCACGGCATGAGAGCTATGCGCAGCCACTGCGCAGTCGCTGTTTCCTTTCTGCGAATTTGCACTGGCTTCGCACTGATCAGTGCGCAGTGATTTCAGTGCGAAGACGCCGTTTCCATGATTCGGAGATAGCGCAACTCCGAAGCACTGCGCATCATGGAAACATAGTGATTAATAAGAGTACGGAGTTACTTATTCAGGATGTTCTTACACTGAAATTCGAGTTACTCACGTGTTTCATGAACTGATCAATGTCATCATAAGTCAAAGACCCTCTATGTACTACCAGTTGTAGCATCACAACCTGGTTATTAAGTTTTATTCAAACAACACAAATCATTGGGACTGATCCCTAATCGTTTACAAGATATCCTGACTTGGATCTCCAACAATGCAGTCAAACATGTTCACATTCACTAGTGTTACACGCTACAAATTTTTGAGCTTCGAAGTTGTGGTTTTGATCGTAGGAATGAGGAGGACGTATTTACATGATACGCAGGAGTGGTCGCATGACTCGCAATTATTCGTAGCTGACGAGTTTACGTGCTAAAAAATAAATTGTCGCACAACTCGACGTTTTCTATATTAGTCTGTTGCGCTTTTAGCTGCAACGGGGCACATATTTCATATCATGGCTGACACTCCTAAAATGTATCTACGGTCAAATGTCAAAGCGTGTAAGAAATTTTTCTTTCAAATTTGGTTAATTTTTTACTTTATTTTGGAGATATTTTTAAAACACATGCATTAAAAACTGAGCTGCGTAGGGAAGCTGTAAGGACGTAATATGAATGAGTACGATGAAAATCCAACCTCCGATCGCAAAGATTTGTGCAATAATACAAATGTTGATGTTCCCATCATACGCAGTACTTCGTTGTTGATACGATGTTTTCAAAACTACCATTCCTTGAAACGGAGGTTTGAATCGCTTCGACGAATTAAAGATTCAACGAATTAAACCATTTACATGCTGAAAAGATGAAAAATACGACAAAACTTCGTAGCACGTAACACTAGTGATTGTCGCGAGCCATCAACCACACATTTTGACAGTGTGTGTAGGCACCCCTTAATGGGCGAATACCAATAGTAGGCATTTTAACAACATTAAATAACTAGAGGACATTTCCTGGTCACCCTCGGGTGACCCTTCGGGTCACCCTCAATGAATCAATGCAGTTCTCACCTGATGTTTATGCATAAAATTAGACAAGTTATACGACTGGGGTGTGCTCAGAATTCTTTGGGTATAAAAATGTTTGTTTATGACTGAGAATATACAATGAGCATTCTGCACTCAATGATACCAATAAACATTATCAATACACACAAATACTGACAAATGGACTCAATAACATTTTAGCATTAACCGAACATGTTTGTAAGCATAGACTACAAACTCTAATGTCCTTGAAGATCTCAAATCATACTTTTAAATGTATAGTCAAGGTATAAGGGGGCGCGCACACACGCCATCAACAACATCTTCACAACTCAATGTTCACGTACTATTATGTATCCCCTATCACCACAGAAACAACTCTAACTCTTCTACAACCGTGGGGAGCGTAAATGAAAATCACATACCTAATACCATATATGCATACTAGATAAAAGTGTAGAATTTAAATGCGTTTAGTCTAAATCAGATTATAATTTAACAATTTTAGCAAATAGCTTAATCGTTGCAAGTAAATACTTTTGTAGTATTTAACTTTTAAGAAGCTAGCAACAGGAAGAGCATGAGGCCGTAAAACCTTGAAGCCTAAAACTTAACAAGCCTTGACTAAACAGGCCCCTGATAGAACACGAGTCAAGTCGCATAGACAAGGTACCATATTGGAAGAATTACAATAATGTTGGTGTTGAGGAGGATTAAGTTCAGGAGGTCAATTGACACAAGCTAAGCAGATGCACCTCGAGGCTTTATCGAAAATCATAGCCTAAAGTCTTTGTAAATAGTTGGAATTATAGATTGTGATAGCTGACTGACCGCTTGTCATGTAACACACATGTTCGATGAATGATCAAATTGTTTAATTGAATTCATTCGCTAGTCATCCTCAATCACCGGAGTAATAACTATGTACATAACAGACATTTAAAAGCAGCATATATACATGTATAAGTGAACTTGATGTTTACATATAAAAATAAGCCTGAGCAATTGCTCATACATTGTAACTCCTGAATCTACCGGAGATAGTAGAAAAGAGTTATGCAAAGGTAATTCATAGGCACATTTCTTTCTATAATAAAGAAAAAATCTCAACCATAAAAAACTGCATAACAATTTTATGCAAATCTAATCAACTCTATGAACATCCGTACGCACCTGTTTCTGGTACTCAACAAATTCAGGTCTTTTAGTTTGTTTCATGGTCGTAGCAACGGCAGCAATGGCATGCTGGTGGGGGCCGCCCTGCAAAGCAAACAGATTCATCTCATTACTGAAAGTGGAGAGCCCATCCTCAGAATTTAAAAAAAAATGTTTGTGCCTGGATAAGACATGAGCTGGCAAACGAATTACGCGGTGGTGTACACGTACATACAGTCTCTTGTTTACTGAGTGAACTCCCTACTAAGTATTCTAAGGTATTTACACTAGGAGCGTAAGCTAGGCGCTAGATTAGTGAAGGCAGCATAGCCACTACAAACCTGCAGGGTCGGAAATACGGCTTGGTTTATCTTATCCTCATAATCATACATGATGTCATTTCCTTTTTTGTCAACTCCTTTCTTTCCCTTCCGATAGAAGATGATTCCAGCCCTTTAAGTAGAAAGACAACGATATCACGAGTGTCTAATAGCTGCACTATGAATGAAAAGTACTGAAAATCAGCCAAAAGTTTTTGGCATCACTAGCTGTTGTCAGTGTCACCCCAGTAAAGCAGTTCCAGTACACATAAACTGAGGGTTCAAACTGAGACTACAAGAGAGAGGCACTAGGGTTTGTGTTAACATTTTACTCAACTAACACTCATGATCAGTTACAATACTTAATTCTATTAAAAACGTTAGCAAACAGTAACAAAAGTCAATTAGGCACTGTATAACTGTCTTGCCACCACATCTTAATGTTAGCTTGTTGGAACAAGAGCCCACCACTACAGTTATCGCGCGCACGTTTAGCTTTAGTACCCGTAAATCAAGAAGCCTGGTGTGAAGAACACCACACTACTTACAATGCAGGCCACCAAACTTTAACCATTGTTTGAAAAAGTGGTTGATTGAAGAAGCTTCAGAAAAGTCCCCCCACCCTATAATAACAAAAGAGCTAAATATACATGTATAATACATAAAATCGGATAACTAGTAATAAGCATGCATACACCCATCGCTATATGCATAGTCCAGTCATATAAATTACTAGACTGATTGCTTTCACAATAAAACTCACTACTACTGGTAAATTACATAGATTTTTTTTAAGGAAACTTCACCTACAATCAACTTTATTGAGCAAAACCTATAAAATAAATGCCTACATGTATGACCAGACAGGAAATAATTAATACATGTTTTGTGAAGGCTGCTACATTATACATTCTTTATCTACACTTGATATACATACAAATGTGCTAAACATTGCATGCTTGTGCTAGCAATACCATTAGCTCATAGTCATAAAATCTACTATTCTAACATGCCTCAAGAGGCCAACTGCAAAAGAGAAGGGATGACTGTTTGCAAGATAGCCAGCAGCCAGCATTTGTCGGGGACAGAAAGACTGAGTTTGTAAACTAGTAAAACGTAGGAATTGAAGGCTACCTGGGGCCACGCAGCGACTTGTGTGTAGTCGAGGTCACAATGTCGCTGTGAGGGAACGGACTAGGCGCGACCTTGGCAGCAACGAGGCCAGCGATATGAGCCATATCTGACATGAGAATAGAGTTGGTACCGTCACAGATCTGTTTAAACCTGTCAGAAAGAGATTGAATGAGTGGTCATGCAGCACCCAATGCAATAAACTGGCTCGGCATTGACCAGGCACTGATGGCATAAAGCGACCGACTACCGGTGATTGATGGTCACCACAAGACTGCTAAGCCAATAAATCTTTAAGTAAGTATCGGTTCTGTCAGTCCAGACAACTGATATCTCAAGCATTTATTTCTAGTAGAAAGGATGAGAGCAATTACTAGAAAAGAAAGTTAAACATTCAGTGCTGTGGACTGATGACCCATAGCATAGGAACACACTAACGCTAATAATGAAGATGACTTACAAAGACACATGATGATAGGACTTATCCCTAGACCTCTGGGTACTTACTACTTAATGTAAACATATGTAACACATACATCTACGTCACTGTGTAATGAGCCGGCATTTGTACTTAACCATTTGTTTAATGACACTGAAAAAGAATTAAACGTGCGAAGGATGTGAAAGAGGATGAATCTATCTACACAGATAATCATATACTTCCCAGCAATCTTTATATATAAAAGTAAATAGCGTATCATGCGTCCGTTGGACAATAGAACTAGACAGCGCATGAATGTCCGATACCTGGCATAGTCAAGGAGGCGCGAGTGACAGGAAATTCCCGCAATGATCATTCTTGGCCTGAACAGCTTGGAGTGTTCTTCCAGTTTATCATAATCTATATAGCCAGTCGACTCCTGCGAATAACTAGATTAGTGAGTAGCCTAGACGATGACTTGATGTAAAGTAAAAGCATTGTAGAAGAGACGCAATAGACAGATGCTGAACCTTTCGCCACAAAGATACTTTAGAGAAGCAACTCACCACCAGTCTATATGGCATGCTCTCAAAGAATATGGAGGTAGCAGAAATCCTCTTAGTGTCTGTCATGAACCCATGAGTAAGACTAAAATAAATACAATACTAACAGAGTGATATGGCAATCAATTCTGTATTGGAGTACCTGATTCAGTTATTTACCAGTCTACATATACTCCTCTACTCTTCTACCTCTCTAGAGGTAGAAGAGGTAGAGGCAGATGGCAGGTAGAGGCACCTGCCTCTACCGCTCTCTCCCACTCTGGTCTTTTGAACTTCTACTAATATTGCAACCTTTCAAACAAACAATTTAACTGACAAGCGCAAAAGGAATCAGTCAAAGTTCTTCACTAGTATTAAATTTCAAAAGATGAAGTTTGAAATTGAAAATACAAAAACTAGTGTATAAGCAAGGAAATGTAAGACTTACTGGCCTCCATCTGGCAGGTCAAGCCCCATCACCCTGTCATGAGGCTTGAGTAGTCCGGTGTACACCGCGAAATTAGCTGGAGAGCCAGAATAGGGCTGTACATTAACACCCCAACTAGCAGGGTCAAGGTCAAACGCCTCCAGACACCTCTGTTGGCATAGCCTCTCTACCTGATCTACCACATGTGTGCCTCCATAGTACCTGAATAAAAATATTTCTACGAGTCCTGCACAAGATGGGTTATATACACAGCTTTTATAACTCATACCTAGTAACTTGTCTATCTCCATCCTCTTACATTACTAAGCCATTGAAACAATGATCAACAGAGATCTAAGGCTCTTGATAACAATAAAATTACCTGTTACCGGGGTAGCCTTCTGAGTACTTATTATGCAGACATGAACCAAGAGCCTCTAGGACAGCGCGGCTTGTAAAGTTTTCAGAGGCAATCAACTCTATCCCCTCCACCTGTCTTTTCTTTTCTGCTCTCATAAGAGCAACCATCTCAGGGTCTTCTTCTTCCAGACTCTCCTGCAGAGTCCATTTTGACGAAAGACAGCGAGTTGTCAGTCCGCCAAAAGAAAATGACTAAAATGTATAATAATTATCTAATTATGCTATTGAAATAACATATCCTTCACCTATGACCTATCAAGGCACCACTGAAAGGAGAGCTAAATACATGATATTAAAGAATGGCGCAAGCTTATACAAGATTATTGGAAAAATAACATCGAACATACAATTCGACTACAGGTAAAAAAGAAAAGCAAATCAATAACTTTCTATTGGTCGAACATCTTTTTGCATGTCTGTATTTTTAACTGGAGCTTGTGCAAAATGAAAACTGTAGTCAATAGTAGCAAATTATAAATGCAAAGATCTTAGCACAAAGTTTTCCGCAAAATCCTTTGTCAAAAACAAACCTTAAATCGCCCAAGTATAATGCTGGCAGTAACGTAGGAAATTAAAAAGAACGCAAGACTACAAGCAGTGTCAAAGTGCAAAGCTATTGCTATTGAAAATTGTCATACTATTGAATAAAAACTGATGAGCATGAAGACATCTTGCTCATAAATAGTCTTGCAGAAACACGCAAAACTAACGGCACCGGCTACAGGACCGTTCTTGAAGTTTAACAGTATCCATAAGTCAACTCAACGTGCTCGACTAACACTCAAAGGTATGGTGATGTTGCATTAAAATTAAACAGTTTTTTTCTGCACTGTTTGCTCTTTCAGACGTTACCTTTGTGCGTAAACTGTTTTTAATTCCGCTGATTAGCGCGCTACAAGCCATTTCTAACTTCTAACTTTCTTACGGACTCAGTGCGCCAACTATCAACCTTACAATGAATAAGATGAGAAAATGTAAAGCCTGGTTTTCCACGCTTTGCTCATCAGGCGCGCATCTCGTGCTCATACTTGGCGACGATAGCCTAGCACGAGAGAATAATTCCAACTTATTAAAAACCGTTATTAGAAGGATTTGCAAATACCGTACATTATACATATACATGTACATTATGTTGTTGCTATTTGGGTCTAACTGCAATGTAACTGAGAAATACTTCAAAACAAAACAAAATACTTTTAGTGCTGCAAAAACAAGAAATAACAAAATACATGCTTGATAAGAGCTATCCATGCTCAGGTTGAACTTGGATAGCAATCTTACAGAACAATAGTAAATGGACAGTTTTTGCAGTATTCTGCCTAAAGTGATTGTATGAGTTTGTAACGATTGATTCATAGACTAAGCTTTAACCATACTGAGGCAAGTGATTGACTCGATGTTGTGTAGTAATATACAAGGTCATGTCCTGCTACCTGTAATGATATTCCTTTTTTATCAATATGCTATTGATTTCACAGATTGTTGCGTTTTTCAGCCTTTTCACCTAGCCTGAAGGTGTAATAAAAGCATGTTGATAAAAATTAATTCATATGGCTTTCATTGTGATAAAAGTGATTATTGAACAACTGACAATTAATAGAAGCATTTGCAATTAATTTTTGGGGCAAGTAATTATTCAAAAAATTTTCTAGCATTTCCACAATTTTCTTAAAATGATAAGAACATACATTTCAAGTAGTGGTAAATAGATACACAGGCTCAATTCAGTATTCGCTCCAATATTTAGTCATCAATGATAGTGTTAGACGGAAGGAATTCTTTCTTACCTTCATACAGTTGATTGAATGTATATTTATCTTTTCTAATCACGTCCGCTAGTTAAATAAATTAGAGTTTATAAAATATTGAATTAGATTTAAATGTCAACCAATCTTCCAGCTTTTATCTATTACCTATTATAAAACTTGAAGTTGTGTGCTTCTGTAGTGTAAAAACCAACTATATGCAGAGGGCTAATAATGTGTCAGTGGTGATATACCGCTGCGCATGACCTAAACACACCACAGACTTCTTTATTCTCATGCAGAACATGATAGGGTATGTGCATAAATAGGCTTTAAAAACTTACTGGTTTTGCTCTTGGCCTCAGCAGCAATCTCAGCTGCCTCATTTAAGAACTTGGCAACAATCTTCATGTCAGACTCTACATAGCCCCGAAATGTGACTGCAGGGAGGCCTATAAAAAAGTATTTGCCAACTGAATAACAAGTCAATCCAATATTAAACAACAGAGTTTAGCTCAGATACATGGTCTGTATGAACTTATCAATCAGTGAAAAGCTCAGACTCCCTTTATTCAAGTATTCATACACAGACAACGCATGAATACTACCTTTCATTTGGTACATTAAAATAATCTAATGTAAAGTGGAAATTATTATGGAAAATCAACTTTAATACAATCAAATACAATCAGCTGGTAATGCGCTATGTCGAAAGAGAATTTTGTTAAATTACATAGGTTAGCAGCCAATAAGTGCTTTCAAAATAAACAGGAACATCACTCCTGTTATAAGGTGTTACAATGTTCCTCTTATAGCATTACTATAAGAGGAACACTGTATATCTCCATGTAGGAGGAACACTGTATGTCATCTTATAAGAGAAACACTGTATATCTCCATGTAGGAGGAACACTGTATATAATCTTATAAGAGGAACACTGTATATCTCCATGTAGGAGGAACGCTGTATGTCATCTTATAAGAGGAACACTGTATGTCTCCTTGTAGGAGAAATGCTGTATATCATCTTATAAGAGGAACACTGTATATCTCCATGTAGGAGAAACGCTGTATGTCATCTTATAAGAGGAACACTGTATGTCTCCATATAGGAGAAACACTTTATGTCATCTTATAAGAGGAACACTGTATATCTCCATGTAGGAGGAACACTGTATATAATCTTATAAGAGAAACACTGTATATCTCCATATAGGAGAATCACTGTATATAATCGTATAAGAGGAACACTGTATATCTCCATGTAGGAGAAACACTGTATTTCATCTTATAAGAGGAACACTGTATATCTCCATGTAGGAGGAACACTGTATATAATCTTATAAGAGGAACACTGTATATCTCCATAAAGGAGAAACACTGTATATAATCTTATAAGAGAAACACTGTATATCTCCATATAGGAGAAACACTGTATATAATCTTATAAGAAGAACACTGTATATCTCCATGTAGGAGAAACACTGTATATCATCTTATAAGAGGAACACTGTATATCTTCGTGTAGGAGAAACACTGTATATCATCTTATAAGAGGAACATTGTTTGTCTCCTTGTAGCATGGTTTGAATTTGTAGTCATGTTTTGTCAAGTTACAACCTAAATAGTGTCAGACAGTATGTCTAACTCAGCTTGACTCCCTGACTGTTTGTCTGTCTGTTTTGTGTTTTGGAACCAAACTTGAAAGAACCTTTATATGTTCAAATATAATCCTTGTATAGCAAAAATACGCAGTTCCAAATTGAAGAGCTGACACTTGAGCATATAATTCATAAGAAGCATCTGTCAGTGTGATTTCCAATCCTGTACAACATGTTCATATACAAGGTGTCTTGGGATGTTCAACATTTTTATTCCATGTGCTTCTAAAGCAAAATGTTAAATAGTCGCGGCTACTGATTTTCTTATTATTTCGTATTTTATTATTTCTAGCGTACTAATTCACTGTGATGTGTGTCTGTGATTTGAACAGAATTTCAATAAAACTAACTAGCTATTCAACGGTGAGGATGTAAATCTCAAAACAATTATATTTTCACTCTTCTATAGAATGCTGTGTCACAAAGCAAATTGATGCAAGTTACTTTGGGAGCAATCCCTCGAAGATGGAGTATGACATCTGCTTAGCTTACTGCAACCAGAGGCTGTGTTTGTTTTAAGAATATCGTTGCACCAACATTAGCTCTGTTATCTTAGCTGGACATGCCTGAGTCTAGTGGCGAAGAAACATCGATGACTGGAGACATGTGCACTTGTATAGAGTAATTTAAAGCAAGTTACTAAGTGACAAATAAAAGACATAAATTTGATAAGCCACTTGCCGAGAATACATTTAATAAGTCAGTAATGCTCATGAAATTGAACGGTATCAACAAGCAGTGAAGAGAAGTGTGGATGATGCATTGGTGCTAGTTAGTCCATTGTCATTTTTTCTTGCAGCAAACTATCTCTGTTCTTGCACCTCATTTCTGACATCTAATAACTGGCGATCATATGTCATCTGGTCTACCATATCTAGACGACTCTTCTTTTTACATATCTTGCATGTAGCTGTACAGCTGTCTATATGTAATGTTTTTAGCAATTTCTTGTAGTTTTTAGTACATATAAACTACTTCAGCTTAATAATTGCTAGAACTCTTTCCCTTTTCATGTCACACATTTAATTACAGTGGAACCTCGGCGCTTGACTTCCTCGTTACACATCTAATTACAGTGGAACCTCGGCAGTCACACATCTAATTACAGTGGAACCTCGGCAGTCACACATCTAATTACAGTGGAACCTCGGCAGTCACACATCTAATTACAGTGGAACCTCGGCAGTCACACATCTAATTACAGCAAAACCTCGGCAGTCAACATCTAATTACAGTAGAACCTCGGCAGTCACATATCTAATTACAGTGGAACCTCAGCAGTCACACATCTAATTGCAGTGGAACCTCGGCAGTCACACATCTAATTACAGTGGAACCTCAAAAGTCACTCATCTAATTACAGTAGAACCTCGGCAGTCACGCATTTAATTACAGTGGAACCTCAGCAGTCACGCATCTAATTACAGTGGAACCTCAGCAGCCACACATCTAATTACAGTGAAACCTCGGCAGTCACACATCTAATTACAGTAGAACCTCGGCAGTCACACATTTAATTACAGTGGAACCTCAGCAGTCACACATCTAATTACAGTGGAACCTCGGCAGTCACACATCTAATTACAGCAAAACCTTGGCAGTCACACATCTAATTACAGTAGAACCTCGGCAGTCACATATCTAATTACAGTGGAACCTCGGCAGTCGCACATCTAATTACAGTAGAACCTCGGCAGTCACACATCTAATTACAGTGGAACCTCAGCAGTCACACATCTAATTGCAGTGGAACCTCGGCAGTCACACATCTAATTACAGTGGAACCTCAGCAGTCACACATCTAATTACAGTAGAACCTCGGCAGTCACATATCTAATTGCAGTGGAACCTCGGCAGTCACACATATAATTACAGTGGAACCTCAGCAGTCACACATCTAATTACAGTGGAACCTCGGCAGTCACGCATCTAATTACAGTGGAACCTCGGCAGTCACGCATCTAATTACAGTGGAACCTCAGCAGTCACACATCTAATTACAGTGAAACCTCGACAGTCACACATCTAATTACAGTGGAACCTCGGCAGTCACACATCTAATTACAGTGGAACCTCGGCAGTCACACATCTAATTACAGTGGAACCTCGGCAGTCACACATCTAATTACAGTAGAACCACGGCAGTCACACATCTAATTACAGTAGAACCTCGGCAGTCACATATCTAACTACAGTAGAACCTCGGCAGTCACACATCTAATTACAGTAGAACCTCAGCAGTCACACATCTAATCACAGTGGAACCTCGGCAGTCACACATCTAATTACAGTAGAACCTCAGCAGTCACACATCTAATTACAGTAGAACCTCAGCGCTTGACTTCCTCGTTACTTGAACAAATTGGTGCTCAACCAAAATATTCATTTAATAAATGCACTTGAATCCGAAGAGATTTTTCGAATCTAAATTAAAAATTCTTCGTAAATTTTTCATATAGCAAATGATTATCGACTTGAGTAATTAATACACTAACATAATATAGTCTGTTATAGATAATAAGAACAAGTACTTTATTTACACTAACATATATCGCCTGTTATAGCTATATATGCTATATAGCTATAACAGACTATATACATATAGTCTGTTATAGCTATATATGGTTTATAGCATATATAATATAGCTATATATGCTATTACAATACTCTCTGTATTACTGTACAGTAGTTGAGTTTGGTGTTGTTTATCTCTTACCTAACAAAATTGATAACCAAACGGTATGCCTTGTGATAGTTAATTTACTGCATTTCTATTATAGTGTATTAAGCAAGATAAATCTAAGATGTACGATGTCCTGGGCTGTTACCATTGAATGGGTAACTAAACGCAATAAAGTTTATCTGATATATCTTTTTAATATATAATGCTTATATATGAATCTAACTGTTTGTTTTTTGTTTTGTTGGTCTGCCGTATGTCCAGTTATAACGATAAAATACACAAACTTGCAGCGCTTGCTAGCATTAGGAATAAAAACCACTTTGCATTGGAATTGAGCTCAGTAATACCGGTTTCATTGACAACCTCATTAACTACTATGTCATGCGGCCACCTCGCCATACAATGAAATAATTCTGAACATATTTATTACACTTGCCAAGCTCTAATGGCACATGGGACTGCCAGTGTACTAGAAGAAAAATATGTACCCAGACTTTTTCAAAATGTTATAAAACTATATACATAAATCTCAAAGTTTGTGTGTGTGTCTGTATGTGCGTAATTCAGTTTTTCCAGTTATAGCTATTAAAATTTAGGAATGAAATATCCGTTTCATGCTAGATTTGATCTCGGAACCTCTCCTTCGCTGCCTTAAGATCTTACCAATCAAGCTACGCGATATATGTCACTATGTGGGTGTATTTGTCACTATGTGGCTGAAAATACGCATAGCATTACGTTACGACACAACGGCACCAAAGCTTGCTCTCACGGCTCTTATTAATAAGTTTCGCAACACTAGCTTACTCAAATTAGCTATTGGCAATGTGCCAGGCTAATGACGAGTGGCAGGCAACTACATTACCTGTCACTGTGAATAAGCTGATTTTTAAAACTCGTGCAACGCCGAGCATTTTGCTAGTATATGTATACGTATATAGCATGAACTTAATTAAATTCATAGCAGACACAGAAATAAACGAACACCTTCATTTAAAAGTTTGAATAATAAATGTTGTATATGCTGATAAAATAAGTGTTCTATTCAACATCTTTTTTATTGCCCATGTTACGCCGGGGATTCAGCTGGTACAGTATGTAGTTTGCTGAGAAACGGATGTCAGATAAGGACAAATATTGCACACAGTTGACCGGTAAGCTGGACATGTATGGAAGGCATCCATAAGATCATTATATCCTGATCATCCTTACACTCCTTATACTCTTTACTGAAACCAGTGAGTCTAATTCTTAGTGACTCACTAGGGAGCGTTCGGAACTGAGTCAAATTCTTTTGCCACAAACGCTGACAAGAGCATCTATCTCACCAACCGAAACAACCTTAAATCCATCTTTAACACGAATGCTGGTCAGCGATTAGCTCACTCTTTCTCATTGTAATTCAGTCAACAATTTATAGCATTGTTTTCAGGGATGGTCTCTCTGACTCAGTGCTAATCTCATTACAATATATTCTCTTTGTTCTTTCATTATCTCGTTTCTCTTACTGGGACTGCTTGTTCTTCTCTGCTGCGTGATTTAGCCCTCATTAATTTATCTCATCATTTTCTCATAAGGTCACGTTATACCCATTGTACCGGTTATAAAAATCATAGCATGTACATCTATGTATTAATGAATTTCACAATTGTTAGAGAAATTATGAGTTACCTTCTCTTGTAAAGTAATCAGGTTGGCTCTTTTGTTTTAAGGCTAACTTTTACTCACATCTATGATGAATATCTGAACTCTCTATTTTTCTAGTTAGATTGTTGATATAAATAGAATATTTGTTAGATTATTGTTATATATGTTAGAAGTTAGAATATTGTTATACATGTATATGTTAGAAGCTAGAATATTGAATATGCCATATTACAGAAACAAGTGAGAAAGTTTGTGATTGTTAGACTGCATATTTTATGCAAAAAACGTACTTCCATCTTACAGTCAGTGCTGCTAGGTAGCAAAAGCATGGCCAAGCAAACACTAGCTCAGAATATTTATAAAGTGTGGTTGAAATTCGATGCTTTCTGTATTCTTACTGTACTCATGCTTGTTGGCTATTATAATATGTATATATGTTATAAATATGTGTAGGTCAGCCATTGCATACAAAATGGCGTAGCTCGCTATAGTACTAGTACAGCTTAGCTCCTTCGACTTGTTTGTTTGCAATTACTGGCAATAATTTTTATTGTAACGTTACTAAGGATTTTCTATGTAATATAATATGCTCTTTTAGTATTCAGTTTTTATTATAGAAAACTGTTCAATTTTTATATTGTGCTACATACTTCTTGCACTTTTAGTTATAATCATTGTCCGTAATAAATTTGCAATTGTCTATTAATTTGCATAAAACAATCCTGTTTATAATTTTTATAACTACTAAGAACAAAAGCATTGGCAAATGATGCAAAATGCATAAATATAATTATCATTGCGAATACAATAAATTGCTTGTTTGGAGGCCTAAAATTGTGAAATTGCAAGTAAACATATTCAAGCACATATAATAAGAGCTATTCACTATGATGCAGCAGAAAACTTGTGAATATGGAGTTGTCATCTTTATAACTGCAGCGTGAGTCAGAGCAAAACCTGAGCTGTCTTGCGGGATGCTTGATAAATGCTCTAAGGCTACCAAAAGTAGTTTCATTGGCTGAAAAACAAAGACCGGTCCATTTTAATACTATATAAATAGTAGGTGCGGTCGATGGAACTTTCGATGCGTTTGTATAGGATCCGCTGGTGGCGTAACTTTTCCTAAACGACACTGAGTTTATTGAATAAAAAAATAATGGAATAGTTACTTACGTTACGTACTCAAATACGCCCTCAAACTTGTTGTGATTAACAAAACCCACGCTAAATACGCAGTCCAATAAGAAAAAGGTAAACAGTAATTTTGCCTACGTAATTACCGCCAAAGCGTGCATTCCTCATTCTTCTCGCATTGAAAAACTTGTCATTATGCCGCTGCGACATCTTGCGAACAGTCTGATAAGTTAGACTGGCCTAGACTGGTAATAGAAATTTACTACGATTGACTCGACTTGGTGAGTAACTTACCAACTTTACAAAACTGATTTTTATTGAATCATTATGGTTGTGCAACCAAGATACATATCTACAGCTCCTTATACTCCAACTACTTGGTGTTGAGTATAAAGAGCTGTGGTACGGTGTTTCGACAATGTTTGTGAAGCTAGTACATGGAAGATGTGCTGTTTACGCTGTAGATATGAATAGAACTAACGATTATACATGCTGTTCATTTTATAATATTTTAATGGATAAGCTCAGAGAGCAAAACAACTACTAAAATAATTCAATAAAAATATGTTGTTATGTTTCCATATTTGTATAAATTGGATGTACATGTCCCTACTTTTGTAAAATAGTAAGCATATCCATTCAAATATAAACAACAAGTTAATTTCTATTTCTATAGAAAAATATTCTGTTGAAACAGCACGATGCAGCAGACAGATCCCCACCGGAATGAAGATGAAGAAATGTTGGATCCTCGTATTCAGGTATGGCTCATCACTATTTTAAACCATTCGTGATTCATAGCAAAAGTTTTTAGTGCTGATAAAAGCAGAATATAACCAGCAAAATGTAATATAACATTTGGTAGTGAAATTGTCATGAAACAAAATGTTTACTCTCAGCTGCTTGTAGAATTCCTTGATAGGACAGTGTACTTGTAACAAGAAAAAACCTCTGCATGTAATGTACTTGTTAAAAGCGAAAAGGTCTATCTATTCTTCAAGCTGAGTATTCTATGTTTGCTGTATCACTCTTTTTCATATGGGTAAATAAAGTTCAAAGCTCAGCCCTCAATAAAGCTACACAGTTATTACCTGGCTGTAGCTCACCAAAAAAACTTGCAGTTTTTACATTAATTACAGAAAGTGTATTGAATTTTTCCCTAAAACTCGAGACTATCCTGATCATACATAAAAGGCCCGAAAGGTGTCTGTGTATCCATGTCAATTGGAATAATAAGAGTAAGTACGACTGATATTATGCTGTATGGTACATGTCTATAACTTGCCAATGTATCTGAAAACAACCAGAAGTGATGTTCTGACGCAATGGGTTCATTTTTAAGTAGTGTAGTTCATATTCATATGAACAAATTTATGGCTATACGTTGCACCCCCACCATACGACATTAATTTGCTCCGGTGTTGGTATCGTAAGGCAAATATGTCGTGTAGAAGAGTATAGAAACCCATAGTAATTATCTAATGCAACACCCCCTGGAACAAAACATCAGAATTTTATATACGTATCATACATATTAAAAATTAATAACAAAATATTATGTTAAATATTATGTAACTATAGTTACCTACAGTAACTTTAGTGTACTTATTGGTTATGATCTGCAATAGACTGTAAGATTACTATGTGCAGTGCATACCATAGGGAGTTCTTACCTTCGAAACAGACGTATTACATAAACTTTGAATTTAGCTTACTAAACACACACCTACAGCTACGTTTTAATATGTATTTTACTAAACTTTAATTTTGTCATCGTCTAAACTTTTATCACCTAGCTGTTTCCAGTTTCGTTTTCACTACGACTTATAATGAATAACGTTGAACTGAGAGAGGGAGCATCGTATCTCTTTTAGGCGTTGTGAGAAGGATTTTGGTGAATAGTATATCGGCATCTTCAGTATTCCGACATACTATTCAGCACACCGACTGCCAAATTTGAATTTTGAAAGAATTTTTTGTTGATGTAGTGTGACAAAAGAAATCGTCTATGGCGGGGTGGGGGAGCATCGTGTTTTACATCGCAAGGCGACAACACCGTATAACAGAGCAATCGTAACCAGAGGTGCACTGTACTCTTCAAACAAGCTGATATGAAGTCCTTTGTTATCAAACGTATCTCTCAAATCGCTTGCACAGCTTATATCTAGCCAGCATGTGTTTACTAAATGATTTTTCCTACTGCATGAAAAATTATTTTTAGACTACAAATGATCTGACGCCTTTACTATCGTTTTCGTTCATATCATGTTTTCGTTGTTACGCCTTCACACGTTTTCGTATTGAATACTACAATAAATATTCTGCGCATATTTTCAGCACGAACTGGACCTGATGAATACATCGGCTGTTCTTATTAACAAGTTCGAGAATGACTTGCGGGTGAGTTGAGTAATTAGTAATAAAGTTAGTAAGAGAGACATGTCTAGCGTATATCCTGTTTGTATCTCCACATGACATCCTCTGCAGCCTGACGGATACACATGAGCATCATACACCCTTTTATCAACATCATGATTTTAAGTTATCACCTAATGAGAGCCGATCTATATCTGTTTAAAACAAATTTGTAGCGAATGACCAACAGCCAAGTGCTGTTTATATTATGAATATAAACAGCAGTTTATATACATAATATAAAGAGCGCTTAGCTGTTAGTATGTAATATGTATAATCTACTTATATATATTATATATACATGTTATATATATAAGTATAATATTATAAATATGTATAATGTATATAGTATACATAATATATGTACATATACATAATATGTATACATAGTATATATTATTATATTATGTACATGTATATATGCATAGTATATATAGTATAAGTAGGCCTACATGTAAATGTAGATATAATATATACATATTATATATACATATTATATAAATATATATAACATGTATATATGCGTATTAAATATACTATGTATATTTATATACATAATATATCTATGTATATATTTACAGATTTTACATTACAATTCGTTTGTATGTATATATGAACGAATTGTAAAGTCGCTTTACCTAGTTTATATAGGTATATGGACGTAGACGTATGTATATATGTACTGTATATATATATATCATTTAAGGGCAGCAAGGTACACATTTACAGTGTGGAGGTCTTCGCTGGCTTTTTGTCTCAAGCTTGCTGCCATCTTTATTTGGCAGCATTGCATAATTCTTGAGCCATTTTCAGTCTACAGTAATCCTCATATTTTTCAAACTAGTTGTTTTAGAGCTGCTTTTCTTTAAAACATGCTAATAGTGGTAGTGTTTAGTAGTAGTAGTACTAGTGCTAATAGTGGTATTGCTTGCCTAAGAAACCTAATCAGATGGCTTTGGATTGCATTCATTGGGTATTCAGCCCAATTGAATATTCAATATTTGGTATTCTATTGGGCATCAAAAATGTCTCAAACTGTTGTTCTACTTGAGAGACATTAAAAAACCGACATAGACAGTAGTTGTTAATAATGGTTTCGTATGTTCCTTTGTTACAAATAGTGTTAATATTTTATTTTAAGGTATGATTAACAGTATCATTAATAATATCCGTTTTATTTAATAATGTCTACAATAGCATGAATCTGCAAACCACTTGGTGCACATTTCCCTAAAAATTTGTAGACAACCCTTTTAAGCTGTAACCTGTTTGACGTCGCAGTTATAGTAAGTTCACAAACACCTGTGCAGTCTTCTCAGCATGTCTTTGCTACCATGGCACCAAGAGGTTTGTCTTCTCCTTTTTCAGCTGGCTCAGCAGTGTTTCCACGACTTGTACAAGGAATCAGTTGATCAGTTGAACAAGGAGGCTAGCAAGGTTGGTCGGAGCATCAACAAAGCGATGCCTTATTACGACAGCAGGATGAAGCTCATTGAGGTAAGTTGGTATCTGATCGGCTATCTGCCGTGTGCAGTGGCTCTTAGTTGGTATCTAATTGGCTACCTGCCGTGTTCAGTAGCTGTTAGCCGGTATTTGATTGGCTACTTGCCTTGTTCAGTAGCCGTTAGCTGGTATCTGATTTGCTGCTTGCCGTGTTCACTAACTCTTAGCTGTAGTACAGCATATACATTAGATAGAGGGTGTACAGGGGTATATCGTTCCATATTATATACACTGAATAGTACATTGTATAAAGGCTATGGTCTCTAGTGTACAACATATGAAATATGGCATGTGGTTATACTATATACTGCCATAAGGCATATGGTGTATGCTGCATAATACATGGTAACCAGGCATATAGTATATTATGGATAATACATGGTATAAAGCATATAGTATATTATGTATAATATATGGTATAAAGCATATAGTATATTGTATAATACATCGTATAAAGCATATGGTATATTATGTATAATACACCGTATAAAGCATATGGTATATTATGTATAATACATCGTATAAAGCATATGGTATATTATGTATAATACATCGTATTAAGCATATGGTATATTATGTATAATACATCGTATTAAGCATATGGTATATTATGTATAATACATCGTATTAAGCATATAGTGTATTATATATAATACATGATGATCAGAGGACTAACTCGAGGTTCATTCAAGCTATTAGTAGAGATTGTGTAGTTAGTAAACCCACCCTAGTACTCCTTTCTTATCAGTCTCTTATCATAGTACTGATATTATCTCCGATACTGCAGCTCTCTTTGGCAGACCATATACTGGCTATAATACACTAATATAGATATATGCCATGCCATTCTTTCAATCTATACCCTTGGCTCTATTCACTGCGTGCCATTCTTTCAATCTATAGCCCTGGCTCCATTCACCGTGTGCCATTCTTTCGATCTATAGCCCTGTCTACATTCACTGTGTGCCATTCTTTCAACCTATAGCCCTGGCTACATTCACTGTGTGCCATTCTTTCAACCTATAGCCCGGACATCATTGACTGTGCTCTGCATTTTCGTAATATTGGAAACCAATTCGAGTCACTTCCTTAAGCTGCTTGACTCCGGCCAGATGGGGTTAGCTCGTTGTTCATTGACTCTGTTCTTTGGTACACTAGACTCAAGATGCTGTGAAAGACGCTCTCATCAAATATGAGAGGGCAGTTTCTGTGGAGTCGGCTGCTCGGGAAGTGGTTGAGCTCACAGAGAAAGGTTATGAGGCTAAGAGGGAAAACCGATCGTTCAGCAACTTCACCTGGCAGGAAATACTGAATAAAGCGACGAACAAGGTAGTTATCTTCCCATTCTCCGCCGCTTCTCGAGTCTTCATCATCTTAACAAGTGTGTATTTATTGCCTCTCTTAGTGGAGAAATTTTACTTTTATTTGGTTTTCTTGGAGGAGGTGTTTGCAGCTTTTATAAAAATATAATCTATTCCAGAGCAACAGAAAGATGCGTAAGAGACAGTACATTCAGCAAGTTCAGTATATAAAATATATATATATATATATAAATCTCAAAGTTTGTCGCTTGTCTGTCCAGCTATACCGATTAAAATCTAGAAATTTTGGAGTCATTTGAAGGATTTGAAATCATGAAAGTTGCAACCGCTAGTTTGTAAACACACGCCTTGTGTAAACACAAGGCTAAACCATTTTCACCATTCCTATCGCTCTTACCATATGCTGAATACCCTTTTCGCGATTTCACACGCTAAATTATTAATCAATTCAGTGCGCCCTTGGATCACGATGATCTGTCATAAGATTTTTTCTGCCATGCTATATGGAAAATGGTGTTTTTTCACCTAATTAATATACAGGGACGAATTATTTTTCGAATTTTTTTTGCCATATGATATTAACATAAGTTCGCTCAGAATTAAAATTTGGCAGTCGGCGTACTTATTACAACGAAATAATAAATATGTTGATATGCTACTCGCTAATCCCTCTCACAACACCTGAAAAAGATATATGATCCTCGCTATCTCAGTTCAGCGTTATTCGTCATAAGTTATAGTAAAAACGAATTCGAAAACAGATAGGTTGTAAAACTTTAGCCTATAACAAAGTTGAAGTTTAGTAAAATACGTACTAAAACCTAGCTTCAAGTATGTGTTTATTCAGCTAAATTCATTTAAGTTAAATTCAACGTTTATGTTATACCTCTGCCTCGACGGTAAGTACTCCCCACCGCACATGGCCTACTGCATCAAATACATTGTAATGTTGCATTTTTTTCACCATTAAATACACGAAAATTATTATAGGTAACTATAGTCACTAAGGTTAACATGTTGTTTTGTTACTAACCTTTAATATGTACAGTTCGTATATAAAATTGTGATGATTTTCACCAGGTGGTGTTTGCATTAGATAATTACTATGGGTTTCTATACCACTCTATACGATATTTTCGCCTTGCGATGCCAACACTGAAACGAATTAAAATCAGATAATTGTATACCAAATAATTTTTCATTGTAATCGTAGCAAAACAGACTTTATTTAGAGGTTGCTTGCTAGTTATTTCACATTTACATTTAAACACCTTTACAGTTGTTTTATTTATTTTCTCAGTTTATTTTAATAACACTTTTTCATGATATGAAGTTTGAAAGTAACAGTTGTTTGAAACAGTTTGAAAACCATTACAGTTGTTTTATTTTTTTCTTAATTTATTTAAACTGCACAAAACACTTTCTCATGATATGAAGTTTAAAAGTTGGAATGGTAACTGTTGCTATATGTAAAATAAAAATAAATTTGCTATATAAATACTTTTTTATTACCCGAACAACGCCAGGCATTCACCTAGTTTATATATATATATATATATGTGAAAGGACACGTACATCCAGTATCTTGTAATAGCCCTTATGCATGATAGCTTCTTCTTTGCCTGCTTGGTGTTTGTTTGGTTTCTTTGTATTTGTTGGTGCTTGTTTGCAATTATGGAAAAAACATTATTTCATAAATTATTCGTTATTGGTTAGTTAGTATAATGTTGTAAGCAGGGTAGGCCCTAATGCTAAACAAGTGAATACAGAATTCGGCTTTTTAGCTTCCAAGTTGATACAGAGGTCAAACATGATAAGCTCATCAAATACAATTTGACACATGGTAGATCAAAACACTGATATCCTTATGTTTGTGGTAGCCCTTGTCTTTCGCTGTCAATCATTTTGAGATTGCTTGAACTGTTTTATAATAAGAAAACCCATTAAAGACCAACTTGTACCAAAATTTTTGGTAGTTTTTATAACAGTATTTTTCTATAATTCATGATTGTTTTTGATGTTCGAGGTGATGACTGCCAGGAGGTTTCAAGATTAAAATCGACAAAACCTGATCACAGTTAAAAACGCTCAGATCAAGCAAAACTGCGATTATGACATCTATAATTGCGAAAAGACCGACAGAATAAAGGCACGTAATGCTGCAACTTGAACACAACAGCCGATATCAACTATAACATTGATAGCAACTACTGACATTGTTTCACACGTATTTTTCTTCTGAACATTTTAACCGCAATCAAATTTTATCAATTTTAATCTTGAAACATCCTGGCAGTCAGATCACTTCAAACATAAAAAACAATCACAAATGATAGAAAAATATCGATATTTTCTGATAAAACTTAATAAAGTTTTGTGTAAATTCATATTTAAACCATAACTGTCACGAACAACTTTTATCGTAATTACTAGGTAAATCAGACATGCTGATTCCGATTTTGTACTCAAAATAAAGATTAGTCCACTAACTTTCAGAGTAATGAAGGCTTTTTTACAGCCTTTTAATATCGGTCTTGAAAACAACACGATCGGCACAATAAGCTCCGCCCATAAATACGTGACGTAACCTAGCTTTTTAGAAACAGAAGTTAAGTAGGGATGTTTAGACCGATTTAGAATAATAGAGATGGGTGTTTTAAAATCCATTAATATCTAAATTCAGCCTTAAAAATAATATCAGTCTGTTCTGAAAGGTAGATAAGCTCTTTAGCATTGCATATTTTAAAAAGTGCGATAACAACGCTAGCTTGTGAAAAAACCGCGCTTTTTGAGCTCATTTTCCTCGGCGTTCGGCCCATTTAAACATCATGTAACAAGCTACGAGCAATTTTAAATAGTTTATATACCTTTCATAAAAAAACTGAAATTATTTTACAGGCTGGATTTAGATAATAATGGGTTTTAAGACACCCATCTTTATTATTCCAAATCGGACTAAACATTCCTAACTTCCGTTCCTGAAAACGCTAGGTTTCGTCACATATTTATGGGTGGAGCTTGTAATGCCGATTGCGTTGTTTTCGAAACGGATATTGAAACGCTTTAAAAAAGCCTAAATGACTTTGAAGGTTAGTGGACCAATCTTTATTTTGAGTACAAAATCGGAATCAGCGTGGCTGATTTACTTAGAATATACGATAAAAGTTGTACGTGACAGTTATGGTTTAAACTGTCTTGCAAATTAGATGGTGTCTTTGCAAGTCGTAGACACAGAAGCTTAATAAAGCGTCTCGTTCCACCGGCATCCCACTTACTCTTACCTATAATTTCCTGCTGATGTTTTCTATATGCAAAATTTCTGATTTGATCGCATATTGGATAGTTAAACGATACTTTTGTGGTTGTTTTTGTCGATATTGTTGTGTATTATTAGTTGCGTAAATTATCGCATTTATGAGCTGATGGTTTCCAGTAAAAATGAAACTAACTGGTCACTAAAAATGTTGCCAATGAACTTGAAAGATGCATCTTGCGGAACCTGATGGGGTGCGCCACCCCTCCACATCGACTAAAATAAAATTAGGGTGTTATTTTAATTAGAGCCCTAAATAGAATATTTGGCTACAAGCCTGTCACAACAGACCCTAGTTTGAGTGTTTGTGCAGCCTGTTGTGACATGCTCTTGGCTGTGCAGACGGAATTAGTCCTTGCTGACAAATGTCAGCAGTTATCACGTGCTTGAGTACAGCCGAACAAGCTATTAGTTTATGGATTGAGAGGCCTGTGGGTTTCCTGTTCCCAGGAACTGTCAAAGTATTTTTGAAGACCAGCTTTTTAGAATGGTTTCCCATTTAACCAAAACTTTGTTTCGTAGAAATATCTTTTGTAACAGGCTCTATGCATATCCCTGAAGGCTGATTCACTGTATATCACAGTATGTCTGTTAATCCCACAATATATCAGTGATCGTCCGTGATAACATTGTTCACACTATCACAAATCCATCCATGTTTATATCATCGAATAGTCCAAGGTATAGAGTTATCGTTATACTACGCGGTCACGAAAACGATGAAATACTAGTACCGCAGCAACTGTCACGAAAGAAAATAGGTATTAGGCAATCTGCTCCCGCCAATAATCATCACCGAAGAGGTACATATTGCGCAGGCTGTCGTCGTTGCTCGGTGAACTATCAGAAATGTTTGACAGCTGCAATCTTTCCCGATGTATTCCTGTTGCCTACGATTTACGGTGCACATAGTCGACAAAAGGACAGCGCTGACACACGGCAAGAGGACAACACCGACACACAAGAAGAGGACAACTCCTACACACGGCAATACAGTTTGAACCAGTCTTTGGTCATCATTTCAACCACTAATTTCTTCCTGTGCTGTAGGGATATGTAGCCCTCTAGCCAATATGATTTAGCTGTAAATTTAAAAAGATAACACTATCAAATAAGAGATACAGTTTACGATGTGGGCGCGAGCTCACTATCACATGATGCCCTGGCCAATTGATGAAGCTTCCCACAAGTGTGGGATACAATGACCGGCTGCATTACTAGGAAATACGCCTGCTTATGAGTATTTGATTAGTTGTGATAATGAGGCCTACAACCTGGAATAGTGCAGCAATCTATGAACAATCGCTTGAAAGGGTCAACATACTGTCTATGTTTACATTCCAGAGGTATGGCCTGATCTGAATGAACATCAGATGTTATTGAGAACATCGTCACAGTGCGAATTACATCGCTTTGTTATATTGTATTAAAATTATAAATCCTTCGTGGATGTTTCGCAATAAAATGTTTTACATTTGGGCATATGCTTTTCATTTTGCATAAAAATAGCGCAGATTCTCATCCTACACAAACATTCATAGTAGCTATGCTTGGATTAGTTATGGTTATATATGGTTTAATTGATTGCTAGTCTCTTGGGTCACGGGCTTAGTGCAAAATCCTCCATCAAGTGTACCGGTACCCCCTTTTCTTTCGTAGCTCATTGCGGAGGTTTATAATGCATATGGAGGGTAGGTAAATTATCAACAAACGTCTAGAGCTGGCGATGACGTACCGGTACATGTCCTGTACTCCTCAAAGTGACAAACCTAGTCTACTTTTTTGTTTTAGCTTGTTGTTTGTGGTTTTTGTAATAGAAGAGCTGACAGTTTCATCTGGCAAAATTTATAATTATCTATTCTAAATAGATTAGTCTACCTCCCAGTAACTGTCTCCCTTATTGCAGCTGCTTGATGCCGAGTTTGAGACAGCACAGTGTGAGAATTGCCTGCTTCAGGCAAACCAGTTGCATGCGAGTGCCCAATCAGCCGTGAGGAAACAGCGCCAGAGAAACAGGAAGTCTATCGTCAAGTCAAAGTTAGTATCTTTTGTTTGTTAGCTTGTTCAATGAGTGTAACGGAAGGTACATGGTAGAGTTTTTTAAAAGTAAAACTCGATAATCTTCTTGTGATGGAATTTGTAAATTTGGATGGATTAGAATTAGTGTTTTGATGACACCTAAAACTGAATCGCACAGGAAGTGAAAAAGAGACATTGGTTTACGCGTCAGCCATGCAACGAACGCTTTACGCAGCACACTAGAAGGGTCAGGCGTCTGCGAAATCGTTCATCCTTGATTTTTATAGAAATCAATTTTTACTTCGATGTTTGTAATATAAATTGTATATTTTAGTATTTATTTTTATTAACTTTTTCGGGACCCAATTTTTATTCAAAATGAGAGCTTCTGTCACTTCAACCAGTTGGCTCTATCTCTTTGCTGATTCTTAGCAGTGCTGGTGAACTTCATGTGATTTTCAAACATTTCATCATTGTATAAGATGATATGATATACCCTTTAAAAAGCTAAAATCACAGCTGTGTTAACAAGTGTTAATGAGTTAACATTGTTAATGAGTTAACAGTGTTGAGAAGCAGTCTCCAGTCTCCTGTTATGGTCAATAAAATACAGAATGTGATAATAATAAAGATTCAAGTAGATTCTTTTACTTCCAACCTTCATTATTGTTTCGAGCCGTTTGTACTTTTAACCCATTCAAATCAAATGGAAATCGATGGTAATGATCACTTAGCCTACCAACTGGTTGCATAGAGATTAGTTGTAATCTAATTGGATATGATTGGCTAGTCTACTGGTAAGTTCAGAATCAATCTTTCCATTTATATTTCCTATATATAGGAACACAGAACAGCTATTGTATACTGAGCGGTGCTATTTATAGAAACAGCACTCACGGGCCTTCACAATGTCAGTTTCGGCGGCTGCTGGTTTACAAAAGTTGTAACCTTGATATGTGCTCGGTATGCTAACGGCTACAGGCCGTTCAGTTGTAGGAGTAAATGATTCGTTATCAAAATGAAGGCCCTGTCAGTGATCAATTTCAAAATCGCTGGGAGCGTCTGCTGCTGCCTAACTCCTGGCAGCAAGCCAGATTGACGAGGCATAAATTGCTTGTGAGAAGATTTGTCAATCCAGCCTCATGGACATACTGCTAACATACGTCCTTTAATATGAAAAAGGAAAAGTGGTACATCCTGCTATTTTTCAGTATATGAGTCAGCTTTGTCTACAGCCATATAATTCTTACTCACAACCAAGATGCCACCTTTCCATTGGCCTTAAGAAATGTTAAAAATAGCTACATGTATCGTTCCGTAAGTATCGCCCCTAAAATAGAGCTAAGCTCTCCACACGACGCGCTTAAATGTAAGAGTGGCTTTTGCACCCGGTAAGAGTTTCTTAACCAGTTTTTCTCGCAGCCAACTGCCGGTTGGTTGGTGTGGTGGCCCCGGTGTACCTTTCAAAAATGGTAAATATTGTTTCTGGGTAATGCTGTGTCGACAATGACAAGAGTTTCCTTCCCATGATAGGTCAACAACAATGATATTGTAGTCAACAACAGCTATAGTAATAGCGGTTTATGTTCTCAGATCACTGCAGCTGCTGGTTGTAGGATATCTGATTGCGCAATCCGTAACAATAGTCAATGATGATGTCATCACATTCATCGGCTGCAGCTGTCACTCATGCCATGCATCCACTGCTGTCTCAGACAATTACTTGGCAATATAACTGAGAAAGCAATCAAAAATTTGTTGCTTTATAATCTTCCATTATTATTGTTCAAACTCACCAGAGTTCTGGCTGAGGACATCAAATGTAGAAGATGTGTTTATTCAGTAGCCTACAACTGTGCTGCAACATCCAGCGGCGAATATACATAATATATAAAAGGGCTATTAACAACGTAGTAAACTTTTTGAGAATATAACACATATTTAACATTTGCTGATCATGCTCATAGGTGATTAACTGATCAGTATGATGTATGAGGATAGGTGCTTAGCTGTATGTGGATAATCAAAATATTTACTTTCAGTCTTTACAATTAAATTTGATACTGTTTTAAAGATTGAGGCTTGCTTACAAATGTTGAAGTGAAAGCCCAACATGGCCATTATCTAGATAATAGCTGCCTTGGTCATTATCTGGATAATAGCTTTCGCCATTATCAAAATAATAGTGGTTTATAGTGGATCAAATTTCATGGGATTTGCTACTGATCCAAATCACTTTAGCAATGTGATTTGTGGCCCCCAAAAATTCTTGTCAATTGAGCTTGCCTGTGTCATTAATTATAAGTCATGTTAAATCACTGTTGTAACACAAAAATCTTACCAGGTTGGATTTTCTATTTAAGCAATGGTACAATATTAGTAAAACAAAATGGAAACATTTTTTCCTCCCAATTCTCTTCTCTTACTACATACCCAATCTCATCCTCTCTGACTTTGACGAGCTGGACATTTGACAAGAAATCAACATATTTGACAATGTCTAATGATATTACAGCTCAGTGAGTTCATTTTCTGGAAAATCAATGACTGGCTTGATCATTACCCATCATGAGAGAGGGAACAGCTTCCTCCTAGTTGTCCTCAAATTCGTTCCTTTATCTCTGCTAGTTTTTTCTTTACCAGATGTTGATCTCATCGTGTCGACAACCAGTGCGTGATTCATATCTTTCCATGGTTGTTAGCTTTCATTCCGAACAAATAGCACAAGGAAACAGGAAGTTGCTGAGACATTTTGTTTCTTGAATATCCAGCTCCTTTGTACATACTTATACTCACTATGTTTCCATGATGTGGATTTGGAGTTATGCGCACTTGAGTTACTGCGTGATAATTGTTTCAATGAATATTCTTATATTGCGGATTGACGTAGGCGCTTAGTTAAAAAAGGTAAGGATTTCTACGCCGGAGGTCATATATCAATGCATTTGGAACTGCGCAAATCGATATAAGAACGACTGAAGTATAAAAAGTGTTTAAAATGGAATAGCTTGCATGGCATTTGCTTGCGCATCAATTCCAAGTGCCGTTTCCATCTTTCGCATACGTGAAACATTTGGTAAAAATTTATGAGTAACAAAACTCGCTTGATTTGCTGATTTACAGCCAGTTTCCATCTTGAGATGGTACATAAATTGTGGATAGAAACAGTGGCTGATACAACATCGATTTGGTTGTATAACCATGTCTGCAACACGTTGACATTACATGCCTACACTAACCTCGTAGCGTTATTGTCTGTTTGTTTTTGGTAACAAGATATGTTGCTTGTGAACAGAAGAGGTGATCATTCACTCATACACTCTAAAATCAACACCATAACTTTCGCCATCAAAACAACTGGGAACATTTTCCTGGGAAATTCTATTCTTGTCTTTTGTACCACAGCTTAGTGCATTGCCACTCCCATTCAGTGATGCTGCCGGCAGCAGGTTTGGAATGCGTTCAATAGAATTAGGGCAAGGTCGACTATTGTTCGCTTTTATTCAACGGCTAGTTCGTCTCATTGGTTATTATTATTAATATTGGTAGTCCACACTCTCTTTCCATTTTGTGCAGGTGCTGAAAACAATAAATCGTGTTGCAAAAATTATTGTCAGTACTGAGGAAAATAGAAAACGATTGTTAAAAATTATGGCGCAAGATAAACCAATCAGATATTAATTTTAATAGTGTAATTAAATTAACCAATCAAATATTAATATTATGTGGGATAGACCAATCAAATATTAATATTATGTGGGATAGACCAATCAAATATTAATATTATGTGGGATAGACCAATCAAATATTAACATTATGTGGGATAGACCAATCAAATATTAATATTATGTGGGATAGACCAATCAAATATTAATATTATGTGGGATAGACCAATCAAATATTAACATTATGTGGGATAGACCAATCAAATGTCGTAACCCACATTAGCTGCAATATTCCCGTTTTGTCGAACTTTAGTACATTAAATTGCTTTTGTTTTATCATTTAATTCGAAGTGTGTTATTTAAATAAACAGTTAACTTGTATCACCTAATAAATAGAAGTAATTAGACTCGCTATCATTTAGAAAGTGTAATTATTGGCTTTCTACGAAAACTTCTGATGCTTTCTAAATTTCTGATGATTCTTAGCAATTCGGGTGCTTTTATTTGACAGACAATATTATGAGATGAAATCAAAGTTTCACCACAAGCTAGAAGCTCAGAAAGATGTAATAGCACGAATAGAAGAGGACTGCTCTACTGCCAAAACCTACTACTCACGTTCTATGGCCAACTTGGAGATGATCAGCAACGAGATTCACAGCAGACGTCAGCTCAATAGTTGTAGCAAAGACGGCGCCGATGCTGACTATAGGCGTGACGCTGAGAGTCTTGATACCAATATGATAGTAAAAGCTGTTCAGAATGAAGATGTTAATTACAACTCGTCAGATGTCCCTAATTACAGTGAGTCACCTTATTTGGCAAGACATAGCAAGTGATTGCTGCTTTACAGATGTAATAAGGATGTTTTACGTCTGTTTTGACACAAGTTTGTCCCATACCAGGATGTTTTCTGAGAAGTTACACCATCGTAATATATACATCTGTTGACATCTTTGTACGCAATTTCATGCTGGTACATCAAAGCGCGACTAGGGCAGCATCGGTGTCACTATTTTTGATGTTTGCTTTTAGGTTCAAGAGTTGAAATTGATAATTTATTTGATATGGTGAAAAGTAATTGTTCTCGTGTGTTGATTGAATTCAGTTTCTGTTTCTCATACAGTATCTAAGTATGGCACTCTGTTCTTTCTACTGCTGGATCTTTTTATATTTACTGTTGCTGCATTGAATATTTTGGCATGGTCATATGAGGAAGAAGAGTGTGACACGCGTTAGCTCTATCGTTAGCTCTATTTGGTAGAAGACAATTTTTAGAGTCACTAGCGTCATATTTTGCAATTATGACTAAAATTTTAAAAAATAAATACCAGGATTACACTTGTCATCTAAAAACAAACTGCATTTCCTAAGTTTTTTCGGTAATAGTAGCTACGTAGCTGTCTTGTAAAATTAGAAAAACAGGAGTTGTTTGCATTACGCAAGTTTTCCTATATATTGATTTATGTTGTTTTTGGGCCTGGAATCCTGTGTAAAAAAATAATTATTTTGTCTTTACAACCTAAGGTAACACACAGACAAATCAACTCATGCATTTGGTTCATTTACATGACATATATCTTTGGTCATAGGTTTATGTTTCTCACATCTCGTGTTTTTCAGCAACCATGTACCATGTACTCAAAAATGGTTAAATACAGCCAATTTTTTTCCTTGCTATTTAGGTGATTCAACTTTTGTAACTTCACTTGATCTCACCTCAAAATACTCTGTTTGAGCGATGTAATTCATGAAACCAAAGTCTTTGAAACAGAATGAGCATTTAATATATAGTTATATATAATATATTTAATTGTATAAATTTATTCATTAATAAAATATTAATAAGCAATATCATTAATGTTAATAGAATTTACGTAACTCTTGCAGTTGTCTGAGTATGCACTTGGATGGATACCAGTTTAGAATAAATTTTCATAGAGCCTTCTTTAAATGGCGCTAAATGGAGGAGACATCGTCTGTTAGTGCAGTTGAAATGTTTTCCGCATAAAACTGTCTTATAATAAAATTATGTTTCTACGACAGCAATTTTAGGTTTATTATTATTTTCTATTTTTTTAGGTAATCAGTTTCACATATTATGCCATATAATCTTATTGAATATAGTTAGTTGCAGATAAGCATGTGGTCAATCACTCTGGGATACCTTGCTGCAGATAAACATTGTCTATTTTTTCATGTAGATAACTTTGGCTATATTTTTCGCAGATAAACATGACACATATTTTGTTGTAGATGTTTCTGAGCCGTTCACCGAGTTTAGTATGCAACCATCGCTGCCGGCAGCTAGTTGTTCTTTAAACCGTTCTTCAACATCAAGTGACTTCTCATCAACATTCAGCATCCAACAGGTACATGTAGTTCTCATCCTTATGATCGGTCCCATGACTACACCTGTTATACCTGTCACTTGCTTATGGTCCGTCCCATGACTACACCTGTTATACCTGTCACTTGCTTATGGTCCGTCCCATGACTACACTTGTTTTACCTGTCACATGCTCTTCACGCAGGCTCTCAAGGGCCTTTGCTTTGATTACCACTCATGTGATGTCAGGGCTATCAGTTGCGAGCTTTTATGCACTTCCTCCTATATGTTTGTTTCTTTCTCCTAGCCTGTACAATTATAGCTGACCTTTGGGTTAATGGGAGTACACATTGCATAACCTAAATGCTAACTTATGTCCAAATCTGCACAACAGATGATTGTTTTCATTGCGCAGGTGATGCAAATTTGGAGTTGTGCACACATTGAGTTATCGTGTGATAAGTGTTTTGATGGACATTCGCGTGTTGCTAAAAAATAAAAGGATTTCTATGCCAGATCTCATAGCGACGCATTTGGAACTAATGAAATCGAAATAAGAACGAATGAAGTGGGAAAAATGTTGAAAGTGGAATAGCTTGCGCATCATTCACAAGTGCCATTTCCATTTTTTGCAAGCATGAAACATTTGATAAAAATTTGTGAGGAACAAAATTCACTCGATTTGCACATTTTTACCAGTTTTGTCTTGGGGATGATGCGGATTAACCGCGTCATGGAAACATGGATTTGACTCTAACCTATGAAATACAGAATAATCACAGAAAAGAAAAAGTCTTACAGCGCAGTCAAGTTCATTTCCATAAGGTCAATGTATAAAATTATTATTATTTGATACAATCCCTTGAAGATCGAGTATTAGGTCTGCAGAATGATAGCTGTGGGTGTTTTAAAGAATCACCCAAACAATGGCTCTGTATCTTGGCTAAACATTTCCGAGTCCAGCTCAAGGGAACCTCGACAACTGGAAACATCCCCAGTTGCAGAAATTAGATATTCCGGTCATTAAATTGGTCATTCCGGTCACCACCAGTGGCCTTTTTTGGCGATTGAACCCCCCCCCCTCCCGACCTGTAGTTTGCAGGTCAGGTATTCTAAACCACTGGACCGCAACCGCTCTAATAGAATTTTCCCATCTATACATTCATCCAATGTTGAAAAACAGGAAATAGAGCAGACCCTTCATGTGTGAGCGAGTAGTTATTTAAAAAAAAACTATAATTTTTGTAAAAGGGGAAGTTTAAATTTAGCCAGCTAACTTATTGTGCTGTAGTCAGATGATGGGAGCTCAACCGCAGCCTCTACAATGGATAAACGGAGCGCTAGCTATGCAGATATCACCCTGCTTCCATCTGATACGCAGCCCCTGAGTAAACCGAGGTCTAACTCAGCGCCGTCTAGCTTCAGCAAAGGCACATCAAGCGATGTTTTGGGTATGAATTCAGTCTTATTGTTGTCCGGAGTAAATACCTTAGTTATGTCATAGAAATTCTACTATTGACTCGTTTCGCTTATTTCTGTCTTAGTTGCTCATTAACATTAAGGCATAATTTTACATTTATGGTTTTAGATAACTCTATGGACTCTTTGAGTAACTCCGTGCTAGATGATCAGTGCTTGGAGGACGCTCTTTCCAGTACATATTTTAAAAATGAAAACAGTGAATCACCACGCGTTGCAACACCTCCATGTCTTTCTTCGTCTCAAATATCTGTGAAACGTGAGTAATGACCTTCAATTACCTTAATTGAGTTGAAATGGTTTATTGTATTTGAGTAGTCGATGTGCTCAGTCTGATAAACTTCCTGAATGCAAATAACCAATACGTAAGCACTGCATACTGGTGGATATGTTAACAAGTTACTATTGGCTATTTCATTGATATTGCAGCTGCACAAAATCACTGCGCATCACCTAAAAATAATTCTGTTTTTATAGCAGTTGTGTTTACTCAATTCTTCGGTTTAAGTTAATCAATGGATGTTAGTCGGGGGTTCCGATTTTGCTTTTGTGTGCCTCGCTTTTCGCCAATTTTAAAGACTTTTGTATGACGAACAACCGTGACTCTTCTCACAGTCCTGTATGTTTTATATTTAGATCACGACTACTACACGCTTCCCTCACAACTCTCCGGCTATCAGAAACATTACACACTGAGACGGACATCTGCCCCAGCAGCGAGTGTTGGCCCTCAAGATGTTAAGAAAATCTTCAGTTTGTTGCGAGTCGATGACAGAGTTTAAAAAATGGCAGTCGGACTTTGATATTTCGTTTTTCATTAATTAATGAACTGTTGCCTTCAATTAGTCATACCTGTTGGTCTTGGTTTCATAGATGTATCACACATACTTTGGTCACATGATCCGCTTTTCATAGATGTATCACACATACTTCGGTCAAATGATCCCAGTTTCATAGATGTATCATAAATACTTTTTTTAAGTGGCTGCAGTTTCATGGATAGATCACACGTTAGTCGAAATGGTCCTAGTTTTATAGATTTATTCCACAGAATTTAATCAAATATCTAGGCCACATTTAGGCAAGCGGGTCAAGTAACTTGTGTGGCTGTGCTTTAAATAAAACATAATTACTGATATTTTAAAGTCAGATGTAGGAATAATTAAGAATATAATTTTATAAGACAATATAAGAATATGTAGAATAACTAAGATAAGAGTGGGTGGGATTGCAGCACTTGAGTTACCCATGCTCAATACTACAGGCCTGCCTGCCCCTTTTAAATCAATCAGTTTCACATTACAATCATTTAATCTTTTGCTGTTTGTATAATATATGTGCAATATATATTATATATAATATATGTTGTATATATGTTGTTATAATATTATAATATAATTATATTATAATTATTATAATATATATTATATTAATATATACAGTATATACATTGTATATATTATATAATATATTACGTATATTATCATATATATATTATATACACATATATTATATATAATATATATATTATATATATGAATATGCTAGTCAATTTGTGCCTTTGAAACATTTAAATTTTTACATTAGTCTGATGGTCTTCAGCAAAATGCTACTTTTGTAATCTTGATATTTTGTATTTTCTTTTAACAATGTTGTGCCATGTTGGTGACAATCGTGCTATATAATATATATTTTATTGTATATTGTTAAATCTGATCTTGACTTTGCTTCGAACGTCGTCGGGTGCCAAGCAACAAAAAGTTCAAAAGTTCCTCTAGAAGCAGCCGCTGTTTCTATCCATATACTAAAAAAGCAAACCAAGATTTAGAATTGATTGACGCAAATGTATATGACCAGCTTGGAATGGCATGCTGACTTTGAGACCCGCCATGAGTAACCCTAAATTCTAAAATACCAGTGGTAAAAACTAATGTGGCCTTCTCTATATGATTTATGATTCTGTAACTTTTGAATGTAACTAACAGTCTGGGCCCTGCAGCAGTTCTTATGCAGTAAAATATAACTAAACTCCAGCTTACCGCACTTCCACCAATCACATCACAAAATATTTAATCATATTGGCTTATTCCAAACTTGCTCAAACGTTTCAAAATCCTGCACAAACTATGCCCAGAATATTAGTATTTATCCTTCCATGCATGTGACAAATATCGCTTTCTGTTTCGTGACATCAACATACTACATCCACCTAATATGTTACAGTTTATGAACTTTCTATTATTACAACCTTCAACTTACTCTCCTGGTTCCTCCGCAATACTTTTAGATTACCAACTTTTAAAATACATCTGTTCGACTCAATAATAGTTGATTTCTCTTTTTTCATTTTTTTCTTCCTTTTGGTCTGTAGCGAAAAGCATCATTTTGCTGACGATTACCAATGTCAATAATAAAAAGTAACACATATATAAACAACTTATAAAAATTGTAAAAACTCAAATGCTAATAAATTAGCTCATCTGAACATACGAGAACATTTTCGGAGTTATCCTTACATTTTAGAGCGATAACTTCTTATTTGGTGCCATTTTTGATTTGGTGTTTGTACTGTTGTTATTGCTCTATATATAAAAAGCACTTGCGCTTTGTAGTCAAGTATTACTGCCTAATGAGATACTCACTACAATCCCATGCCTGAGGGGTTGGTGAAATCCTGGTGAGTTTGTAACGTGACAATGAGTCTGGTTGCATGATCTTCGTAGTTGTAGCTATAGCTAAGCCTTTAGTGAAATGTTCGATGTTTCAGATAAACAGAACATTCTAGAGGAATCAGTAAATGAATAGCAATACGAAAGGCTACGCTTTCAACTGACCTTTGTTATATCTATTATAAACACCCATTTGGAGAGGTTACAAGGATTTATGTGATAAAACATCAGACTCTCATGTAGGTCGCTGATAGTATAAACCCTAGTGACTCATCAATTAAAAAAAAACAAGATTTTTTTAGCTGCCGACAGCAGTTTGGTTTCTTTCTGACCTTAAAGGCGCTCTGATAAACAGGCTCAGAAATGCTAGTCAAAGCATCGTATGATTTTGTTGAGTGATAAGTGATAAAGTGGCTGATTTTCTTGTTGAAGCCCAAAAGTTAGTAGGCCTATTTCTTTTTACGAATCGTCGGACCTAGGTTTAATAAAGTCTTTTTTAGATCTGAGGTGTGTTGTTACGCCTGGTCTAGACTTATTAGTCTAATGTTGTTAGTCATTTTTATTATTTTTTATAAGTGAGAAAATTTTGGTGATGACTAAAAATCTCATAACCATTTGTGTGTGACTTTTAGAAAATTGTGGTGATAAATTAAGAACTTCAAATCGCTTAGCAATTACCTCAAATCTGAGCACATTACATGTACATTACGCCTAAATTTGAAGTCTTCCTTTGCATGATGCACTGCCAGCAGTTGACACTTCAGCAACATTGACATTTGATCTGAGTACCTCTTAGGATGTTTTGCCAACAAAAAACTACCAACATCCATAACACTCTACGCAGTACATAGAGGGATCACAATTTCAAGTGCCAAAAGTTACATTCAAGTGCTACAGAATCGTAAATCATATAGAGAAGGCCCCATTAGTTTTTCACCGCTTGCCGTTTGTAAAACTTGTGTGAAAATTGAATTGGCTTGTGTTAAAAATAATGTATGCATTTTGTAATTCTAACTTTTATTGACTTGGGCACTTTTAAATGTGACAGGAGGAGGTTATAACCAAAACTCTATCATATGGTTGTGATGCAAAGTGAAAGATCTGGTTACAAAGAAAAACTGTCCATTGATAGCATTAATTGTTGGCATTTTTTAGAAAAAAACATTTCCAAGCTTCCCTTCACTTGGCTTAAGGATGTGATTGCGTCAAAAAAGTTGATCAAATGAAATTAAGACCAATAAAAGGCTAAAACATCAGTTACAATTTGATGTCATTTTTGTCTTTGTAGACTAGCCCTGTTCAGAGATATAAATGTTTGAATAAAATCATTTTTTGAAACGCTTAGGTTCGAGTGGGTGCTTTATTCGTGACGTGTATAATAGTGATACATGTGAAAAGAGTACATGAGCGATAAATATAAGATCTCTTCTTTAGCCAATCATCAGCACAAAATTTTTATATAGGTCATAATAAATGTTATCACTGCTAAAACGGGTTGTCTATGATCTTGAAGTTAGGGGTTTTACTCAATTACTAGATCGCCGCATTGACGTCAATATTTACTCAATTAATTGACATCGTTAATTTACTGAATTACTGCAACTACACATTTTATTGACGAACAACAGAGTTATAACAATGCTTCACAACTTCACAACGTTGTATAATTTACCCCAGACTGACTTATCAGTACCATTGTTAAATGCTGTAGACCTGTCACCACTTTTACATTCTTGTGCAGGATGTTCAACAATGACAATTGGCAGTGCAGAAATTTTTTCACAGCTTTTGTCTTGAAGTGTAATGCGGCAGCTGCCAAATGTTTAGAAAGTGGATCACTGTACTTACATTCATATCTGTATGTTCCGCTGCAGGAACAGAACTATGCAGCCTGCAAAAAGAGCCATGGTATATCTACGCAGGACACGTTATAGACATCCGATGCTCAAACTATGTGACAGGAAGCACATCTGATGACACATTCGAATGGACGGGAGATTATTCATTCGTCACTGTAGCAACTGATCACCTTCAGCTGCCAGTCAGCGCTAAATGGCGAAATGTCGGCAAATTTGCCCTGACTTGCAAAGTGTCTCGACCCCGTGAAAACCAGGAAGCTGTTGCTAAGTTTGAAGTTCAGCTAAATCCTTTACCCATCAACCTTAATGACAGACCTTATTCTGCCGTAAACACCTATTTGCTGATTATTATTGGTCTTTCGGCAGCGGCATCGATTATCTTCTTCGCCGTTCTTATGGTGAGAAGAATTAGACAAATGGAGCAGAACTTTACTGCTCAAAAATATGAGTCAAAGCATGTGATGACATCATCTTTGGCTAAACTAGATGAGGTGAATGACAGCGAAGATTATCCTGAGAAACTCACCCAGTCATAGCAGAAGCTGCGGTTGCTGCAGAGAATTGCAGAGAATTTTATGTGTCTTTAGAGAGAAGCCATTAGTCCTGAATACCAAATAACCTCTCATAGACATCCTGATATGATGTTGTCTCTCTGTGAAAACTTTCATAGATATAGCCTGAATAAATGTATATAATTCTATGTTTTCTTCAGCCTTCACTTGCCTTCTGAAAGTCTCCGCTTCGTTTACATAAAACAAGCTCACTTATACTAGATTTCCATACAGCGATGGAGTAGCAACACCTGGCTGGTCCAGTGCCGAAGCTGGGCCGACAAGCAGATCGTGTTTCCATAGAGCGCTATAGTAGGGCAATATTTGTGGGACACCGTATATTAAAGTGTCGCACAACTATCACCTTATATCATATAGCCGTTGATCGATAAGGCAGCTTTTAGGGCACAAAGATGGCGCATCGCACAGTTGTTTCGCTTGAGAGTGACATAACTGTTTCCATGATGACATTGGAGCGCCATATGCTGGTGTCTCTAAACTATCTCTCTATAGAAACTTAGTGATACTATAGAGTAGTTATTATAGAGTTGTGCTCTTTTTTCTTTACTAATAAAATTGCGCTCCATAATTTGACATCTGACGGATAAGAGATATCTTACTCAGTATAAGGTCTTTTTCTTCTAGGTTTGGTGCAATATTTAAATTTGTTTTTAAGCGAACTTGGTCTAAATGATAAAATGATCACAAATTGCAAAAACAAAGATAGAATTTGAAGCCTTATAAAGCGTAAATTTGACGCGTCTTACAAGCATAATTAGTTTAGAGACATGTTCCGTTTTACTTTTGTATCAATATAAATAAGGTCCTTAACGTACAACTTTAATCTGTTCTTGAAAAACTGTGTAACCTGGATTTCAGCGTGATTCAAAACATCCTGAATAAATTATTTTATATGCAAAGCACTGTACTTTAATGTATTGGTCAAGCAGCTGGCCAATGTTCATTGGTGTTTTACTGTTTTTAGATCGTTTGATGTTATCTATTTTCCCTTCCATAGTGATGGCCTTTCTCTTATTGATGCACTACCATCACAAGAACCTGTCTTATGCTTTGAAACCTTAACAGAAGGCAAAATGCCGGAAATAAGATCAAACACAAGAAACAGACAAAAAGGCAACTAACACAAAAAAGAGAACCTGGGTAGCAAAACGGTGATTAATATTATAAATCAAATCATTAATATCATATACGTGTCATATATTAATTATTATATCATTAATACCATTAATATTTTACATTTTTATGGGTGTTGTTCATCACCTCGAAACAGCGTGAATTGAAACCATTGCAACTCGTGGACTCCCTGTATCACTGTCACTTTAGCAAGATTTGTTATCTTCTGCTCAGATTAATTATTTCAATGCATTCTTACTTAGGTATACTGGGCTGTAGTCCTAACAGCCTTATCATAAGGAGCTGAAACCTGAACATTGTACCAGATTCAAATGAAGAGACTGCATGCAGTCATGATGAGACATCTTGGCAGCATAGTGAATATCACCAGAAAAGATTAGACCAAAGACACTGAAATTCTAAAACGGGCTGGCCTCTTATCCATGGTGGACATCCAGATAACAAAAGAAAGATCTAAGATGGCTGCAACACGTGCACAAAATGGGTCATGTGTGATTACCAAGACCATCGTTGTATTCGCAACTCTACAGAGAAAAAAAGAATCAGGGTAAAAAATACCGACTGCGAGAAAGGGGGAAAGAGAGATGGGGAAAGAAAGGGTGAAAAAGAGGGGAAAAGAGAGCGTGAAAAAGAGGGGAAAAGAGAATGTGAAAAAGAGGAGGAAAGAGAAGGTGAAAAATAGGGGGGGAAAGAGGGTGAAAAAGAGGGGGAAAGAGAGGGTGAAAAAGAGGGGGAAAGAGAGGGTGAAAAAGAGGAGGAAAGAGATGGTGAAAAAGAGGGGGAAAGAGAGGGTGAAAAAGAGGGGGAAAGAGAGGGTGAAAAAGAGGAGGAAAGAGAAGGTGAAAAAGAGGGGGAAAGAGAGGGTGAAAAAGAAGGGGAAAGAGATGGTGAAAAAGAGGGGGAAAGAGAGGGTGAAAAAGAGGGGGAAAGAGAAGGTGAAAAAGAGGAGGAAAGAGAGGGTGAAAAAGAAGGGGAAAGAGAGGGTGAAAAAGAGGGGGAAAAAGAGGGTGAAAAAGAGGGGGATAGAGAGGGTGAAAAAGAGAGAGAGAGGGTGAAAAAGAGCGAGAGAGAGAGAGAGGGGGAGAGAGAGAGAGGGAGGGTGAGAGAGGGAGAAAGAGAGGGAGAGAGAGAGGGAGAGGGCGAGAGAGGGCGAGAGAGAGAGAGAGGGAGAGAAAGGGAGAGAAGGAGGGAGGAGAGGGAGGGAGAGAGAGCGAGAGAGGAAGTGAGAGAGGGAGAAGGAGAGAGGGAGAAAGAGAAGGAGAGAGAGAGAAGGAGAGAGAAGGAGAGAGAGAAGGAGAGAGAGAGAGAGAGAGAGAAGGAGAGAGAGAGAAGAAGAGAGAGAGAGAGGGAGAGAGAGGGAGAGAGAGGAAGAGAGAGGGAGAGAGAGAAGGAAAGAGAGAAGGAGAGAGAGAAGGAGAGAGAGAGAAAGGGAGAGGGAAAGAGAAGGAAAGAGAGAGGGAGGGAGAGAGAGGGAGAGAGAGAGGGAGAGAGAGGGAGAGAGAGAGGGAGAGAGAGAAAGAGAGAGAGAGAAGGACAGAGAGAGAAGGACAGAGAGAGAGGGAGAGAGAAAAAGAAAGAGAGAGAAAAAGAAAGAGAGAGAAAAAGAAAGAGAGAGAAAAAGAAAGAGAGAGAAAAAGAAAGAGAGAGAAAAAGAAAGAAAGGGAGGCTAGTGGCAACTAGCAATTTGGCGTGCCATCATTACAGCTTGGTGCTGCATAACAAATTTTTGTTGTTTTGCTCACATGAAACATAAATTACAAGTAATCTAAGGACTCAGAATAATATGACCTGCAAACATACATGTGCAATAAGCATCTTACAAACACAAAAAGTGGTCAATATGAATGTAGATGAAATTTTAAAAATATCATCTATTGATAATTTTAATAATTTCCCAAGGTACACCTGAAGGTCTCGTATGGCTCTCATTTAAAATCACTGAACTAGGCCTTTGGTTCAGCTCAGTTCTCGACTGTTACATATTTGAGATACTATAACCAGACAACCAATACTTTACAATGATTACCTTCAATTCCAATACAATTACCCTCTCTACATAACCCTTTCGTTAGTTACATCTGACAATCTCACCTACAGATGGGGAGTTTCTTTCTCATGAAATATAATTATAGATTATATTTATTTTGCCTGCAAATAGTAAATTTTTGCCCGTAAATAATATTATATATATATATATTTCTTTATTGAATTACACAAAGAGCCTCTTTTTGCAGACAGAGGAAAGACCTTAACAGTATTTAAAAATATAGATATAAATGTAATAAAGGGATAAATGATAATGACAGATTGTCTTCTTAAAATATTCTTGAATTTGCGCGTCAGTGTAGATTGCGGTGCCCGGTCCCAAGACCCACCGAGACAAGCCTGCAGCGCAGCAAGGTCCAATACGGGAGGGCACGAGACCAACAAACGACGAGGGTCGAACCATTGCACTGACCATTGCAATAATATTATATTTTATATTAATGTTATTTCAATAAAGATTAACTAACTAACTTACAACGATAAGCACTACTTTGTCTTTATATTTCTGACTTGACTTTTTGCTTTGACTGAGACCAAAGAGAAATACATAAATTATCATTCTTATTATTGATTTTGAGCTGTAGAGGATTGCACGAATTTCCGAATCGGTTAACGACAGCGATTAGGTGGGCGCGATTATGACATCCGGAAAAAGACGAAAAAGGCGAGAACGAGAGTGATGTTATCGATAATTGAGCGCTCTATCCAGGCCCATTTGGAGGAATACCGTGTCTAAGGTGAGCTTCATAACGGTATATTCCACATGGTGTCAGGATCGACCCTGCGTACAAAGTTAGGGAACATATCTTTGTGCAGTTTTAAAACATGATTTTTAAAAATGTGGCCTTTCTATAATGTTGAAAAATATTCGTTGAAATCTGCCATTGAAGGCCTGTTTGATATGATCCGTTGTAGTCTTGACGTTAGTAGGATCAGATAGTTTACGGGTTTGAAAATTTGCCGGATTTGTTCCTAATTAGGAAAATCAGCAGGTGTGATATTAATAGCAGCTGACGCTGAATCAAAGCTTGCAAAATTTGTGAACGCGCTCAAGTTTTTGTGTGGTTACCAGACCTACCAACCCAAGAGTGGGGCAATGCGTGAGATTTGGTTTTGGGGCAATTGATGTATCAATGATAGTATATATAAAATTGGACAAAAATGTCGCGCATTTCTCACCCATTTTCATTTCTTCTTTGGGGTGATTGCGTGAGTCTCACGCCCAATGCGTGAGAGTTGGCAGGTATGGTGGTTATCTAGCCTTAGTATAGAAAATTTTTAAACGACCAGTTTAATGTGTACAGCTGAGTGATGTTATATAAGCGATTCGTTCTTTAAAAACAAACAGTTCACGTTTGATCTTGAATATGAAAACAAAGAAACTACAATGGCTGACTGCATTAAAATGTTTCATGCTTTCTTTAAACCTGTAAAGAACTTGATTTTTGATAGGTCGGTCCGTACTGCATATACATAATTCTTCAAAGGGATTGTCTGCTTGTTTGGAGAATATAGCATTGAATTAGACCCAAAGGTAACACCAATGTCAGAATAGCATTGTCATTGTGTGATGATCTGTTAGAAAAAACTAGTCTCTTAGTGATGCTCGGATCATACTTTGGCTAGATGGAAAATTGATGGTAAACTGAGACTGTGAATTGACCCAACAAATCTAAATAAGTCCATCTGTCGTAACCACTTTTGTATGCCCTCATTGGAAGCTGTTTTACCCAAGTTGGATGACGCCAAGATATTTTACCTTCGTGATCCCAAAAATGACTTCCTCTAGGTCAAGCTAGGCAACGGATCAAATGACAAGACTTCGTTCTGGTTTTCTTTTAAGAAATACAATAAAGACTCCGAATGTCGTGTGGTCTGTCATTATGCCCCGACAAATTTCAGCGCAGACTTAACATTGCTTTGCCTGGTTTGGAGTGATGATCGTGGCTGATGACATTCTAATATATGACAAGTGGAAAACAACAGAAGAAGCTACAATGGTTACGATCGAAAATCAAAATTTCTCTAAACCTTTGGAGAGAGCCGAGAAAGTCAACTTGAAGTTGAACAAAGATAACTGCCAGTTTTTTAAAGGGGCTCACGTACTTTAAAACCTTAGTTTGAAACGATATGTTTGCTACAGTCAAAACTGGCTTTTGATGTGCAATAGAACAGGAGTTATGAGCGTCGATCCATTGTAAACTAAGTTCAGATTACCGCAATCATGCTATCAAATAATACGGTATACTATAAATCTTCAAATTTATAAGTTTTATAAGAATAATATCAGTCTATTAGATGCTACCAATATATATTCGAGAACAAATAACATATGCATACAGTAATTATAATACAGGCAGAAGCAAAAAATAATAATTTTGAAACAAAAATATTTGCGTCGTTTGTTCCACAGGTTGCGTGTCGATTGTTGCTTTCATATGGAGCCATTTCATCATTTTCTAGCTGTTCAATACCTTCCACAGTGTCTGCTGACTTGAATTCTTCTTTTCCGCTGCTGAACTAGCTGATATTAGCATCCAAACAAGTTTTTTAGCAGAACAATGCTTTTATGCGTTGCTATCTGGAAAACTTTTAACTATAACTATAGTTAATAGGTCTAGGACAAGTGGAACAAGCTGGCATACCACTTTCGTATACCACTACCCTATTATCTATAACTATAGTTAATAGGTCTATACTTTTTGTGAAAGTATTAATAAACTTTTAGCCGGATGTGTGCCTATCACAAGTCATTCAAAGCATCGTAGTTGCTAAAATGTTTTTTACATGCGTTTAAGTATCAACACCACATTAAAACAAGGAACTATTATTAGCCTGATACAGTTACTATTTATTTCTATGGCATCGCAATCAAAGACTGACGAAAAAACCTGGAAACTTGGAGTTTGAAAGCGGACTTGGACACGAACAGAAGCAGCGAACAAATTAATTGTTATTGATGTAATCGAGTCATTATTAGCACATTTTTGTAGACACTTTTCTACTGATCACTTGCTGTTATGGGTTCATAAATATTAAAAATGCCAAATAGTTGCAGTCAAATAGAAGTTACGTTCAAATAGAAGTGTCCTTCAATTAAAGGGTGCCGCTCTATTTTTCAACCCTTCTATCATAGTGGCACTCAAATAGAGGTGGTGTTCAAATAAAGGTGTTGTTCAAATACAGGTTTTACGGTATATCGAACACATCATTTTTTAGGATAAAGTAAAGAAAAACCCAAACAACACCCAGACAATTCGAGCGGCGTCAACTCCGAAAGACAGTGGTGATGTAGTTCACCGACTCCTCAGTCACATCAACTATTTATCGAAACTCAGACCGAGCTGTACTTTAAAAACTGAGCATCGACAAAAGCTACTGGACATTTTAAAAATGTTCATGAATGGAAAACAATCAGGAATGTTTGAGGGGTCTTTCTAACCCCTCAAACAACTCACACTTTCAGGCACTTATCTCCAATACCTCAGCTTCAACAGACTCTTGACTAACCAGTGTGATGCCAGTTCTGAAGGTCTATCACAGGGGTCAGGAACCTTGTTGACGGAAAGAGCCAAAAAAACCCGCACGTTTTGAAATTTAATTCTAGGAGAGCCATATATATTTTGAATCTCGAAAACATAAAATGGAAAAGGAAGATTAAAATGTCTAGTATGTTTGATCAATTTTAGCATATAAGTAAACTGGATTTATTTTTAATAGCAATGTTCAAATAACATTTTTTTCTTTTAGTCCTCTTTTGGTTTGAAGCATTTAACTTTTGATCTAAAAATGACTCGTGCGGTCTCTGTGCGGCCTGAACAGAGCGGAGTACAGAAAGCACTAAAAGCTCTTTGCTGCACGCTTCCATCAAGAAGTTGCAAATGAAAATATATTTCTATTAAATGGACATTATTTTTTATTTTGTTTATTGTTACTGTAATTTCAGTATAATTTGCGTTATTATGTTAATTTAATTGACAGCAAAATTATGGATTATTTTTTCCACTAATTTATCAAAGAGCTAGATGCAATCATCAAAAGAGCCACATATGGCTCGAGAGCCATAGGTTCCCTACCCCTGGTCTAGGAGCTGTCCCGATTCACTATGGCAGGCCAATAGCATTTGCATCACTGAAAGTGAAAAACTATGTACCTATCGAACTAGAGCTGCTTGTGATTGTCTTGGCAATGCAAAGATCTGATCAGTATGTATTTGGCAACTTGGATGTGAACCCACACATTGATCACAAGTCATTGATATTCATTTGGAATTGATCAATACTGAAAGGGCACAACCAACTGCAGTCGACGCTTTTTGTCCTACAGAGATATCCAGCAAGTTTCCTATACTGACCAGGGAGTCAGCAAATCACTGCAGAAATGCTGTCAAGAAATCCAATGCACTCATCTAGGGTAAATGACATCCCATCAGAATAGATTTTTCAATTTGAGTCATTCTTGCCCAACCCTTTCCAAAACTCACCAGTAAACACCGAAACCTAAATCAACATACAGCAAGCAACATTTGGGAAATTGATAACCTAGGAGCAGTCAATCAGCTGATGATAGGTGGCTGGCCTAATAAACCCAGACAGCTCAAAGAAGAGCTGGGAGCATACTTTCATCGTTGACTTGGATGGAATCACCTACAAGCGTTCTCAACTAGTGATACAGAGGTCATATCGAGCAACAATCCTTCAGAAACTGCATACAAATCACCAAGATACAGCAGTTACTCTTAGAAGGGGCAGATGTTGCAGCTATTAGTCTGAGATCAAACTTTGTGTAGACCAATGTGTAATTGTGCTGTAGATTCTCCTTTGCAAGTCAAGGAAATCTTACAAGATCATGACATACCTGTAGTCTCTTGGATGAAAGTATGAGTAGACCTATCCACACACAATGTGGTAATTGTGGAGTACTTCAGTGAATATATCAATATGAAATGCTCAGAGAAAGGACAACACTAGCTGTTATAAAAGCATATGAAGAAGTATTTTCTCTCTCTGGTGTCTCGAATGTTGCTCAATCCTGCAATGGACCTCAATTTGCTTCAAATGAGTTTACAAAGTTTGGCCAAAGCTGGGATTCTAACACACCGCTAGCTCTCCTGGACATGGTCAGTTAAATGGAAAAACCGATTCAGCGGTGAAAATATTGATGATGTAGCTAAGTTCTATACAGATTTGAGAGGAGTTTGTGACTGACGCAAACTTTTTTATCCAAAGTTAATCATGTAAAAACTACAAGCAAATTGTGCATATATGATAAAAAAGCATTAGCAGATAACATTTTATCATGTATTCAAATTTTAAATTAGTTATACATGAAATACATACAAGTTTGACATCATTTTTTAGGCCGTTATAAAGGATAGCATTGGTAGAGGTTAGGGATAACATTTGTAGTTTGGAAAGATGTAATCGACTATTGTTGGAGTTGTCCCACCGATAGCGATAGCTATTGAATTATCAATGAGCAAACAGAGTTCACCGATAGTTATCACGGGATTTCACAACTGGGAAAACTATTGTATTATTGAGAAGATAACTTCATTAGCCAGATGACCACATGTGCCTGAAAAGATCGAGGATTGTGGGAAGCGATGGGAAAAGGAAAAGCTGCAGAAAAAACTCTGCAGAAGAAACAACAAAAACTATCTGCAAAACAATCGGATTATATTGTTTTTTGTTATTCGATAACGATATATAAATTTTGGATGCTTTGATAGGCTAAAAATGGCAACATATTCATATCGAGAAGACAACTATCGACTATCGCAGTCGACTATCGAGCTATCGTGCAACCCTAGTAGACGTAGTGAAAGAAGTTTGTTAGGTCACAGACGTTAATAGCAACTGGCACACAAATTATTGCTCAAGTGTAGTCAGTGATTGGCAGATTAACGAGAGATTATATTATTATTTCAATTACAGATATGAGGTGCTACTCATGCATTACAAAAAATGATAATTCGTGATTATAGGTAATAAACTCCATAGTGAACAGCAACAAGTAATATTAATATTGATATTATTCGCTATCATGATTGAAACTTTGTACAACAACTCACGTCTGCATCAGTGCAGGAATATTCATCTAGGTAAAAACAACATAAGCATCAATAACGATGGCAAGTCTATGAATATCCGCAAATAGCAGGCGATGTGTATAGTGAAAGTTACTAGGACTTCTGTTCATGTGTTTTTAATTTGTAAATTTTTAGTGTTCTGCGTACAAAAATAATTTAGTCTAATGTTCCTTGCTAGTCTGCACAACAATTGTCTTCACGTCCATTCTGTCGTTCCACTGCCATAGCATTGATAAGCAGTCGAGGTTTTGCAGCTAAGTCATTGACATGACGATAGGTAGCAAATTACGCGCAGTAATATAATGAGATATGAGTTCAATATTGGCCCAGCAACAAGAAGATGTGGAAAGCATTGAAATATATGAAACTAGAGCATTTTGCTGAAACTATAAACGTGCTGTTGAGTAATATACTTACATTTGCTATAAAAAAGGAGAAACAACAAATCTTGTACTAACGTATTGAAACTAACTAATTTTACAGTTTACTTGTGAGATACAGGCGTAAACAGTGTCACTCGTAGCTTAGAGCTCTTGTCTTCATTGTCTATTCTGTACAGCTTCCTTTGACATGATATGAAAATTTATAGTACTTTACCTAATATAACAGCTGTACTAATAATAGTACAGAGTTTCTATACTTTGTTTGTGACAGCCATGGAGTACAGCCCACTGTACTACTAATAATAGGTGTACTTCTACTATTAGATTTTTATTTTGTACTTTTGTACCTAATTAAGTTATTTATTTAAAAAACACCAATTTTGTTGCGATTACAATCAATCATTGTATTAGTTTATTCAGCTGGTTTACTAATCAAACAGTCATTTCAACTGACTGGTATTTTTCCTCTTATAGAAGAGTAATTGTAGTGGTGGATTTTTTAAATAATTTGATTCATTTTTATCTTGAAACTTTTTAGTTTTACCTAGGCCTACTTTTTACTGAGTGATAGGTTATAGGCCCTGTTTAAAGTGTAGCATAATTTTTTAGCTAAAACCACAAATAAAAAGAAATTGTGGATTAAAATTTGTTTAGTTCCACATTGATCTCTAATATTGATACTTGAGATTTTTTAATGTGTGAGCAATATGATGCCTTTTAGAAATAAATAGATTACAAGAGTTTGGTTAAGACTTGTTGTTATTCTAACATAGTACATAGGTTACTTAATAAAAAGAATGCCTGTGTCTTAACGTTCTACTTGATGCAATGGAATAAAACTCATTATTTATAGCGAACATTATGTAATAAAAATAAAATAAACCGTTTGATGCATAGTCAAATTTTTTCCTAGTTTTCACTAATTTACTTCAATAATTTCCTTTTTTCGATTTGCTAAGACCGCATAAATGGCATCATTTCATTGTAGCAGTGAAATGTCTTCCAGTCGGCATAGTGTTCTTTTCTGCGCTGTTGGTAATTGTGAAGAGATAAAGCATCTATTCGCTTGGCCTCGTGGACAGAGCTCAACAGATGCGCAGCGGGCTAAGTGGACAGCATTTGTGAAGAAGCATGTAGCAGATTTTCAGTATAGGACTTCATCTAGAATTTGCTTCAGGCATTTCACCAAGGAATGTTTCAGCAACTACTACCAATACAAATACCTGACAGAAGAAAGTGTCCGTCTTATATTAAAGAAGCAGTCAGACATCATTCCCTCGTGCGGCGCCTCTACTGCAACTGATTCTATTGGTACCTCAAGGAAGGAACCGTCAACTCCCCCTTTGCCCGCAAGAGAGCGTAGAGCAGTAATTCGGGAATTACTTCGTAAACCGTAAGTGATATAAAATGCGTTGAAGCCCAGTAGGCCCACTAGGAACACTTGCATTTTCGCTAATAATTTGATGAGCTTTCGATTTGTAAATATAAAAAATCAATTGTTTTGCAGAAAAAATTTTTTTTGCTCATGATCTATACGTGCCGATGAAAAAAAATTCTTTTTTTTATTGAAAACACTTTGCATGGTTTCTGATGTTACTTTTTCTTTACTAAATACTCTTTTTGGACAACCAGCCTGTTAAAAAAATTTTTGAGTTGAGCAGCTCATAACTTGTTCTTGTTTTCACTGCAGTCGGTAGGGTGATATTTGTTGATTTGTACAAAAACCATATGAATACAATAATTACTAGGAATAAATCAGTAAGGTAGGACAACCCTTGTGTTGTCCCAGCTAGAGCTTGCAGTAATAGTTTTAATGTTTTGTGTTAGAATGATAGCAAAGAAAAAATTCGCATTTTTTGCTAAAAAACTGGTAGGGTTACATTATTATTTAGAAACAATATCAGAAACTTGATTGTCGTGTTAAATTGGACCATTTGAGACATTTTCTTTTATCTGCTTGCAACTACTAGTCAATACTAAAACTAGACATTACTAAAATTATTGTTATGTACATTAATCAGGAGGTGATGCTGGTGGAACAACAAAACCTATGTGCAAGAGAGCATGTAGGCCTAAATTAGTTAAATAGGCACTTTGTCCGATATTGGCTAGTTCTGGTCATGAGAAAGTTTGCTTCGTGTTTTACACTTTTTCCATAAATAGCAATGACACAAACTAGTTTTGCTGTTTCAAATCAGACTCTTCCCTGTTTGCACTCATTTATTGATTCAGATTGGTTGCAAAGGTCAATACATAATACTTTGGCCTCTTTTAAGTATAGATTCAATCGCACGCTTCTTAGATGATGGTTTTTCTCATTGTATCCAGATCTACAGTTTTTATATACACAGCCGTTTTTTGAAAATAGACCCATTTGGACTTATTGCAGTATTTTCTAGAGGTGAAGGACTTTGCGTCGGACACTACGCCTGGTCTTTACTAACTGTGGAAAAGTAGCCTTTCCATAGAGCTAGCAGAAAAACGTTGCGTTGCGTGGTCATTTTTATGAAATGTAATTTATACACGGTTTACTTTTCCACTTTATTCATCAATCACATCGTATTCTACAATAATTTCTTGTACAACCAACAATTTAGTCTGATTATAAAATCATAATTTTTAATGACATAACACTTAAAATAGTATTTCCACATGTGAATATAAGACAGTACTTGCTTATGGACAATATTCTTTGTTTTTTTTTTCTCCTGGTGCTTAAAAATAGATACTTTGGATCTCCAAATTTTGAACATCTGACATCCAACTAACCATGAGAGAAGCATGGATCTTTTAAATGTAGTCCAGTGACTCAGTGATAAAGAGGGTTTGTCCTTGACAGTTAGTCAAGTGACAAACTGTCTGTCAGTGGCAGAGATGGCTTGTCACTTGACAGTTAAGTGACAAACTGCCTCTCAGCGGCAGAGATGGTTTGTCACTTGACAGTTAGTCAAGTGTGTCAGGAATCATAACATACAGTTTTGACAGTTAGTCAAGTGACAAACTGTCTGTCAGTGAGAGAGAGGGTTTGTCACTTCACAGTTAGTCAAGTGACAAACTGTCTGTCTGTGGCAGAGATGGTTTGTCACTTGACAGTTAGTCAATTGACCAACTGTCTGTCAGTAGCAGAGAGGGTTTGTCCTTGAGGCTTACCTATTTATGGACTTGACTAAGCTGCCGCTAATAGGAGTTCTAATCTTTTGAACGTGAAGGGACCATCTGAAGGGATAAGACATCCTATCATAAGAGAAGTTCTTGGATTAAATACTTCTGCTCCTTTCCCACGTGAGGGGTGGATAGAGATGTCTCAGGTGAAAATATTGGACAGCGTTGCACTGTATATTACCATCTTCCTACGTTGGAGTCCAAGATACATGCATTACTGTTTGAAATGTTTCATTTAAATCAATCAACTGTAACCTGAGTTATGATTCCTGTTAATCAATAAGTCATAAGCTACCAGAAGGTGTCTAGCCCAGTCCATCATGCACCTCAATATGTTTAAACCATATGTACATAGACATACATGTATATAGAAGTTTCTTTTCAAGGTCTTCTACACCAGAGACTACCATTCTTTTACTCATTTTTTTTCTGCTTCATATACAGAGTTGGAAAAAATCTTGCCGGGGCGGTTTAAACCGCTGGCAAAAATCTGGTTTAAACCGGCTGGCAGAAGTTCAGCTGGCTAAAATTATCTGGCGGAAATCGGCCAACAATAGCAATGTACTCATAAGACAGATATTGAATGAACGATTTTCTAAACTGCACACTGTAACATTTTAAAGTTTTTATAGATTTCTCTCAAACTCTAGTTTAAAGCGGAAAGCATTCACTCATATCTTTAGAATGTTGGTCTGCAAAGACTACACTCATGCTTTGAACTGTTCCATTGAGTCACTAATTCTGGTTCTCAGGCTTGGGTTCAAAACATGATTTATAACTGATTTTGTTACAATGTCGACCCACACAAACTAACTGTCTATTAGTATGATTATTACAATTTTTAAAAAAAGAAGACTATTTTGTTACATATTTATAAACTTTTACTTAACGAGTAAATGAACTCAATGAAACTACTTTGCTTTTTAGCTTATCATGTAAAATATGTTCTGTTAATTGGATTAAATTTATGTGCAATAAATAATGCAAAATAATACTTGTCAATTACTGCCGATTTTTTCCATCTTTTCCCAGTTTTTACCATTTTTGCCAGCCGGCAGAAATTAATTTTGCCCTGGCAAAATACCAACCCCTGTTTACATCCGACAAAAACCTTTAATTACATAAGGACAATCATATAAAGTTAATTTTTGCTTCCTTATAAGTGTGCTTCATTTTAGCTTTAAACTTTAACGCATCTGTCTTGTTTACTTATTGCAGTATTCCTTTAGTACCTAGGACTGTTACTTGCCCCCCTCGACCAAAGTCTAAAAAACGAGTTCACAGTCCTCAGCCTGCCGAGGCCTATCAACCTGTAAAGCCTTTGATGGTTGACAAAGGGACACAACTTCGAAAATGTCTTCACCGCCCGAAGTATCGCTCGGTTGCGATCCAGACTGATCCAAAACGGTGAGTAAAGTTTGCTTGTTTCATATGATTGGCAATGATTTCTTTTTATAGCCTATATTGTGTGTGTTCATTTCATCAATTACTAAACATAACATTGAACAAAAAAATACAAATAGTTAAAATATTGATTAAATGAAAAAAAAAGTAAAAGCCTTATTCCTACATATTGAGGTATGATGAGGCCTACATGTGCACTAGCACTGCTGCTAGTCGAGGTGCCGGGCCACAGGGGTTGGCATTACTCTGCTATTAAGACAGCATTTCACCAAAATTAGAAAAGTAGACCAATCTATAAATTAATTCAAGTTTAACAAGTGGCTCTTTAAAGCTACTAAATGTTGAAATTTTAAGTACGTCTATCGGGAGACTCTTCCGTTGTGATGGAACTCTATATTCTGTGGTTTTCTGACCGGCATCAGTATAATTAATATATATTGATATTATGTAAACATTTATTCATAGGACTGGTCTTCCAGAAACGGCTCCGACTAAGAGGAGAGGGCCAGTAGTTAAAGCAGCGTGGTCCATTCCTGCCTCATCCGAGCAATTACCACATAGTTGTGTAATTATAAAGAGAGAAACTGATTTTGAGGTGCATATAGTTGATGAAAAATCATCAGAATTAATAGCAAGCGAAAGTCTACACGAAGATGGTGAGAATACCGGAATTCATGGTGAAGACTGCTGAACACTGCTTACGAGAAGGTGAATGTGATGATGAGATGATTTCTGTGGTTGGAGTTACAAAGCATCCGATGTGAACCAAACTTTAGGCAACTAGTGACTCTCTTTATAAATATTTAAAATTATCAACACTTTACTAAAGAGGGAGCAACTCCCATTAAAACATTTCTAATTTACTACGTCCTGTGACTATCAAATTATAGTACATTAATACCATTTGAAGAGTTGTCTCATCGCTGTAAAAGTAGAAGTAAATTTGTCTCTTCTAAAATTGGCAGTGAAACATCGACTATCGAATCAACTTGTACTAGCACACATCCTTGACCCCTTAATTGACCTAAACATTGTTGTTTTATGTCATATAGATAGATGAATAACCCATAAAAATGCTCATAAAGATACAAGCAGTATGGCTGTTAAAAAGATTGAGCGCAGGGCAAAACAGTTAGCGAAGAAATATGCTCAAAAGCATTGCTTGAGATTATGAGCATGCATCCTTTACCTTTTCAGAGTAGCGTGAATATTATGGGCCGGCATATTTGTCTGAATCTGTAGTAAAACATTCTATCAGATTTTTGTAAACATTCGAAGCTTCGTTTATAAACTGTAGATTTTTTGTTGTCTTGTCTTTTATGTCAGTTGTTGTGTTTCTGTTGATTATTTGAAAGGTAAAGCGTGGCTTGGCCGACTATAATATTATTGTAACCATATTATTTTTTACGCTAATGCAATAGCCTAGTACCTGTTCACGAGGTTGTTGAATTGAAACATATCTCCTTTACTCTGAGGTATTAGATGGCATAGTTAATATTTTAAATATAGCTGTTCATACAGAAATAGTGAGTACCTCCAGAAGCTGTGCACAATAGTCTAAGTTTACCATAAATGAGCTATTCATAGAGCTATTCATAAAAAGCTCTTGAAAGATTTCTTTTGAATTTCCTGTTGATAAAAGTATAAATCAAAAGGGAAAGCAAAATATAGTTGCAAATGTCCTATTGTCCTCTTAAATGGTGCTTATTATGTGTCTTACAAACACTCAACAAATTACTGAGCAACCTTCAAACAACAATTGAGTGTTTGATTCCCAAAAAGGCCATTTGTGGCGACGTAGAATATCATCCAACCTTAGACGGCTCTCTGCAACTGGGCATGTCTCCAGTCATTGAGGTTCCCTTGTCACTGGACTTGGACATGCTCTTGAGAACACCACAAGTTCTGCTTGCGGTAAGCTAGGCAGACGTCATACTCGATCTTGGAGCGATTGCTCACACACAATAAGTCGTTGCCAATTTATCTTTAAAAAGTAACAGAAAACTGTAAGGCTGCAGTGCTAGGTGTGCGGTGTAGAAGAGAAATAGTTCGTAATTTCACTGAGTGTTATTATATCATGAGCTCTATTTCAGCAATAACAATATCATACAATTACAGCTTAGGGCAAAAATTACAATATTCACTATAATAAGAGCCGTATACATCTGTTTGAAGCCACGCTAAGAGCGTTAGGAAAAAGGATTGCACCATATTCCCAGGTTTCAGACAAGTGTGCTACCATCTGCGCATCTAGGAATAATTGTACACATAGTTATTACACATGATGATCTCTCACTGCGCACGGGACTGCTAGCATACTAGTGTCTTAGTAGTTAACAAAAATAGTGCTGAATATATCTATATATATATTTCTCAAAGTATGTCGTCTGTTTTCCATCATCTGTCTGCATTCCGGCTATAGATCTTAAAATCTTGATATTGAAATTCCGCAATCTGATGGATTTGAACTCACCATCATTGCATCAATAGGTTTCTAATCCGGACACTCTGCCACTGAGCTAGAATGCCATAGTCATAAGATGTATGCCACGCGCTTGATGTATCCATATAACGGATACATCAAGCGCGTGCTAATTATCATAGCCTTGCGTCCACGAGTTACAATGCTTCTGTTCAGAAATATTTTGGGACATACATGTAAGTATATGCAATGTGATGCTTATTCGTCTTTTTTTGTTAGTGCTAATTTATTCGGCCCCACAATATCGACAAGAATTTATCTCGAACTTAAAATTTGGCGATTTGTGTTCTGATGATATACAGTGGAGCCTCGGCTCTTGGACGCTTCGGTTCTTGGCCAACTCGGTTATCAACCAAAGATTTTGAGATTGGTTCATCGTGAATCTCGAACATAAATTCGAGAGCATGCGCATTGAAATTGAAACACCTCCAGAAACAGCATGGAAACATTCGTTAACAAACAGAGAAGCAATTTATGCTTCATAAATTCTTTACAAAAGGGGAGGAGCCACCTGGGACGGAGAGATTTACCGAATAGATTTGCAAGAAAGATAACCCCTCCAGACGAATTACCCTAAATTGTTTTGGAGGAGGATTTTCTTTCAAAGATCTGTTGCATTTTTTTGTTGTTTCATTATCAATTTCTGCAATTCTTGTCATTGTATCTTAACCTTTAATGTTTTTGATGCTTTAAGAGCAAAACATACGGAATGTTTACTTTTGTTTTCTTTTTCCATCATCATAAATAGATAACCTTTTATTAAAATTGAACACGATCTATATCTACCCGTTGTTATTTATAGTATGTAGTATGCAGTACAGTTTATGGTGTGGAATATGGATTAAAATTTACTTACATTCATTCTAATGGGAAAAATTGTTTCGGATCTCGAACAACTTGGTTTTCGAACCGAGGTTCCACTCTACGTTATTAAAAGATATACATCGCTGAAAGTTATGAAATTTTAAATTTACAGTGGTTTGAAAACATTAACAACAGTTTTATTTAGTTTTAATTTATTTGTCCCTCACAGAACTTTTTCCTCATGATATGAAGTTTGAAAATTACAGTTGTTTGACAAAGTTTGAAAACCTTTACAGTCGTTTTTATTTTCTCTTTTAATTTATTTCAACTACACAAAACACTTCTCTCATGATCTGTAGTTTAAAAGTGAGAATGGCAAATGTTATATGTCAAATACACATCAATTTTTTGTCCAAAGAAATTTTTATTACCCGAGTAACGCCGGGTAGCACAGCTAGTTTAAATATAGTTTGAGGAAGCAATAGCAGTACGTATAAACAAATGTGTAAGCGTACATCCTTGTCACGACTTCTAGGAAGTCGCTTTCTACTTTTTCCCCGTGGTTCGCAATATCGAGGTCATAAGGTTACCTACTCGGCCTCCCATATGAGCACAAGCATCTACTCTGTCAAGGAGTTGTTTTACATTCAACAATCTCAATTTATCAAATTTAAATTAAACTTAACTCTTAATTTGATATTGTATTCATTTATAATTTTTATCTTTATAACAAAAAGCTTAATCAGAGGTCATGCAGTTTTTTCAAACAGGCAACTAAGTGGGTGTAAATCCTCCCGCAAGCTTGAAAAATTATGTTATGTTTAGACAAGAAAAGATCATATTATCTCACCTGCTTATGCTGCATTCACACATGAATGCATGCCTGAACATACACACACCCTCATGCATGCACATACAAACATTCATGTACGCTCTTACCCATGGCCGCACGCACATACACACACACCCTCACACGCGCACGTACCCACATGCACATACAAACATGCACATACACACCCTCACGTCTGCACATATTCATGCACCCTCAGGTGCTCGCTCATACACACACCCTCACGCATGCACACACACACCCTCATACACACACACACACACCCTCACGCATGCACAATAACCCTCATACAGTCACGTACACACACCCTTACGTCTGCACATACACATGCACCCTCATGTACGCACATACATACATGCTCTCACATACACACATACACACACTCTCATACACCACACACACTCTCACACAAGCGTACATTTCTTACATACACAAATTTTATCTCTCGGAGATATGAAGAGGTAACTTTATGTTTGACAGAAAAACTCAAATATGTATTTCTGTTTTCCTCAAAATATGAAAGTAGCTAAATTTTCTGAAGCATGCGGTTTTCTCTTTCACACTAGTGTGTTGATAGTACATCTTGTTAAATGAAAAGGAGACAATATTATATATATGATGAACTGAATGCCATACAAAGTACCCTAGTATTAAATTCTGAGAGTGTACGACAATCCAACAATAACCTAAGATATCTGGGTTGCATTGTACTATCTGGGACTTTCGGCTTATTTTCCTTTGTCAGATCCCGCCATAGCAGCATAAAACAGAGCAGGGCATTGTGAATGTGACTGGATGGCGCCTTGTATTGCTAAACCAGGCTGCAACACTGTATACAGAACATGTACAAAAATAAATCTCTCACATGCGTATGGCTAGTTGAGTACTTCAAAAGCCTTGCAATAGAGAAAACATTAATAACTTTGGTAAAAAAAGCCTTTAACAGCGGCAGCTAGTTTGACGATTAGGATACATAATAAGTAATATTTATGTTCAAGATTAATAATTTAAATTCTGAGATCATATATTTAAAACCAGAGGTAAAGTTTGTAGAACAAACATGCTAAAGTGGATTACACTGCATCCCATCATTGTTAGCCGGAGAAAACCTTTTACAAACTTCTATGAATATGAGTCGGTTTGAAAATATGGCTTCGAGTCAAAGTCTTCGAGAGATGAAGATTGGTAAGGCGAGTCGTCTAATGGCAGACCATCAACTGTGTCAACATCTGAGAAGAAATCATCATTGTGGCTGAACGCTTGCTCTGACAAAACCTGCTGAGATGCGTCGTTACCCGTGGGCTCTGACTGCGGTATGTACAAAGGCGATACAATCAACGCAGGAACATTGGAGTCGGCGGAAGCAAAGGAATCGGGCAGACTGGGCGATGCAGGTGAGAAAGGGTCTGCCTCATACTCGTCATCACAGTCATCCGACAGAGGAAGGATATAAGGCTTATCTGAATTTTCTACAAAAAGTCCATAATCATTGATTGGACAACTCCGAAAAAACAGTATCACATGCATTGCTTATTAAAAGGATATTCACAATTTTTAATGAACTTGAAAATGCTAATCCTAACTGGCCTTTTGGCAAGGATACCTAGTCAAGGATATACTATAATAAGTTATGCAACACTGGAGCAATATAGATTACATCATACTGCGGTTAAATATATTACACAATACACTAACATAGATTATACGATATGGCAACTAACAAACAAATTTAATGTACAAACAGATATCTAAAGCAGATATCTGAAGGAGTAATTTTCCCAGGTAGGCATATGAATTTCAGCACCCGGACATGGAACAGCTTTGAATGTTATATAAAAATTATGTGCGTCTACGAAGGTCACTAAGTTGTCACACAGCAATCAAACAAATTGCTGTCATGTCAGCTATAGCTGAAAATCTAGAAATATACAGTTTAGTTCATTGTGACTACACATCAAATAATGAATAATCATACACTAAATTATCTTTGAATAATGTATTTTTTGGTTCCAACATTATAAATTAAACATTATTTTCAAAAATTTATATTCATAATAAATTCAAATTTGCAAACTCTTTTTATTTGATGCTCTTTGAAGTATAATTACACTGGTGCTTGGACATTTACCAATATTCATGCAAACAAGTGTTGTGATTAGTTTCGCATGTCACATTAAGTTTTTGTGACATGCTAAAATAATCTCAAATCATTCTTCAAGTTTTATAGATTTAACTGATTGGGAAATACTCTAAAATTCCCTAATGACCAATAGCAAAATCAAAAATATATAAAGAATCAAATATAATATGAGCAGTGTCTGTCTGTCTGTCTGTCCGAAGTCATGCCAAGAGAAATAGAAAAAAAAGATTACCCTGCACAGGAATCAAACCCGAGGCGCCGGATTCGAAAGGCAAGCACACCACCACACCATCACTCAGGAACATTTTTGCTTTCCTTGGGATAATTCTCCATACACTTGATTTCTCATTACGATCTCTCACAGTGCACGGGACTGGCAAGAGTACTAGTATATATAGAAACTGCAAACATGCACTTACATTTACTACATGCACTTACATTTACTACACGTACTTACACTTGCTACACGTACTTACACTTGCTACACGTACTTACACTTGCTACACGTACTTACACTTGCAACACGTACTTACACTTGCTACACGTACTTACACTTACTACACGTACTTACACTTGCTACACGTACTTACACTTGCTACACGTACTTACACTTGCTACACGTACTTACACTTACTACACGTACTTACACTTGCTACACATACTTACACTTGCTACACATACTTACACTTACTACACGTACTTACACTTGCTACATGTACTTACACTTGCTACACGTACTTACACTTGCTACACGTACTTACATTTGCTACACATACTTACACTTGCTACATGTACTTACACTTGCTACATGTACTTACACTTGCTGCATGTACTTACACTTGCTACATGTAGGACTAGGTAAATTTTCTAACTGACTGTTTTTATAAAACCACAATTATTAGTTCCAAAGCTATCTTGTAGAAGTTTACAAATTTATTTAATCTGCCGTTTAACTTGCTTTGACTTTTTAAAAAGCTAATGTGTAGATTGGATTGGATTCGTCAGTACAGCCCATAGGTAGGTTTTAGGTAAAAGAAGCAGATGTGAGCCTTTAACCATCCCTTAGAGAAACGTTATACCAAGGTCAACACAGGGTGAGGCTTTGTTAATCAGTTTGACCTCAACTCGGCCTTTGTACTATTTTAAGTAGGGTTGGGTGCCATAGACTAAAGTTGAAGGAATTCTGATAAATAATGGGAATTCAGCAAAAACTGTCAGCAAATGTACTGGTTTGATTAACTCTGTTAGAATGGTTACTATGCAAAAATAATACAATTGATAATATAACACAGCGCTACAATTCTTTTGATCTGACAACTGATTTGCCACAAGAGAAAACTGTAATCTAAATGAAGTTTTTGATTTAACACACAACCAGTAGATTTGAGCAAAGAGCGTATGATAGATGCTCCTACAGCGTAAATACCACATGACGTAAATAATGTATGTAAAGTTGTCGCTTCGTACAACATAAAGAATTTCATATAACGTAAAGTGCCAAATCAGTGCAAATTTTCAAATTCGACTTCAAGATCGAGAACCTTGTGGTTAGCCTTAAAATATCGCTTTCTCTCTTGCCACACTTGAGAGAGAAAATGATGCATATCTCTCTCTATTATGTATACTAGTACTCCCGCAATCTAGTTCGTCAGTGCACGGGACTGGGCAGTACTATAACTAGTAACCTGGTAGTCACGTGCGCATTCACTGCGTTTCCATGACCCGCATAATTCGCAAATTAGAGCCAATCCGCAAGTTATCCGCGTTATGGAAACGGCATAAATCGCAAGCTATCCGCATAAATTCGCAAGCTAAGCGAGTGTTGCGACCCGCAAAACTTTATCGAATCCATCGTGTTTGCGAATCATGGAAACGGTACTTGCGATTGATGCGCATTAGATTATCGTTGGCTATTACATTAAAACATTTTCACGCTTCAGTCGTTTTTATTTCGATTTTAGCAGTCTCAATGCGCCAACGTTACGAACGATCGATCGCTACTAAGCTAAGCGTGACAAGACTGCTTAGCTATTTATAGAGTCATTAATTAGGCTAATACTTGACCTATGGGGTCAAGTACTGGTGTTAAATCCGCAACGCCAGGTGTTCATTGAAACGCTGGATTGCTAAGTAACTCAACTTGCGGATCGGATCGTTCGAATTATGTGAAACATGCGGTTTATGCGAGTCATGGAAACATAGTGAGAGATCTCCCTGAGAAACAACTGAGAGATCGCCCTGAGAGATCGTCACGTATAGCAAGTATTTGCACGATTATTCCGAAAATGCAGTAAGGTAGTTGAACCGATTGTCCCAGTTCAAATACAGTGCAATGCGATCTTTTTTTCCAACACCCAACTGCGGCTGTGGACATACAGACAGACTTTAGTATAGATTGTGCTTTCTCTGAGGCACAGCACGCTGGCAATCTAGTGAGCTCACTATATCGTCAGCTGACAAATATTCAGTAACCCTAATGATGATGCGCAGTGTAGGTTCTCTGACTGAAATATGCCAGATTTGTATCAATGAATCTCTCTCTGCAGTACTGAGTGCATATATGTTTCCTTAAAGATAATCTTACACAAAACTTTTGTAGATTCTATTAGAAAGTACGGTATTTTTCTAACATTGGTTATAGTTTTTATGTTAGAGGTGATCTGATTGCCAGGATGTTTCAAAATTAAAATCGATAAAACTTTGATGGCGATTAAAATGCTCACAAGAAAAATACGTGTCAAAATGTCACTAATTTCTCAGCTGCCTCTCTCTGGCGAGTAAAATGCTCAGATTAATTGAAAGTTCGATTATGATGTTTATAATTGCAAAGAGACTGACAAAAAAGAGACACATAATGCTTCAACTTGAACACAATCATCTATCTAGTGATGTCATAACAACTAGTGATGTCATAACAACTAGTGATGTCATAACAACTAGTGATGTCATAACAACTAGTGATGTCATAACAACTAGTGATGTCATTTTGCATGTGTTTTCTTCTGAACCTTTTTCAATCACGGCCAAATACTATTTAATCATCGCTGTGATACTATTGCTGTGATACTATTGCTGTGGTACTATCGTTGCGGTACTATTGTTGCGGTACTATCGTTGCGGTACTATTGCTATGGTACTATCGTTGCGGTACTATTGTTGTGGTACTATCATTGCGGTACTATTGCTGTGGTACTATCGTTGCGGTACTATTGTTGCGGTACTATCGTTGCGGTACTATTGCTATGGTACTATCGTTGCGGTACTATTGTTGTGGTACTATCATTGCGGTACTATTGCTATGGTACTATCGTTGCGGTACTATTGTTGTGGTACTATCATTGCGGTACTATTGCTGTGGTACTATCGTTGCGGTACTATTGCTGTGGTACTATCGTTGCGGTACCATAAACATGGTACCGTAAACTTGGTACCATAAGCTTATAAAAACTATGCCCGTACAAACAAGCTACAATACTTGATTTCTATGAAGGACAAATACAGGACAAAATGGTATAACTAAAGAATTAAAAGTGACAATGCTAAAATAGGATCAGAGGAAAAGCGATGAAAACCTGGTGTCAATGCCCAGACAAGCTCAGACCATGAACAGTGAAAATGACATATTAACAAGAGGAGAAGGGTATAATCCGATAAGTCTATAAGCCTCTGCCATTATACTGACAACAGGACAATTCTTGCGAGGATTACCCAAGGATAAGATGCTCTTCCAGAGTCCTTAACCAAGGACTCTTATAAGAAAACTTATATAGTAAATCCGAGAGTTGGCCGATTTTTTTCAATGCAGCACAAAGTGGATTGTATTTTTGGCAAAATCTTATGCTATGAACGAAAAAAAGCAAAATTACACCTTACACGATTAGTATTAAATTGACTAAACTCTGCCTAGAGAAGGTGCTGTTTTACCACAACATGGTAAAAATAACTTTCTGTACAGAAAGTGATGTTTTACCACAGGGTAGTAAAACATCACTTTCTGTACCTGGTCAGGGGAGAGCTATTGGATCTTTCTTAGAAGATGCCAGCCAAAAATATGCCTGCCAAAAGAAAAGTCAACACAAATCACGCCGGTATGCGAAAAAAAGTTTTATTGTTAGAATGGATAGAAGTCTGTAATACAGTAGACGCTCTTATAACATAAATTCAACATCACATTATGTACATATAGCATTATCTCTATTATATATACATTAGTATACAAGTTCCATGACATTCTAGTTTGTGGGGATAGACCGTCAGATGTGTCAACAAAACAGAGACAATAACTAGCTGCGCAGTTGCTCAAAAATCCTTAAAAGCGATCGTTCGGTGCAAGTCTTACAGAATCGGTCTACCAACCCGAATGTCACGAGTTGGAGCATTGTTGAAAGATATCTTTTATCCTAACCTTGAACCCCTAGAGAAAGATAGATGATAGACAGGTGCACACCACTCTTAATCAAAGTGAAAATATATTTTTTTACTTTAATGTAGACGTATAAAATATTTGTTATTGGTTTTCCTTTGCAGAATAGACCTTGCTGTCTAAAAAAATAAACAACTCACTATAAATAGGCGTTTATAATGTTCTTAACTTATTGTAAAATTGTAAATCATGAACCAAAAAACAAGCGAAAGTGATAAAAAAAGAGAAAAATTGTCGATGCAAATCGATAATAATGCAGTGACGGTGCAGCCAACAGATTAATAAGTTAAGTCTAATCATTTTTGTATGGACAAAAGGGTGAATTTAAAAACATCTTAAAATGGATTAAGCAATTTACATGTATTTTACTGTTTTTATAACGTATGATCCTTGTAACGTCAACTTTCCTGGAACAGATTATTTACGTTGTAGGAGGGCCTACTGTATCTGCAATCATTTTTTCGAATTGGTTATCATCCCACAATCTCTGTGACCCCATAACACACCAGGGGGAGCACATATTGTTAACATGTACAAATTTTGCATTTGTGTCTTTTAAGAAAGACCTGAGCTATCACATTAAGGTCTGGTTATAGCCACCCCAAGCGATGTATTGTTGACAATACATGACATGAAATTATATTTTTTGTGTTACCCGCACTAATTGTATATTTGCCAATAAAATCGCAAACCTTTTGTTTTAATAAATACATGATTTTGAGCGAAGACAGAATTACCCCTTTTAGCAATTTTTTTCGAATGCAAAAATGGATTCAACATTGACGCAAACCCCTTTGGAAATATGCCAACAAAGTAAAGCTGGCACCAGTGACAGCCAGGTATGCTGAAGATGGTGGGCAGTATTATAGAGGAACATTGCCCAGTGCAGTAGGGACATGTTCAGATAAAGTTGGCACTTCTTTGACTCGGTTTATAAGAAACTCTGCTTTACCGCTGCTCAGAAAGAAACTTTGTTCCAGCAAGATTAGTTTACAGCAAGATTTTATCATCTTATGCTTCAGTTGGCCCTTCAGTAGGCCCACAATAACATTGTCATGCTAGGCAGCGTGTGTGACATGCATGTGATATCATTTTTGTTCCAGTCAGCATAATAATATTGTCATAAGTTATACATGTAGTCTTACACAGTTTATAGAAAGATATCGAGTACAATTTACCATTCCCTCCGGTCACTAAAATATATACAGCAACATAAATTTTATCGAGAAGACGAACTTGAGCTAAAGGGCAGATTGGTATCTCGCATTGCCTTTTTCACCAGATAAGTTAACCCTTTCGCAGGCAAGCGACGTTTTTGTCGCTTCGCCATACTCCTTCAAATGGGCAGAGCGACATTTTTGTCGCCGTAGAAACATATTTCTTTTTTTGCGGCTTTTGGTTAGCTAAATACCGTTTTCGTTTACTTTTTTATCGATAGCAAGCTACGATATATTGGCTTCGGTTAGCCTCTAAAAAAATTTTTCTATTTGCACAAAATGATCGTTTTTAGCAGTAATAAATGAATAAAAATTACGAAAAAAATTAGAAAACTGTTCTAAATAATTTTTAATTATTTTTTTTGGTTCTGTTTTAGCCGTTATTTACTGAAAGCTTCGAGAGTTTTATTTTAGTTTATCGTCATGACGACTTCTAAGAGAACTCTCCGTGATTATTCTAATACAGCGAGTACTAGTACCGGAGTTACTAAGAGAATCACAGCTGGCTGTGACTTTTTAGATTTAGTAGCCAGAGATGACAATGAATCAGGTTCAAATTGTGATTGTAATTATTTTACTTCTGGAAGTGATATTGATGAAAAAGCTGGTAGCAGTAATGATGATGAGGTGGGTTGGGTGATGCCAGTGCCTGGAAGAATATTACCAATATGAAAAGAGATAAACCTCCTACCATTCATCAGTTTGTAATAGTGACAGGTCCAGTATTTACTCCAGTAGATGCTGCGTGATTGGTACAAAAAGACAAGAATAAGCACATGATGCAAAGACTGATGTAGGCCTTTGTAAAGAAGAATGCCTTTGGATATATTATACAGAAATGTGCTTATTAAAGTGTACACTTGTATCATAAAAAGATATACAATATATATATATATATATATATTTATCTTGGTAGATCTACATATATACATGTAAATATTTTTATGTTATGCATTTTTATTCATTTATAATATATAGATATATATACATCTAGACATATACATGTATACATATGCATGTTTATACATAGATATATGCACACAATAATATACAAAAGAGTGTATAAACCTTTTAAAAGAAATTGATTTTTCGGAAAATTAATTCGCCCAGGGGGGTCTGATATATTCCTGAAAATTTGCCTGCAAAAGGGTTAACAATTCATCTATTGAGCTAGCGTAACAAGAGATTCTACATAAATTACTGGCATTTGATACATGGACTTGGATTTGACATGGAACAAAAATGAAGCATATTTCCACAGAAGCTGCCTCAGGTGGTTGTCAATAAGGGCTGAGCATACTCTTGGTGACGACAAACAAATACCGTGGTCAAAGGTGATAAAAGCAAAATTTTGGAAAATGTTTTTCCATATTTATCGTCTTTCAATATCATCAAATAAAAACACTAAGTAACTATACGGAGTGTATTTTTAGAACACCAAGGACTATGTAGGACGAACAACATTGGCTGTTGTATGTTTAAAATTGCAGTTGTCTTCACTACCAGGAGTTGCTTTACCTAAGATGTTACAAACGTGAATGGAAGCGTACAGATAGTTCACGAATAATGAAAGAGGGAGAGAGAAAGAGGAGCAGAGAGGGAGAGAGAGGGAAGGAGAGGGAGAAAGAAGGAGAGAAAGGGAAGGAGAGGGAGAGAGAGGGAGGGCGAGAGAGAGGGAGTGAGAGGGGGAGAGGGAGAGAAAGAGAGGGAGGAAGAGAGAGAGGGAGGGAGAGAAAAAGAGAAGAGAGAGACCGGGAGAGCGAGAGAGAGAAAAAGAGGTAGAGAGGGAGGGAGAGGTACACAGAGAAAGAGGGAGAGTGAGAGGGAAAAAGAGGTAGAGAGGGAGGAAGAGGTAGACAGAGAAAAAGGGAGAGTGAGAGAGAAAGAGAGGGAGAGAGAGAGAGGGAGAGAAAGAGAGGGAAAGAGAGGGAGAGGGAGAGAGACAAAGAGAGGGAGGATGAGATAGGGAGGGAAAGAGAGGGAAAAAAGGAGAGGGAGAGAGAGAAAAATGTTTTCAACTTGGTAATTATTAAAATTGAAAGAGAACAATTTGTACCTAACCTACTTGCCTAATGTTAGACCTACATGCCTAATGTTAGACCTGCATGCCTAATGTTAGACCTACATGCCTAAGGTTAGACCTGCATGCCTAATGTTAGACCTACATGCCTAATGTTAGACCTACATGCCTAATGTTAGACCTACATGCCTAATGTTAGACCTACATGCCTAATGTTAGACCTACATGCCTAATGTTAGACCTACATGCCTAATTTTAGAGCTACATGCCTAATGTTAGACGCTAGCTGTAGCAAAGGCAAATTTGGTAGCCAAACATGTTCTATTGAGCGGTTTCATGTAGACGCGATGTCACAATATTTAAATAGTTTGCACTCTTTGATAAGAGGTCAAAAACATCATTAGCTTAAAAATAACAATAATGCAGAAAAAGAGTTATGTAGACCAGTAGTCTAGACAGTGGAACGGCTGCGCTGCATTTTATGGTCTCAGTGGATTGCTCAATAACTTTTGTTACATGAAATTTTACCAGAGCGTATCAAATTGGCAATCAGTATGAAAAGATTTTCTGACAATTTTGGCCATCTGGCCTGGCCCCAGACAGGCGAAACACTAGTGAACACTCCAATCAGTGAAAAAAGGTAATGCGTGCAGTTGCACTTTGATTATATAGCAATTCTGTCAATTTCTTAATTAAAAGACTCGATTTCTGGTAGCCACAAAAAAGTGAAAACGGTGTTCTTAATCTTGAGATAGAAAATCGTTTCAGTGGTGTCGACTTGCTGACCTTTACCCGACCTTTACAATAGCAATACATCTACATGTATGTCAATTACACGAGTCGCTTAAAATGTGTGCCATGCAAGATTGTAGTAATTAGGGGGCATAGAAAAGGATCAGCTATTTGGTGCACCTGGAACTAAGGATGACAACGCGTTCCAGTAAATTGTCTTTTACACTTTAGTCACTTGGAATAAAAGGCTTGTTGGACCGAATGTGGTATAGTTGAGTCTGCATAATTTAAACTCGAATGAACCAAATAAAATAGTTTGAATTAACCAGAGTTTGAATTATAAGAACCGTGATATATCTTGTATTTAACATTAGCTTAATAAGGTAATGTTAACTGCCTGTTAACTCTTTCGCTACCGTAAGCGGATGTATCGGCTTATCAATAGGGTTTCCCTTTTCTTTTCATTACGAAGCCTACACATTAGCTAGACCAATCAAAATCTGTCTCTAACAAAACAGCCTTGTTGCCAATCACGTGCAACCAATTGAAAATATTTTTGCTAAGAACCTCCACTTTTAATTATTTTTCAAAACGGGAAAACCAGATCGCAATCGTCATGGCAATAAGAAATTTATCGCGTTCTTTTAATGCAAAGGAAGCATCAGAAATTTTGCGAGAGTGGGACTCACTAAATAAGTTTACACTAATATTTTAGAGAATATTGTTTTGAATAAATGCACTTTACAGTAAAAAATATCTGCAGTGATTATCAAGATATTGTATAAGTACTAGCGGTATATCAAATTCCGAAAATTCATTCGAATTAATTTGATCAGAATAGCGATTTTAGCGCAGTAGCGAAAGAGTTAGCCCTGTGAGTTCTCAATGCATGCTATACTGGTGCAAGTAGAACTGAATGCTATATTTTGTAATCTAAGCGTTAATGATTTACTCAAGAATAGAAACACTATTCCGGTATTACGAATAAAGTACGCATGTATTTTATTGATCATATATGTTTATTTTAATATACAGTAGATTTAGAAAGTTTCTCTCTTTCTGCTATTTCACTTGGTTTTGTTCCTCTTTGAATTTCATTAATAATATCTACCTTTTACTGGTAAGTTTTTGTTTTGTGATTCTGTTTCAATTCTGAAAACATGTTTGAAAAAATAGAAAAAGCATTTAATAAAGCTTAGAACTGCGATTGTTGATTAGCCTTTGATTAGCCACTTCTGTATCCAAAATAAATGTTCACTATTGCTCAAGTTTGATGCAGACATAAGCACTATCTCTTGCAGAGACTCCATTTTCAATTTTTTTCAAGTTTCACAGAATAAAAATGGCTTTGTCAGTAGCGCGACACGCTCTATCGAGGTTGTGTGTTAGCTGCCAATCTAGAGCTTGACCTAATTAATTGACACCTCTTACAATCATCAAGGAATATATGTCACAGAAGTTGCACTTGATTCTGTGATTGCGACTAATACTAATTCACTCAGCTCTATTGATTTTTATACCTTTACTATCTTTTAGTTTGAATTAGCCTTTTTGAATTTAATTTTATTTTTGAACTTTTTATTTGAATTAATTGATATAGAAGGACAGGGACCTAAAAATGTTTTGTCCTAAAAATCCAGGTCAGAACTATTTAGACTCCACTGTATTTGAAGGCACCTGAAGCATATGCAATCAGATAAGATGCGACATGCCTCTTCGCCTGTCTACATGATATAGGAGGCTCTTTATGCCGCTTTTGTGAAAACGTGGCAAGACAAGCGTGTAAGCTTGGATAAGTGCCAGACAGATCAGCAAACACTCGCACACTAGTGACAAAATCTGTTGAAAGGCTCTTGCGACTTACATCTATATATATATCTCAAAGTATGTCCGTGGATATGTCTTAGGTCTGTCTGCATTCCCACTACAGTTATTAAAATCTTGGAACAAAGAATCCATACTGAAGAAGATTTGATCTCGCATCCTCTCGGTCACCAGTCCACTGCCGTGCCGATATAGCCACAGAGACTGATGGACTTGCTAAGCCATATATGTCACTATATGGGAGCAAATACCATGACACAAAGTCATGACTACCATCATTAGAAGCCCTAGCTAGCTATTATTAGTAAGCATACTAGAAATTTCTATTGGCAATGCGCCAGGCTAATAGCCAGTGGCAAGCGACTCTCATCACTTCTCATTGTTTATAAGCTGATTTTTGATACCCGGAGAACGCCGGGAGGCACTGCTAGTAACTGATAAGACAGCGAAAGTTTACCACGTGCTTAACAATTGCTCTCTTGTCATTCGTGACTGTCACTTGAGACATGCTGACTTGGCTGATTATCTCTTATGTATATTTCTTAATTGATTTACTTTTAATTATTTTACTAATATTTATTTGATGGTGTTGAACAAGCGTGTTGAAATCCATTGTAGATTATTAGGGAGACAATAGCTTTCTGTACTGATGGAAATTGGAAACAATATTGCGGTGTTGGCGCACAATTTCATCAGCGGCCTTGATTACCGACTAAAAACTGTTTAAAGGGAAAGAAATAAACATTCTAGAGTGCAGCAAACTCATCGCAATTTTCACAGCGATAACAGTTGCCACAACAATAGCTAAGTGTGGAGAAATATAACTACAAAACATGAGTATAAATACTGCCATTTTGAAAAGGAGAAAAACGACTCAACAGCTAGCTTACCGGACAGCTAAGAGAGGACAACTCTTTAATACATAGATGAGACAAGCTGAGTTATTAGTAATGTATGAAATATATAACAAGACTTTGACTTCTTGAACTATTAGTAAAAAAGTATATTGGGAGCTAGTGAAGAGGTTATTGGAAATGATGAAGAGGCTGTTGACAGCTGATGAAGAGGTTGTTAACAGCTGATGAAGAGGTTGTTGACAGCTGATGAAGAGATTATAGGAACTGAAGTGAAGTAGGCTGGAAGCTCATGGAGAGTTTTTTGGGGTTTGATGGAGAGGTTGTTGAAAATTTATAGAGGTTGTTGAATTCGGCTGAAGACATTTTGAAGTGGTAGTCTGCAGTTGAATTTAGATGCTGTATAAATGTGGCAAAATGCGGTTGCGAGTTGAGAAACTTCTATGAAGATGATAAGACTTTCAGGAAAGGGTTGGTATTAGTCAACTACATAGAAGTAGATACTTCCTGAAATATTCAGTAGGACACTTACTCATAATGCTATTATCAACGTTGACAAATTTCTTTCGCTCATATGGACAGAGGGAAGCATTCGCTATTGACGTCTCGAACTGTCTCTTCTCATCATCACTGACGCCTGAAAATAGTTTATTAAAATCGAGTAAACACTAGGAAACATTCTTCAACAAAACCAATCATGAAACTATTATTGAAGTTATTTTCTCTTTCCTCATATTCGACGCTCATCTGTTAAAGATCAACTTGGACTAAATTTTAGTAAACTTTAGCAGGAAATGTATCGGTATTTTTATATCATTTGTAATTGTTTTTGATGTGGTAGGACTGCCAGGGTGTTTTAAGATTTAACTTGACAAAACTCGATCATGGTTAAACCCTTGGAAGAAAAATACATGCAAAATGACATCTCTAGTTGCCATCATGGCTATAGTTGGTATCGGCTATTGTGTTCAAGTTGTGGCGTTACGGGTCTCCATTCTGTCTGTCTCTTTACAACTCTCGACGTCATAATCGCACTCTCACTTAATCTGAGTGTTTTAATCGTTATCATGTTTTTGTCGATTTTAATGTGTAGACATCCTGGCAGTCAAATCACCTCAAACATAAATAAATCGCAAATAATGAAAAATACTGACACTTTCTTATAAAATCTACAAAGATTTTGTCCGAGTTCATCCTTAACAGCGATGATTTATTGCTAACTACAAGGATATGTTTTTGTAGTGAGGATGACAGAAACTTAATAAAAATACGAATGTGTGACAAACTAATGAAAAATAAAAGCAAGGTGTTCGCTTTCTCTCTTATCACTATTGCTATTTAACAGCTCAATACCGAGTAAAAATATGACTAGAAAGTTCTGGGTGATATTTCCATTGATTTTCTAGACTTTTGACTGTTTCAAATCAAGTAACAGAAGAAAACGGTAGTTTATCACAACATTTTGCTAAACAGTTTTTCCTCAAAAACACCAACCAAGCGAGCGCTGCAGACAATCAATCAGGGGGAGGGTTTGGGGGGATTTTGGGAAAGAGGAGCCATTAAAATGCAATCAATTGCAAGACTCGCCTCAACCGAAGTACCGACCATAAATATCTCTTAAATGACCACCTATTTCAGGGATAATTGAGGCAAGTGGCTAATACAAAATAAATCAAAAAGTTGTCGATTAAACCTGGATCATGCATACATTTTATAAAAAGCTAACAGAGTGAAGAATCCAACTGCACCATAATCGAGGTTGTAAATGTTCATTAAATAAGCTATCTTTGACTATACATCACGGTGAGACAATTTCATAAAAATTTTCGCACGTTTTAGGAGTTGTAGGTAGGCCTGTATTCTCTAGTTGCAAGTTGGGGTGACAAACGTTAGGTGACTAGTCATGAACACCTGGGGGTTTGGGGGGGCGGTGTAAGCCCCCAACGAGGTTCGGGGCAGCGACCCGAAGCTCTGGACCTTTTAAGCATCAACAATCCTCAAAGTATGTTTAAATGCAATCAATTTTAAGCATCAAAATCTATATAAATATATTGTTTATGGTTCATGGAAAATAAAACCTTTTCTTTATTCAACGAACGATAATAAAGTTACGATATAAACTCATGACACTACAGATTTCTGTAAGGGACATTGACAGAACAAGAGCTATCACTTTTTTATTGCAATAGCTCTTGTTCTGTCAATGTGTCCATGGCAGACATTTTCACAACTGGTTCTGTATCTATTTCAACATGTTTATATATGTGTAATATTAGAAGATTATTTAGACGAGCCTGCCATAGTGCTCCTCATCGATGTTTTAATTCGGTTATGTTGTGATAAGGAAAATGCAAGTTTGGGGCTCTTCTTCACGCCCCCACTCTAAGCAATAAAGTTCAGTTTCCAAGTCTTAACAAAGTCTCACAAGATCACTCATTTGGCGATATCATCACGGAGACAGTATAGAACGCTAGTTGCTAGTAAATTAATTGTTGGAAATTTCAAGTGAATGGGCTTAGATTGCAATTCTTAGTACTTAGCCGCCGAAAATCACTAAAAGTTGGGACGACTTAGCAGGCCAGCCGCCCCAGAGAATACGGGCCTATTGTAGGCAAAGGTTGTGTCCTTCTCTTGAAGGTGTTTTTACAGAATCCAGCAAAGCTAAGTGTGAAGAACATCTGCACAAAATTTCTAAGGATTATCTTCATTACTTTTCATTTTATTGCAGTTTTATTCGAAACAAATTAATAATATTCAAGCGTACAGACTGCACTAGATGAACACAAACAGAGAATTACATACAGTAAATTAATGTTATTATTAATTAATAAAATATTAATATAATTAAAAATATCTAAAGGAATTACAGCTTATGAGTAAATATCTCATAGCAGCCTAAATGACAGCCCATTTTGCATGCTGCACACCAGGTGCTCCAAAACGTTATTCTAGAATGTTCCTTACTCTTACAAAACTATTAGTTTCATCACCATCAGAATCAGTGCTGCTACTTTAATTATCTGTGTAATCACGAATATCTGAATCGACAATAATGTCATCAACATAATTAATTCTCTGTTTTCGAACTCGAGAGGTACTTACGAAAGCCATAATAACACTAAATAGTTTGAACGTCAGAAAGAAAAAATGTTCGTTTTTAAGTTTTGAATTCCCAAACAAACACTTACAATTGCGATTTGTGATCTACTTGATCTACTTGATCGTCTGATTCAGAAGAGCTTTCTGAGTAATCATCATTAGTCTAGTCGGCCTCAAAATCACTGCCATCAGAATCTAAATGACCTAAAATATCTTCCTCGTCCATATTCAGTGTAGCAGTTAGGATCGCTGACTTGAAAAATTTTTAATTTACAAAACGAGTAAAACGGAAATTATCACAATGACTCCAACTGAAAACATATCTGTTTTGTTTCCTCGTAAACTAACAGATATGAGCTAATCAGAAAAATTATAGAGCAATTTTTTAACTGCCGGTTTGATTGGCCCAGTCAAAGTAAAATCAGCCCGAACAGCCGATTGAATCGGCTTGGTCGGAAATTGGGTTAAGGAGAAGGCAACATCAAAGGCTACATGCTGAGTCAAACTTGCGCTGAAAAAATGAGCATTTTTTTCTAAACATTAAGATAAATTTTAGGTAGGCATTTCGAATCAGCCGTGCAGTGTTTTTAAACAATATTCTTATGCTATGCACCCAGGATTACGGTAAAAAGTCTCTAAGGAAGCCTTTGTATTTATGAACGACGCAGAGCATCCACAAGCAATAAAAAACCTTTTGTCAGTCTATTGAGTATAATATAAGAGCTCTTTAATAATAATATTATTATAGTAATAATATAATTAGACAGATACAACACCTTTAATCATGTTATTAATTGTAGCAATTTTTTTGAGAATAAATAACCTAGAGCCATTATAGGTTATTATCGCTGCCGTGTACTGACCTCGAGAGCCATTATAGGTTATTATTGCTGCCGTGTACTGACCTCGAGAGCCATTATAGGTTATTATTGCTGCCGTGTACTGACCTCGAGAGCCATAATAGGTTATTATCGCTGCCGTGTACTGACCTCGAGAGCCATTATAGGTTATTATCGCTGCCGTGTACTGACCTCGAGAGCCATTATAGGTTATTATTGCTGCCGTGTACTGACCTCGAGAGCCATAATAGGTTATTATCGCTGCCGTGTACTGACCTCGAGAGCCATTATAGGTTATTATTGCTGCCGTGTACTGACCTCGAGAGCCATAATAGGTTATTATCGCTGCCGTGTACTGACCTCGAGAGCCATTATAGGTTATTATTGCTGCCGTGTACTGACCTCGAGAGAGCCATTATAGGTTATTATTGCTGCCGTGTACTGACCTCGAGAGCCATTATAGGTTATTATTGCTGCCGTGTACTGACCTCGAGAGAGCCAACTTGAAGGGATGGAGGTGATAGAGTTTGTATTGATGATGTCAGCACCTGGGCTCACTAGCTGCTTACATGGTCTCTTTAGCAGAGCTTCGAGATCTTTGGAAAATATATCACTGCTCTCTGCAACAGAATAACTGGCATAAGTGGTCTTTCTTTGAACTTTGAAGACTCCAAATTTATGAAAATATCCCGTCTAGTAGTTGTAATTCAGTAACTGGTAGAAGTCACCAGACAAAAACGGCGGAGTTGGTAGATCCAGTTCATATTTATTAGGTTTCATATCTAACTGCTTAAAGGCATAACTAACAACTGCCAACATAGTCCTAAGTACTGCAATCGTAGTACTACGTACTACAACTTTATAGTAAGTGCTGCCAACACCGTACTAAGTGCTGTCTAATAGTAAAGTACTAGGTACCAAGTGCTACTAGCATAGCAATTAATTCTGCCAAGGTAAAAGCTCAGAGTATATCTTAGACTCAGATCCATATACGGTGGACCCTAGCCAAACGATTTTAATTTGTAATGGTGTTGGCATCGTAAGGCGACAATGTCATATAGAGAGGTATAGAAACCCATAGTAATCATCTAATGCAGACACCTACTGGTAAAAACATCCAAATTCTATATATAGACTCGACATATCAAAAATTAGTAACAGAATGATATGTTAACCTTAGTAAATATAATTACCTACAGTAACTTTAGTGTATTTAGTGGTTATGATCTGCAATAAAATGTAACATTACAATATACTATGTGCAGTATACATACTGCAGTACATTCTTACATTCAAGACAGACGTATAATATAAACTTTGAATTTAACATAAATGAAATTAGCTTACTAAATACATACTTAGGGCTAAGTTTTAGCATGTATTTTGCTAAACTTAACTTTAATTTTGTCATCGCCTAAAATGTTATCACCTAACTGTTTCCAGTTTCATTTTCACTAAAACTTATAACGAATAACGTTGAACTGAGAGAGAGGGAGCTTCGTACCTCTTTCAGGCGTTGTGGGAGGGATTTTGGCGAATAGAATGTTGGCATCTTCGTTATTCCGACATATTCAGCACACCGATTGCCAAATTTGAATTTCAAAAGAATGTTTTGTTGATATCATACGGATAAAAATGTCATATGGTGGGGCGACAAAAAAGTATCGTTTTCCACATACAAAAGTTATACATAAAATTAAACACATATTATACCCCTGTGAAGGTTTTGCACTCTATTGCTAGCTGAATTCACGGATTAATTTATTCGCGATGTTTTCCTCCGCGAATAAAATAGTCTAGGAAAATGTATGGAAAGACAACTTTCACGAAATATAACTCCATGAATAATTTTGTCCTGTAGGGTATATACCAGTCACCAGGAGGATTTCTTCATGTGTACACCATAGAATGGTTTGCAACCTATGATAACATGTGACAATAAAACCATAGGATCTATCGTCACATGTTTATTTAAATTTTTAGGATTTGTTCCTCGAACCATCAATAGAGAAACTACTGTCTCATTCGAATATTACTGATAACGATATATAGATGATAACTCCAATTTTACAGATAAAGTGATAAACGAAGAATAAATAAACGCGTATGGCATACATAATTCCTGACACATAGTTTTTGCGATATTTTGTTACTTGTAACCCTTTAGAGTACTCATAGGAAATCTGCTAGCACCCTAACCATCTGGTGTTTTAAATAGAGTTAACTATCTGATGTTTTAAATAGAGTTAACCATCTGATGCTTCAAATGCAGTTAACCGCCCAATGTTTTAAATAGAGTTAACCGTCTGACGTTTTAAATAGAGTTAATCATCTGATGTTTTCAATAGAGTTGACCGTCCGATGTTTTAAATAGAGTTAACCCCATGATGTTTCCAAAAGAGTTAACCGTCCGATGTTGTAAATAGAATTAACCATCAAAAAGCAAAAGAGCAACCTTGTCAAAGGTGTTTTAGGCAGGCTTCTCTTGTTACCTACTAGTCGCTTCCCTTGTTACCTACTAGTCGCATCAGTAGGCTTGGCAAAAGATAATGACATGTAACCAGCTATCTAGAATGCCATCTAAGGGTGCAATGTCACACAACCAAGTGCAGTCATACAGAGCACCTCCTTTGTATGATTGCACTTGTAGGCTTATAAGAGGAAATTACAACAATCGTATTGCAATATTAAAAAAGAATTTATAATGATGATTTTATGCTACGAATGTGTAACATGTAATCAATGTGGGTTCAAATGCTAGGATTAAACATAAGTAATGTATTTTTTTAAACATCTTCAGTATGTGATGTGAACTGTCTTCTACCTTAAAAATTATTTGCAAATTTACACTTTGGCTTCATCATTTTCTTCAACAAAGCCATCGGCATCTCCAATCACTATTTGAGGTAGGTCAGACCAAAATTTTCCAAGTACTACATGACAATTGTCAACCTTTTGAGAAGGTTTTCCTATTATGTGCAAGTAAAAAGTATTTTTCCTTTATAACAATATTCTAGTTAAAGTACTTTGAGAATGTAAGTTTATGTTTATAGCACATTATGACTTACTGCAGGAACTCTGCAAAGGTAAAATGCGCTGATTTATAGCTTTTTTAAGCATGTAGCAAAAGTTAAAGTTATTCTCTAATACAGATGACACATTTTTTTATGTTTTCTGATAAAAAAACATTATTATAGGTTATTATTATAATTATGATAGGTAAATCCAATTGTTCAATGAGCTAGTTTCTGAGCTATTTTTGTTAATTTGCGATATATATTATATATATATCTCAGTGTTTGTTTGTCATCTGTCGTTCGCGTGTCAAGTTATATTGATAAAGTTTTAGGAATGAAAAGTCCGCTGTGCATTAGGTTTGAACTCAACCTCCGGTTCTGCAGACAGGCATTTATCCAGTCGGCCTAAACTACGCTGTCCCATTGGCTATACTATGGAATAAATTGGGCGCATACTTATCACACATGCAAATCTTTCATGGCTTCACATTCTACACTGGAGCTAGCATTATGCGTGAAGCCATATAAAATAAATACATGCCCATACACGAAGAAAAATGCTTAAACCCACAAGACCAACAAGACTTGACAGTATAGATCTGTAGTAGATACCACAGCCTGTACCGTATGAATTACTATAAATGAACACTGCACACATATAGCACAGTTGACAGAAATAAACAAAACACCTTCATTACAAATTAAAATAGTAAATGTGGTATATGTTGGATAAAAATAAATTTTCTGTGCACATGTTTTTTTATTACATGTGTAGCACCGCGCATTCAATTAGTATGTCTATCTATATCTATATTTCTCTAAGTATGTGGACATGTGTGTATATGTGTCCCTCCAGCTATAGCTATTAAAATCTTGGAATAACGAATCTGTACCAAAAAAGATTGGATCTCTGATTCTACAGTTTACCACCCTGACACCCTACCCAATAGGCCATAGAGATTGAATTGTTACCTAGCCGATATATGTCCCTCTATGGGAGCAAATACCCAACGGCTTTGCGTACTTCGCAAGGTGATTGTCTAAGTGATTGTCGTTAGTAAGCTTACTAAATTTTCCATTGGCAATGAGCCAGGCTAATAGCAAATGACAGGCAACTTTCATAACTTCTCATTGCTTATAAGCTGATTTTTAATAACCGGGCAATGCCGGAAAGCACAGCTCGTATCTACTATATAAACGACAAACAATCTGTCTGTATATTTGTGTGTGTGCGTGTGTGTGTTAGTCCACCTTATAGAGCGGTTTTCCTTTTTTCGATTCGGTCGTATGAAGTGAAACTGAATTAATAAGAGTGTTAAATAAATTATAGAGCGGTTTTTCACTTTTTCGATTGGGTCGTACGAAGTGAACTGAATTAATAAGAGTAAGTAGTGAAATTAAATTAGTAGTAAATATTAGTAGTAAATTTAATAAAATTTATTACTCATTAAATAAATTAATGAGTAGTAAATTACACGGAATTAATATTTACTGCCAACATGTACCGGGAAGGTCACGTGAACGTTGTGGCCACTGGAAAAACCGTTTCTACTTCAAAAAGGTAAGTACTTCTCATTCAATGTTGTATTGTCTATGAATTGCCACATCTCCACTATTTAAAAACGTTGCATTTGCCACTGTTGGTGGTAGTAAACATGTTCATTTCCTTCCGCAGCTGATTTACTTTTATCTTTTTCCAGCTACTAGTACTACAGCTACTACAGAACCTGCACGGGTACTCCGAGCGTTGCGATAGGTCACGGTGAGAAGAAAGAGAGCAGCTGGTATCAACTTACTGTCATCCTGCTTTAACCATGGCCAGCTGTACGTTGCCTGCTCAAAAGTAGGTAAAAGCCGAAAACTGTTTGTTCATACATATTGTTATGTCATGCCTGCATTGAATTAACATTATGTTATTGTTTTATCATGCTATGTTCTTCATGTTCTGCTATATTATTATTTCTTCATATTATCTACATGCAGCATTTTCTAACATATTTTTTAGTATACATATATATATATATATATATTCATTCGTTCCTCATTGCATCTCATAAAAAGGCTATCATGTTGGCATTATGTTTTATTATTGTAAGGTGCTAATGCTGCATCTGCCTTGACATCATACTGTCTGTGTTGTTATCCTTCATTTTTTCGTGACGCCATTTTATCGTTGTCAGCCATCTTTATAGACAATTTTATCATTAAAAACACGAAGCTTTTGCAATGAATTTTTGAAAACGATGCTTTTGTTTGCGATTTTTTTATTATAGTATTAAAACAACACTAAAAAGTACCATTAAATAAAAGATTAACGATCGTTTTCTACAAATATGGCAGCTTTTTGTGAACGAGCGCATGTGCAAACGGCTTGATGACGTAAAAAACCGATGGATACATATAAATTTTATCAACACAACCACATTACTGTGGCACTGTTTGTATATACCGTGTCAAAACACAGGCTATAGACGAAGAACTGGTGAGCCATGATTAGTGTTTTAAGCATGTAGAAGTGCCCATTCAATAAATGCTGGCGATAGCAAAATATTTTGTAGGATTTCTTAAAAGATGCAAAACTTTTCAATACTGTCAGTTTGAAAAACTTCAGTTTGCCTAGCAATGTCAATTTCATTATCAGTTCTCTGTACAAAAAAAGTACAACTTCAACTTGAGTGGTTTGGGACTAATGCATCGTAGACTAGCTGTAAAACACATAGCGATTAGGTGCTAGGCAGTTGATTGCGAGGCGGGTGTGAGGCGATTGATTGCATTGCGATAGAGTGCGAGGCGATTGATTGCGAGTGTGAGGCGATTGATTGCAAGTGCGAGGCGATTGATTGCGAGTGCGAGGCGATTGATTGCGAGGCAAGTGCAAGCTTGCGATTGTCAACTGCTCGGCGGGTAAAGACTGTTCGGCCGAGTTGGGAACTCAGCGGCAAAAGCATGTGATGGTCAACTGCAAATATAGATGGGTATGAACAGATGCATGAATCTAGACGCGTGAATCTAGATTATTTACTAGATTTTACACGCATCTAGCTGTAAAACACATCACAGATTTCCATCGTTCTCGCCAACATTATTGACATGTATATGTGTATGCATACTCTGATCAGAGCAACAATTTCAGTAGACTGCATATTTGGAGTTGTTTTACAGTATGAAAGACAACTCTCAATAAACCTCTTGCTGTACGTAAATCTGTTCCCGTAGACGGGTAATGCAGCTACAGTAGTATATATATATAAGCAAACAATATAGCGGTCAGTCTACTGTATGAACACACAACGTTAGCTCTGAGTAGGTCTACACCACACAGAAGTAGCAGTGAAGACATTACTGTTCTCAATTAATATGTACAGTCAAACATGGATAACTCGAACTTCACGGGACGAGCAAAGGTGTTCAAGTTATCAGAGCGTTCAAGTTATCAGAGCACTGTCACAAGTCCATGTATTTATTTATTTATTAGCAGATACATGTACATATACAAACTATAATATAAATCAAAAGCATAAATGGCTTGTTTCAAATTAAATGCTTCTAATGTAAAGTTTAAAACTTTATTATCAAAAAGTATAGGAGATTTTTCTATCACTTGAGATTGGTTTGTTGTTTGAGGTGATGTTATTGCCAGGACGTTTTTTAGATTAAACTGGCAAAACTTGATCGTTCTTGAAATGTTCAGAAGAAAAGACATCTTTTTCTTTTGAGCGTTTTAGCCGAGATCAATTTTGTTGATTTTTCTTGAAGTTTATGCGAAGGTTACCTCGCTTTTCCTTGCCTCCGAATGGCCATCGCTAAGTGGATGTTTGGTATAAATCAAATTTCACCAAACCTTTAGAAAAGTCGTTGACAAAAATATTTTGCCGATGGTGGTAATAACGATGCCTTTGAATTACGAAAAGTTGAGGTTTACCTCTATGGCTTGGAATAAAGTGATTTTCTAAAGAGATAACAACCGTTTCGGTAGCCATTCGAGTTCAAAAACTGTTCGAGTTAACAGAGTTGAGGTCGAGTTATCTATAGCAATTTATCATTACGTGGGAGCGGACCAAAGAAATTGTTCGAATTAACCATGTGTTCGAGCTATCCGAGGGCGAGTTATCCATGTTTGACTATATATATATATATATATATATATATATTATAGCCTAATCATTCAGAACAGTAATGTCTACACTATGCCACTTCTGTATACTGTGCTCAGCAGTGACGCCTTGTATGCATGCGATAATGTTAAACTTGTTTGCGTTGGCCGACAACAACCCTAGCGGTAACTTTGGAGGCAGAGTTATTTATGGCGGCTAATTGAGCCTGTGGACAGCCGGCAAAAACAAGTCTATTTAAACAAGAGCCAAATTTAGAAAGAGAACGCATTGAAAGTTCATCAATGGCTTGAAGTCTACCTTTAGACATCCTTTAGGCTCTGATCCCGGGCCAAGTGCAAGATAAAAATAAAATATAGCCTCAAAGCGGTTAGTTGTTTTGGTATTTCAAACACAAAGAGTATCCGAATGAGATGCAGAGTGGTCAATGACCCGGAATGTGTGCCCATCAAAAACCAAAACATCAATCGTTCAGTGGATAGTCTGCAGAGCTCCTACGGAGTAGTACCTTACATCAGACTAGTCTAACAGATCCTATCTATGTATTCAATGTTTCCATTATGGAAGATAATAGTCAAGTTTGTTGTCATCCGCAATCTGAAGAATATCACTTTCCTCTCTTCGCTAGGTGAGAGTTTACAACTCTCTGATCATCATCACATAACCTAGTTTTTATGTACTTCTGTGGGGGAGCAATAGTACTCTGATGAAACCATTTCAGGATACATAGACGCATTTCATATTACGAGTACTTAAACTTTTGGTGTGTCATTTCATAAAAGACTTCTTAGCTGTCAAGCAGTTGCTTCCAAGTAATGGTTAGATATTGGATGACTGTTAGCTCAGTTGTCTTGTATGCTGATACTCACTGTTCCTATGACCCGGATGGCGTCATCTGCAGGTTATCCACAAAATGGAAATCACAAAAATCTGCAAGTCAAGCGAGTTGTGTTCCTCGCAAACTTTTACCAAGTGGTTCACGCTTGCGAAAGATGGAAGCGGCCCCTGCCAAAGATGTGCAAGTAAACTCTGCGCAAGCTATTTCATTTTAAACACATTTTTCCATCCTTGAGTCATTCCTATTTCGATTTGAGCAGTTGAATGTGCTCAAAAGTTGCAACAGAAGATAACTTTGAAGTAATACTTATACTTTTAAACGATGATTCTTTGTGTCTAGAAAACATGCTGCCAAGCGAGACAGGAGTGTGTCGCTATGACCTCTCGCTTAGACTTCCTTTATCATTTTTAACAAATTATCTGCAACATGCGAATGTCCATTACAGGGATTATCACACGGTTACACAACGTAGAATTTCAAACTCGCACCATTCGCGCAATAGAAACATAATAAATAGGAAAGCATGAGACAGCAAAAAAAAGAAGAGAAGTATGTACATTTTGCTGACTTGTATTATCTTGTTGAAGGGACAGCGTTTAGGAGATAGTAGATAAGAGTAGACAATTTCTATCATGCCAAATGTTTTGCATTCATATCAGTTCATTTAATGTCAAACAAATAAAATCACATATTTGTAAAGACTTATCATTCATGAAGGGAAACAAAGCTCAGGACCTAAGGCTAGTTTTATGATGGGCTCTAATTTGTTTACTTCTCATTTTACTTCTTTATATGTTAACAAATGTAGGCAGTCTCGTAAGAGGCTGGTCAGGTCAAATGATGAAGTAGATGTTTAGTAGATCTTACTATAATGTGGTAGTAGTATGCTGGGAGTCATGTGCACTGTGATAGTCCAGATAGTCCAGTGTAATACGAATGTGCACAATTATTCTTAGTTGTGTTGTTCAAAGTTCACAAGTTTAAAATTGCGCTTTTTTGAGCTCATTTTTCACAGCGTTCAACCTATTAAACATCCTGTAACAAACTATAAGCAATGTTAAATAGTTTATCTACCTTTTATAAAGGCTGAGATTATTTTGAAGGATGAATTTAGATACTAATGAGTTTTAAGACACCCATCTCTATCATTCTAAATAGGACTAAAAATCCCCAACTTCCGTTCCTAAAAAGCTAGCACACGTCACATATTTATGGGCGGAGCTTGTTGTACCGATTGTGTTGTTTTCGAGACCGATATTGAAATACTGTAAAAAGCCTTAATGACTTTGAAAGTTAGTGAATCGATCTTTATTTTGAGTGCAAAATCGGAATCGGCCTGTCTGATTTACCAAGTAAAAAATGATAAAAGTTGTACGTGGCAGTTATGGTTCAAGTTAGCGTGTAATATGTGTTTCAATGGACGTGTTACGGATTAACGCCGACACTTTAATAAAAAAGATAAGGAATTTCATGCCAGGCATCATAGCGGAGCAATCGCTTAGCAGCACACTTTTCGAATAGGAATGACTGAAGTGTGGACAATGTTTAAAACGGAATAACTCGAGTCAAAACTTTTTGCCCATCATTCGCAAGCATGAAACATTAAAATAAAAATCTTCGGTAAAAATACTTAGACTGTATAGCTAATTATTGACCCTACAGGTTAATAAATAGCAGTCCCATCACTCTTGGCAGCATTTCGAACTGCTGAATTGAAATAAAAATGACTGAAAAGTAAAAATGTTTATATGGAATAGTCTGCGCGATATTTTAATGCGCATCATTCATAAGGACCGTTTCCATCATTCGCAAAGGTGAAACATTTGCTAAAGAGTTGCGAATAGCAAAACTCGCTTAGCTTGAGGATTGATGCCGTTTCCATGATGCGGATATCTTACGGATTGACTCAAACTTATGCATCATGCGTGTCATGGAAACATAGTGATACATACGTCAAGCCATTAATTAAGAACATTGTAGATAGATTTTAGGTGAAACATTTGATAAAGATTTGCGAGTAACAAGACTCACTTGACTTGCAGATTTTCGCCATTTTTATGTTGCGGGTGACTTGCTGACAGACACAAATTTGTGTCATGTATGTCATGAAAGCAGTGATATTATGCAACTTTTGTTTTATAGAAACCAGCCTTAACAGTTACTTTAGATAGAAGTACAAATCAGATGAGGCAGCAAATGTTATAGGCTACTCTATTACAAAGCAAATGAACTGTGAACAGTCTGATGTGAAGAACTCAAGTGATCCAGAAACTGCACTGACTCTGCTTCTGAATGTGAATCCTCATGTCTATGAATTCAAACCTCTCTCAGGTCTATGAATTCAACACCTCTCTCAGGTCTATGAATTCAACACCTCTCTCAGGTCTATGAATTCAACACCTCTCTCAGGTCTATGAATTCAAAACCTCTCTCAGGTCTATGAATTCAAAACCTTTATCAGGTCTATGAATTCTGGACCTCTCTCAGGTCTATGAATTCAACACCTCTTTCAGGTTTATGAATTCAAAACCTCTTTCAGGTCTATGAATTCAAACATCTCTCAGGTCTATGAATTCAAACATCTCTCCGGTCTATGAATTCAACACCTCTCTCAGGTCTATGAATTCAAACATCACTCAGGTCTATGAATTCAAACATCTCTCAGGTCTATGAATTCAAAACCCCTTTCAGGTCTATGAATTCAAACATCTCTCAGGTCTATGAATTCAAACCTCTCTCAGGTCTATGAATTCAACACCTCTCTCAGGTCTATGAATTCAACACCTCTCTCAGGTCAATGAATTCAACACCTCTTTCAGGTCTATGAATTCAACACCTCTCTCAGGTCAATGAATTCAACACCTTTCTCAGGTCTATGAATTCAAAACCTCTTTCAGGTCTATGAATTCAACACCTCTCTCAGGTCTATGAATTCAACACCTCTTTCAGGTCTATGAATTCAAAACCTCTTTCAGGTCTATGAATTCAAACATCTCTCAGGTCTATGAATTCAAACATATCTCAGGTCTATGAATTCAACACCTCTCTCAGGTCAATGAATTCAACACCTTTCTCAGGTCTATGAATTCAAAACCTCTTTCAGGTCTATGAATTCAACACCTCTCTCAGGTCTATGAATTCAACACCTCTTTCAGGTCTATGAATTCAAAACCTCTTTCAGGTCTATGAATTCAAACATCTCTCAGGTCTATGAATTTAAACATATCTCAGGTCTATGAATTCAACACCTCTCTCAGGTCTATGAATTCAAACCTCTCTCAGGTCTATGAATTCAAACATCTCTCAGGTCTATGAATTCAACACCTCTCTCAGGTCTATGAATTCAAACATCACTCAGGTCTATGAATTCAAACATCTCTCAGGTCTATGAATTCAAAACCTCTTTCAGGTCTATGAATTCAAACGTCTCTCAGGTCTATGAATTCAAACATCTCTCAGGTCTATGAATTCAACACCTCTTTCAGGTCTATGAATTCAACACCTCTCTCAGGTCTATGAATTCAAAACCTCTTTCAGGTCTATGAATTCAAACATCTCTCAGGTCTATGAATTTAAACATATCTCAGGTCTATGAATTCAACACCTCTCTCAGGTCTATGAATTCAAACCTCTCTCAGGTCTATGAATTCAAACATCTCTCAGGTCTATGAATTCAACACCTCTCTCAGGTCTATGAATTCAAACATCTCTCAGGTCTATGAATTCAAAACCTCTTTCAGGTCTATGAATTCAAACGTCTCTCAGGTCTATGAATTCAAACATCTCTCAGGTCTATGAATTCAACACCTCTTTCAGGTCTATGAATTCAACACCTCTCTCAGGTCTATGAATTCAAACATCTCTCAGGTCTATGAATTCAAAACCTCTTTCAGGTCTATGAATTCAAACATCTCTCAGGTCTATGAATTCAAAGCTATCTCGGGTTTCTGAATTCAGAAGTGTCTAAGGTTTCTGAATTTTAACCTGGTTTAGGTCTCTGAATATAAACATGTATCATATATCTTTATGAAAACCTGTTCTGGGTCTCTAAATTCATGTCTGTCTCAAGTTTCAGTATCCGAACCTCTCTCAGGTCTCTGATTCTGAGCCTGTCTCAAGTCTTAGCTCACCCGTACTAGAAGTGTATCTAAGTGCTTACTAAGAAGTCGATCTTTAGCAAACATTTGACATGAACCTATCAGAGTATCCGCCGGCTTCAGTTTTCCTTTCTAGAACTTTTTTAAGGCAGCCTAATATTTCTGTTAAAATAAACCCTACTCTATAAGTAGTTATAGCTGCGTTGCTATCGTACTTAATCGTTCCAAAACACCTAGTAGTTTGCTAGCCAGCTGTCTGAAGATGATTCTAGCAAAAAAAAACATTATGCTAATTTGGAGCTGAATTGAATCTGGCAGATATGGCAATAATATAAATGAAATCTGCTTTGACCTTGCGATATAATTTATCTACCATTTTCGGTGACCATAAACTAATTTTTAATATGTATAGTATATACATACAACTTCGATGATTTTTACCAGGCAGGTGGTGTTTGCATTAGATATTTACTATGTGTTTCTATATCTCTCTCTATGACATTTTCGCCTTACGATGCCAATACTAAACTGGATTAAAATCGTATGGCGAGGGTCCATTGTACAAAATTATGTTTGCAAAATTAACAACCAAACATAGTTTTATGAAACACTCAAGTTAGGCAATAGTGAATCACTACATTTCGCTCAAAAGCAGTACAGAAAATAAATAAAACAGATAGAAATAAACACAATTTATATTATGTATATAATATATTATTTATGTTATTTGCCATATCAATTTGCGATCTTTTACTTCTTAATTTTGTAATCATTAATTTGGTTTGTTATAGTTAATACCACTTTTTTCGTGCAAAGCAATGAGCAAATAAGTTTTGTTTATTTTTGCTAGCACAGGCATTTTGGAGAGAAATCGGCATGCGTGATTGGTTACCGGTGGATATAGGTTAACCCACCTTGCCAACAACTCCCCTCAAGTGTATTTAAATGAACATTTTTTCATTAGTGTGTTTAGAACTTTAGTTAAGCTTATTTATATGATTATAACCGCATATGAGAAAACTGATATAAACTCCAGTTCATGGGAAAGGTTTTCAAACACAAAACCTCTTCTTGCTAACCAAGTAAAATCATACTGATTAATGTGGTATTTGTTTATATTTTAGATTAGATTTCAGACCATGACGATGGACACCTGAGGACATAATGAGTTAAGCTTCAGAAGAACTTACTATAGTGAGTACAAATTCAGTAGTATACGTATAATACACAGATATGTATCTTATACATATCTGTGTATTATATATTATACATACAAATATGTATATTATATACTAGAAATTCCACTGTCATACAGCCCACGACCAAAGTGATATTGGAAAAAAAGAAAGGGTACTGATGGTTGAGAAATGCAATATTAGCAGTCAAATGGCACAGCAGTGCAATAGGATAACTGCAATGGTAGCTGTAATGTACTGGGTGTGGGTGTTATTATATACAACAAACAGCAATAATGAAAGGAAAAGATTATATGTTTATATCTCTCCCCTGCAATAGGAGAAATGCAATACTGGCCAATATTAGAAGTAAAATGCACTGATATTATTAGAATAATCAATATTATTAATATAGTAATAATATAAAACCAATGTACAATTTTGTTTACATTAAAAAACGTCATAGTTAGCGATATCAAGAAGTTTTGATATTTATATAGATTTTTAGAAAGTTTGTACTATGTAGTCACTGTTCTGTAGTCATCCAAATTTATAATTAATTATCGTAATAATCTCATTAGAATCGTTAGAAAAAATATCGTCATTTCCTTTACTTACACTGCGTTGGACATCAATTAGAATACCAAAGTACGCAAGTGTCTAAAATGTCAGTTTGAAATTGGCAAAAATGAAATGATTTCAGTACTCCTACGTTAATTACAGAAACCGTCGACAATGCCATAGACTGGTGAAATGTGCACGTTATTTTTTCGCGAAATGCGCACGACTAAATCGTTCTATTCTCTGTCGCCCGGCGTTTCAATTGCCAGTCTTAACTTTTATTAAACCAAGCTTTTCAAGCGTTTTGTGACGATTTTCGTCCTAATAAATCTGTCTATTTGTGTATAATCCGATCAGATGGGTAAGTTTTAAGAGAATTTCGATAATTTACAAAGACTTGGTAACATATTTAAATAGGCCTATATGTGTTTTGTATCGTTATTATACTTTAACTAACCTACAAAACGATGGTTAAATTTGTTGATGAAATTTCGAGACAAGGGTTCGTCTCATTGTTGATGAATAATTTTCGTAAGTTGTGTGCACATGCATTTATCATAAAAACTCTCATACTTCGCTTCCGCTCGTTTGTTCGTGGGATCATACATATCTGGATATTATATTATATATTATACATATAGCCTATGTATCTTATCCATATATGCATAATATACATATACTGTGAAACCTCTCATTGAATGCCACCTTTATTTAAATGCTACCTCTAGTAAAATTTCACTAAAAACTGAAAAATACCGTGCCTTCCTTTAAAGCACATAAATTACATAATTCTTTTATTGTATATTTCAATACATCAGAGTCTTGGCTTTCGAATGAGCTATTGTTTGCCATGGTGAGACAGACATTGGTTGGTGTTTATAGGATTTCCCCAGAGCTCTACCGCGAAAAAGTTTACTGGCATAGTCTCGAAAATTGTGACGCCACAATTCTCATATTCGTTGTTGTGTGCTCTTACCGCTTACTTATCAACTACGAAAGTGACGATAATGACGCTAGTGGCAGGCGAAGGTAGAACAACTCCAGAGAACGAATGAAGATGACAAAGGAATCAGTGTCATTAGTTGTCCATGTACATGTACATATTATTTCTATGATAAGTACCTCAGACTCCAAGAACCATACTATATTTTCCCGATGATATTATGCACTAGCTCTTTATTTTTAATGTGATGTTAAACCATAACTGCCACGAACAACTTTTATCGTATTTACTAGGTAAATCAGACATGCTGATTCTGATTTTGTAATCAAAATAAAGATTAGGCCACTAACTTTCAGAGTAATAAAGGATTTTTTATAGCGTTTTAATATCGGTCTCGAAAACAACACGATCGGCATAACAAGCTCCGCCCATAAATACTTGACGTAACCTAGCTTTTTAGGAACAGAAGTTACGTAGAGATGTTTAGACCGATTTAGAATAATAGAGATGGGTGTTTTAAAATCTATTAATATCTGAATCCAGCTTTAAAAATAATATCAGTCTTTTCTGAAAGGTAGATAAGCTATTTAGCATTGCATATTTAAAAAGCGCGATAACAACGCTAGCTTGTGATAAAACCGCGCTTTTTGAGCTTATTTTTCTCGGCTTCCAGCCCATTTAAACGTCATGTAACAAGCTGCGAGCAATTTTAAATAGTTTATATCTCTTTCATAAAAAGCTGAAATTATTTTACAGGCTGGATTTAGATAATAATGGGTTTTAAGACACCCATCTCTATTATTTTAAATCGGACTAAACATTCCGAACTTCCGTTTCTGAAAAAGCTAGGTTTCGTCACATATTTATGGGCGGAGCTTGTAATGCCGATTGTGTTGTTTTCGAAACGGATATTGAAACGCTTTAAAAAAGCCTAAATGACTTTGAAGGTTAGTGGACTAATCTTTATTTTGAGTACAAAATCGGAATCAGCGTGTCTGATTTACTTAAAAAATTCAATAAAAGTTGTTCGTGACAGTAATGGTTTAAGGGTGACGACTGAGACTAATTAATTTCAAGCATTGCTTGATCTCGCGAAAGTGCGATTGACATTTAGTCCTAGGGCCACGCAACCGCAGGTCATAATTCAATCGATGTGATTTCACTACCTTCATCAACGACAGTACATTTATTGAAGCATAATTAATTAACCGAGAACATGTGTTTGTATTGGTCGGGCGTTAGCACGATCGATCGCGGGCATTGTTGATTATCTAGAATCTTAGTTTATTATTAGCGCTCTCCGGGTTTAACAGCACCGATTGTCACAGAAAAACGCAGCCTCAATGGCAGCGAAAGGGATCGACGACCTAAGGCTAAATGAGAATTATGACGTCACATTTTGAGTACCTGAACCAAGTTTTTTTTGCAGGACGTACTTTTGACACCCGTTTTTCATAGTTCTGTTATTCTTTGTGTATTGAATATAGGCTTATTCGAAAGCCAAGACTCTGATGTATTGAAATATATAATAAAAAATTATGTAATTTATGTGCTTTAATTGATCGTCACCCCTATTTGGCCGCCATTTTGACATTTTTTGATCGTTACAAACAAATAATAAAAAGTTATCAGTAAAAGTGTCCAATAAATGTACTAATAATGATCAATAACAATTAATTTTTTTCGTTGTTTCTGTAGTGGTTGCCATGATTTTAGTGACACTGTACCTGAGAAGGTCGATCGTCACAATCATCAAAACTACACTCTGATTCATGTAAAACATACATGTATGTTCTTGAAGTTTATACACACTGCCTGAAGGATACACAAAACAGAAGTCTATCCCCGCTCACAGACTCAAATTGACACGCGTTTGGCTGTTCAAATTCTAAATACATGCAATATTTGAAGCAAAATAGAGTAGACCCTCACCATACAATATTAGTTCGTTTCAGAGTTGGCATCGTAAAGCAAACATTTCGTATAGAGGGTTATAGAAATCAATAATGAATACCTAATGCAAACATCCCTCGGTAAAAATCATCATAGTTTTATATATAAAAATCATCATCAAGTTTTATATACGTACTGTACATATTAAAAGTTAGTAGCAAAATAATATGTTAACTATATATAACTACCTAAAGTAGCTTTAGTGTATTTAGTGGTTATGACCTGCCATAAAATGTAGCGTTACAATGTTCTATGTGCAGTACGTAACAAATGAAATTGAACTGATTTCGGCGAATAGCATATTGGCATATTTGTTATTTTGACGTAATCAGCACACCAACTGCGAAATTTGAATTTCGAGATAATTTTTTATTGATTTCGTATGGCGAAAAATATTTCGTACGGAGAATGAACAATCAGTGTGTTCCACATAACAGGGCGGAAAAATCTTATAACAGGTTCGTCGTAACCCGAGGGCGCACTGTACTCTCAAGATTTTCATTCAAGTTTTAAATTGGCCAAGTTTGGAACTGTTTGAGTACCGTGGTTCCACTGTCTTTAACATAACATTCATCTGAAAAATTATTATCATTATTATACTTTTTTTTCTGTGAACATACCGCAACCGAGTTCGGAACTGCGGGCTAGAAACTCACAAATAGTTTTTTTTATTAATTTTACCGTTTTAGGTTGATAGCCTCTTTGTGCTTGTATACAATATGCCTCCACAACTATAAACAAAGTATATACTTACCGCAGATAGACACGTTAATATGATGCATATAATTCGTTAGTTATTTTACCCTCACTTAGACTTTGGGAAAATTTGCCAAGTCGCACATCATGTGGATTCAACAACAGCGAGGACAACAGCAATGAGCAACAAGGGCTACACGCAGCAGCAGATAGGGCAGTCCATACATGTATAATAGCCCACAGCTTCAGCTATGGGCCAAAGCTGAAACAGCTAAAAAGCAATTTTATCGGCCATTACACTTACCTCCCTCAGGTTTAATATGAGTCTCGTTGTCAATTTTTCTCTTTTTTTGAACAGGAAGACGAGAGTATTCATCATTCGGCTCGCTGGGAACGAGAGATGACTGCAAAAACAAAATTCATTCCTGCAATATCTGATATTTGAGAAGCTAAACGTTTTCATCTTGTAATTGCGATCGAAAACAATTTTAGATTTTACTGTTGCAATAGAAGCTCAAAACAGAAAAAGTTTTTTTTGTCAGCAGATGTTTTCATATTTGCGTAGTCGACTTACCAACAACTTATATTGAAGATAAATTTGTTACTGTGCAGCAACAAGACTAACACATATTTTATGCATTGCTGAAGGTCACTGTTAGCGGTGGCTCTGTTTTTTCAGTAGAGCATTGGATAAATAACCAACCAATAACCAGGACACCAGCGGTTCAAACCCTCCCTACTGAACATTTTCTGGTCATCCTTTTTGCTGCTAATACTCCTCTCTCATCATGCTCATACATACAACGGTCCCTGATAGAAATTTGGTTGATTTTTTCGAAGGTTTGATTTTTACTACAATATAAGGTTTGATATTTGTCTGTTCGTCTGTGACAATTCACCAAGATTGATTGGTTATAGTCCAACTTGTAGAGTCTCACTGCATGTGTTGATGAGCTTTGAGGTAGTAACTAAACTGGGCAAGCAAAAGCCGTGTCAAGGTCAGTAGCATTGACTTAAGAATTCATACACTTAATTTTCCTCTACTATTTTTTCAGTTTTACTGTAAAAACTGATTATAGAAAATTTCTTCTTAAGTCTGCAAATCATCCTTGATGTTCACTGCTTTACGAAGCTGTGGCTACTTCTTGGTAACTAACGAGTTGATCTTTCAGTGCCGATTTTTTGCGGTTAATAATAATTTTTCAACAAAATCGAACATTTGCAACTATTTTATTGAATCATCAAACTTCGCAGATTTTTACCCATGACCTCATTGTACCGGTCTTCAAATGATCGACCTTTTAGTGACCAGAGAGCTAAAGATATGCCTACTACTGTCTGTTCTGCCAAGTTGAAGGTCAACCAGGCCTATACAAATGTGTTTTTGCAGGTATGGTATAATTAAGATAGTTCTTTTTGATATCATAGCCTACGAGTTCTAGTCGGTGTGAAGAATGTGTGGCTGTGTTGGCAATTATAGCACATTCCATAGTTACTTATTATAGTTGGTATCATGATTATACTTATTATTCCATAATTAGTTACTTTAGTTACATTTTAGTACAAAATTTATTTCTGTGTACATTCCGCAACCAAGTTAGGAACTGCGGGCTAGAAACTCACAAATAGTATATTTTTTTAATTGTACCGTTTTGTAAAACAAAAATAAAAAGTCAAATAAAAGTGCACACTTACAAAATTTTACTTCACTTGCTGCAGTGATTATTTTGGCATTTTTAATGCTCAAAATAAAACGACATGCAGTCGATTTAAAGGGTCTCGTGAAGTTCTATCGACTGAAGGATAAATTTATATCATAATTTTACATTGTGTCCAAATCGTCCTTTGGGATGATCAACCGTATTTTCACCAGGACTACTACTGATGCCATTCAAATTCCATACTTATGACAAACTGAGGAAATGAGGAAACTCAGGTGTGAACATTTACATAATACTCATACACTTGTCAAAATGTAAAGAGTATATGTATTCACAGGGTAAACTCACACCTGTCAAATGGTAGCTAGTGTGAAAATTTACATAATAGATGTATATGGTCAAACAACAATGTTTTCCATACTCTCAGACAGTATTATAAGTTTTCGCTGACAGCCTTATATCATATATATATTATATGTACTAATTTAGAATGGTTTGTGAACAATCCAACAATCTTAAAAAAATATTTCCATGAAGGATGATAGATATTTTATCAAGAACAGTTTTCCATAATTTATGAGTTACTGGACTTCAGCTGGCCATACAGAAGGTTTAAAAATTCTTGAATTCTATGAAATGGACCCGACAAGTTGACTTGCATGTAGATGCTAAAAATACAATCATTGTCGTTAACACTCAAGGCATTGTGTTAATACATGCTCAAGGCTGTGTTCACCATCAATTCTTTGGCCCAGACACTAATTAAAATCTTTTTTACATACTACGGGCCACAATTAAATTTTAAACAAGTGGTAGGAATGACAGAGAGCTATTTTTATTATAATGGTGGGCATTGAGAACCTTGTTTTCTATGGCAACAGCATAATTATCATAATTCACACTGTTTTTCCTGGCTACGAAAATTCGGTCTTCCTGATGATGAAGGAAAATGGCGCACAGTAATTGCCAAACCCGAAAAACAACAGAGGCGCAGTACTTGATGTTTCTTTCCCCACAAGATCAGCCCCAATAAAGGTGCATCTGGTCAAGTATGATGCATAATTACCGATCATAATATTATTTTAATTATCCATAATTAAAAGAATACAGAATAGACATTAACTCACATAATTACCAAGCTTCCATAGAGTGATAGCGTAGCGACAAAAACCCCATGATGGCGCTGCAATGCAATCATGAAAACAGCCACGCTACTCTCATTCTGTCATGACTCAGTGTCACGGTTTGGAAGCAGAACACCCAGTGCGATGCACCATCTTTGCGCTAGGGAAACGACCTTGGCAACCAACGGTTTTGCATTGTGTGTGTACATGACCTCTTAAATATGCAGCCTTTACATGAGGCGCACAACTGTCGCTCTTCTATAGCTCCCTATGGAAACATAATCTGCTTGTCGGTCTAGCGTAGCGCTTCGACGCTGGTGCACCGACACGTCACTAAGCTGTATGGAAACTTTGTTCATGCACTTTGTTCATGTCATGGCGAAAAACAAAAATTGCGGATTCTGGATGGCTAAAATCCTGGGGGATTACTAAAATGTTGACCACCATAAAAACAGTCTCTAATGTGAATTGAGCTTTCTTAAGGTTGTGTAAACCCACAAACAAGGAACTGCATTGAATTATAGAGCTGCAGCCGAGCATACGTTGGTATCAATCTGGTTTAGTGGCTTTTTGACCTAGTCTTGTTGCGTGGCATTTATTAGAAAGCGGCTATGAAGACAGAGACCAGCTATTCCTGAGCAACTCTGAACATAGAAAGCAATAATGACTACAGACGTCAGTTGTCAGAGGAAGTGCCATCCTAAGTGAGTGGGTGTTAAGAGCGTGGGCTTGAGAGGGTCTACAATCAGGACTATCAATTCTCATGAAACATCTTGGTACGAAATAAAGACAACTGCAGCATTTCAGAAGCGATGACAAACCAACATAACAGCATCAGTGATACAAAATCTCATGTCACTGACTGGAAGTTTACTCAAACTGCTCTGAACTGAGAGATAATGTTCAAAGTTCAAACAGGCTCATTCCATTCATGATCTTGCTATTACTGTTTCTCACTGTTTCCTTGACGCGGATTATGTGAATCTGGAGTTGTGTGCACCTTGTGATGAAGTGTTTCAATGGACATTTGCATTAAGCAGATATTTTGGTCAAAAAGATAATGACTTCTATTGCAGAGGTCATAGTTGCTTAAATTGAAACACATGTAAGAATGAAAATTGTGAAAAATGTTTAAAATGGAATAGCTTGCAGGTATTTTCTCGTGCATCATCCACAAGTGCCGTTTCCATTTTTCCCAAGCATGAAACATTCAGTAAAAATTTGTAGAAGTCAAAACTCGCTTTAACTTGCAGATTTTTGCTGTTTTTATCTTGCAGATGACAACAAACTAGCGGACTGACGTCGTCACGGAAACATAGCGTCTGAGCGTGTCAGAGTATTCGTGAATCCTATGACAGGAAGGGATTTTCCAGCACCGGAATTAAAGTTTTATCAGCATATTTGTCACCTAATATGAATAATCAACATTTTATGCTTATAATAGCTTTTGCGTAGCTATTTGCGTTGCTATATTTTCCTTAATAAAAAACGCTACGCATTAACGATGAAAATAGGCAAGTGCAGGAACACTAGCCACATGACAAATCAGATTATATTAAAAGGGATTGAATTATTGAATGCATTGTCAGAAATATTTCATGAACAGTTCAAGTTGATATATTAGTGGCTTCCATATATCCGTTACAAGTGAATATATATTTTGCTATATATAAACTGTTTGTGTGAAGTTCTGTTGTCATTATCTTTTAATGAAAAACCAAGGATGAAATTAGCTTGTCTTCGAAATTAAAAAAGAAATCAATAGAATGAGATACTTGAGCTAATCAAAGATGCCCTTGGTTTGACCTCTATATACCGACATAAACCAATGTGTTTGTTTCAAAATGCCGCATTGACAACGAGTTGGCTTAGCCAAAGACCATTTTGTCAGCGTATGTAGCCAGGCGTTTAGTTCACACATATGTTTATGTGTGAATGTGTAGACCGCATAAATTTGCATATGTTCACAAGTGTCTGTGAACCATATAACGAAATGACAAAAAAAAATTGTAGTTCACTCATAGTGTTCACCCCTCATCATCGACATGGAGCTCATACCACAGAAAGTTACATGTGGTTGGCAAGTAATAAAAGTGGTCTTATTGCTGGTTAAATTATTGGTTATTTCGTCAACATTTGTAGTTGTAATCACAGCTAATAGCAATAGTTTACGGCTATCAATAAATAGTGAATAAAGCAACACTATTGCTATAGGAAACAAGGTAAGGTGTACTAAAACACCAACCTAACATTTGGGGTGAAAAGGTATGAATTTTGTTTGTATAGCCCAAAATTTAAGGGAAATTAGCTGGTGAGGCCTAACCAGTCAACTAACAGTTTTAAAGACCATAAAGCGTCATGAACTGCATGGAGGTGTGACCACTGGCCAGATATGCCCTCCAGCACATAACTTCCATATTTGGCCAGTGGTCACACCTCCAGCTCATTCATCTACAGATTAACCGATTAAGGTTAATCCATTGCTTAACACACTTTGATATGTAGCCGCGGTGATTGTCTAAAAGGACACGCAGCTTCATGCAGATTCCCAGCTAGAAGGCTTGGTAACTGAGGAATGACAAAGACTGAATAGATCCAAGGAATGGTTGACCAAGCGCTACGATAGACCGGTTAGCCAAGTAAGTAGACATAAAGCAGTGGATAAACATGTGGATATTAGACACCAACCCTTTAGATGGCGTCTCCACTTCGCCGACATTTTAGTACTGTCATGTTCACCGACATGTTAGTACTGTCATGTTCACCGACATTTTAGTACTGTCATGTTCACCGACATGTTAGTACTGTCATGTTCACCGACATTTTAGTACTGTCATGTTCACCGACATGTTAGTACTGTCATGTTCACCGACCTGTTAGTACTGTCATGTTCACTGACATGTTAGTACAGTCATGTTCACCGACATGTTAGTACTGTCATGTTCACCGACATGTTAGTACTGTCATGTTCACCGACATCTTAGTACTGTCATGTTCACCGACATGTTAGTACTGTCATGTTCACAGACATGCTAGTACTAACATGCTCAGCCACATGATTAGAACCCTATCCTAACTCTCACTTCTCACCCGTCAATTATATTAGAATCAGAAGCTTTTGCGCTGTTAAAACATTACAGAAAGATCTTACCATAACGATAACAAATAAAATTTGAGGAGAATGGAAAATAGACTGAGAGGTCTACCATCTTTGGCAAATACATAACTTGTGGGAATAAGTTAGAAAAAGCAAGATCATATGGAATGTCAAGAAGGACACAGTGGCTTTCATGTGCATGTAACCATAACGCATAAACATAATTCTTTACCAGAACATCAGTTACTTATCAATCTATACATATAAATCTCAGCGTTTGTCTGTCATCTGTCTGTTATTTGTGTGTCCGATTATAGCGACAAAGTTTTAGGAATTAAAAATCTACCGAACACAGAATTTGGACTCGAGACATTCAAACCGCAAGTCTACGAACAAGCACATGTAACCACTAGGCCAAGCCATTCTTATCATTTTAACTTTTTATTTATACTTATGACGATTGCACACGCTACACGGGTACTTTTTATTATTTACCAATATTACCTTTTGCATTTGTTCTTTGTTCAAAAATCTTTTTAAAAGTCTGTTTTACCATTAGCCTACCCAGTTTTAAAATTTGTATTTTTTAAATGTGCCGTTACACTCCTATTTCTGGTTTTTCCTCAGGCCGATCGCTAAATCTGTAAAGGCTAAATACTTTCACTATGGACAATTGTAGTATCTCGAGTAGGAATAGCCTCTACATTCTTTTCCGTTCGGTCAGACAAAGACAGGCTAATATATCATTTTATAACCAGTTGTACCAATACCAAGAGGTATCAGTATCGTCATATTCAATGCTTTAACGGATAGCTTCTGCTACAACAGTACCCTTTTTATACACAATTTTATGCACTCATTGTTTTTATCAATTCAAAATATTGATGATTTTTATTTTGTTTTCTCAGGTCATATTAATTGTATCAGTATTAAATCCTTTTTCATAGCAATCGCAGCAAAACAGATTTTATCTAGCCATCACTCGTTAATTATTTCAGATTTAAACACCTTTACAGTTGCTTTACTTTTTCTCTTAATTTATTTAGAATGCACAAAAACTTTTCTCATGATATGAAGTTTAACAGTTAAAATATTAACTGTTGCATGTTGAATAAAAATAAATTTTTATGGTAAAAACCTTTTTATTACCCGGGCAACACAAGGCATTCGACAAGTTTTTACTATAATAGGAGTCGCGTTGTCCATTTTTCCAAAACCACAATAAGATCGTTAGGAAGAAAGATTACTCTATACGAGAATCAAAAACAGATTGTCATATTTCAAGCAATGCACACAACTACCTTTACACAACTAAGAATAATTGTGCACATGCGTATTACACTGGACTATCTATCGCAGCGCATGGGAATCCCAGCATACTAGTACCACATTATAGTAAGATCTACTAAACAATACCATCATCTTTTGACCTGACCAGCCTCTTACGAGACTGCCTACATTTGTTAACATATAAAGAAGTAAAACGAGAAGTAAACAAATTAGAGCCCATCATAAAACTAGCCTTAGGTCCTGAGCTTTGTTTCCCTTCATGAATGATGAGCCTTCATAAATATGTGATTTTATTTGTTTGACGTTAAATGAACTGATATGAATGCAAAACATTTGGCATGATAGAAATTGTCTACTCTTATCTACTATCTCCTAAACGCTGTCCATTCAACAAGATGATACAAGTCAGCCAAATGTACATACTTCTCTTCTTTTTGCTGTCTTATGTTTTCCTATTTATTATGTTTCTATTGCGCGAATGATGCGAGTTTGAAATTCTATGTTGAGTAACCGAGTGATAATCACTGTAATGGACATTCGCATGATGCAGATAATTTGTTAAAAATGATAAAGGAAGTCTAAGCGAGAGGTCATAGCGAGACACTCCTGTCTCGCTTGGCAGCATGTTTTCTAGACACAATGAATCATCGTTTAAAAGTATAAGTATTACTTGAAAGTTATCTTCTGTTGCAACTTTTGAGCACGTGCAACTGTTCAAATCGAAATAGGAATGACTCAAGGATGGAAAAATGTGTTTAAAATGCAATAGCTTGCGCAGAATTTACTTGCGCATCTTTGGCAGGGGCCGCTTCCATCTTTCGCAAGCGTGAAACACTTGGTAGAAGTTTGCGAGTAACAAAACTCACTTGACTTGCGCATTTTCGCCGCTTCCATTTTGCGGATAACCTGCAGATGACGCCATCCGGGTCATAGGAACAGTGAGTATCAGCATAAAAGACAACTGGGCTAACAGTCATCCAATATCTAACCATTACTTGGAAGCAACTACTTGACAACTAGGAAGTCTTTTATGAAGAGTGACGCACCAAAAGTCTAAGTAGTCGTAATATGAAATGTGTCTATGCATCCTTAAATGGTTTCATCAGGGTACTACTGGTCCCCCACAGAAGTATCTAAAAACTGGGTTATGATCAGAGAGTTGTAAACTCTCACCTAGCAAAGAGAAGAAAGTGACATTCTTCGTCAAATATTAAAACAATTTGTGAAATCAATATGGGTTTTAATTGATGAAATAGCCTCAGCTTTACAACGCAGGCGGGATACAAAACCTTTAGCCTTTAATTGTTCCGTAGGGAAATTTATTGCAAAGGTTAGTGTTTCCAACCTTTGACACAGTGCCTTATCAAAACTTTATTTAAACATTAAGTACATGGGACACTAAAATATTTTTCCAAGATAGCTATTTATATATAATACTGTTTAGTATTTATTATTAGTTAAATTGTTGCTTATGTATTTTTATCCGGCAACATTCATAGTTTAAGTATGAAATAATAATCATGCTGATCCCAAATAAATGCACTAAAGCTCATGAAATTATACGGCAATTCTTAAGCTCGAAAATAGTCGACATTACAAGGCTGTCATACTCATGGGCTGCTGTGTCAAACAGGTTGTGATTGAATTCCTTGGTGGTTTTCAGAAATACATTCAACCTTACGCTGCTCTCTCCATCGAATAAACAATGCGAATTTGTAGTCATGCCCACCCGGATACAAAACTTTTGTGAAACGAAGTATTACACGGTTTATCATTGCAAGAGTGAGACAATCCTCAGCTGTGATTTTCCTTATCAATGGAAACTTTTAAGCCGCAACTTTTGTAATCAACATTTTAAAAGTATGTTTGCCAAGTGCCACGATGCGTACGTGACATATTCAACATATTAAACGTTCCTTGAGACTATCGATGCGTTGGTCTGCGGCTGGCGTGCCCTTTCCGTGGGAGCTAATGTCAGCAACTACATTTTCCTTTGAAAGCCGCTTCATTATCCCATAATCCTTTTAATTTTAATCAACAGATATAATCTGTTATGCTTAATTATTAGCCAATTAGATAGCTGAGTCAACAAATAGGCCAAAAAAGAAATGGCCAAAACAACATCAAAAACATTGAAAGATGGGAACCTGATAACCAGGCCAGAATATCAGCACTGGTAGCAAAAATATCGATATAGCCAATCTACAGTTACAATACCTTTTGCTTGCTAGGTCAATACGTGACCTGGCCCGGTGAAATGGCCAGTGGCCCAGCGACGCTGCTGTATAAAGTAGTGTGAACATGGGAAGGAAGGTCAAAATGTCACCAACTCCATTTGAACTATATTTGACCTGACTTGAGGATGGATTTTAATAATCACAGTGCCAATAGCCTTAGAATAAGGTCGATGAAGGACAGGGCAAAATACAGTAGGAGTTGGACCCGAGTGAAGAATATTGACTAGAAAAGAGAAAATAAGGCTCAGGTGAGAGTCAAAAACCGAGAGAACAGTTGAAAATGTGATTGCATCAATTTTTACAATGTACCCTCATCATATGATTTTAATCTGTTCCAGTGTTGGCATCATAAGGCAAAAAACATTGTGTTCCACATTATAAGGCGTAAAAATCGCATAACAGGGACATCGTAACCCTGTAAAGTTAGGTATGCCATCAGCTGATTTAGCAGTCTTACCGATGTCTTACCGATGTCTTACCGCTGTCTTACCGATGTCTTACCGCTGTCTTACCGCTGTCTTACCGATGTCTTACCGATGTCTTACCGCTGTCTTACCGCTGTCTATCCAATAAATACATTTCATAAAAAATGGTAATTGTGATTGCACAAGCATGTATTTGAGTTTTACTATTAAATAGATTTAGATTTCAGCTGAAAGATTTGTTGATAGTTTCAGGTTCCGACAGCTATATACTGTAACAAGACGCTTCTAAGGAATTTGGGTCAAGGATGAAACCAATGCCGACCAATCAGTATTAAGCGTATTAAATAAACTTTAGACATCAACCTTCTGGCAGCAACAGGATTCAAAGTGTTAAAATTGATGAATTCAAAGTCTGATTTAAACCCAAAAACTATTTCAGCCCAAAAAGGACATAAAGAGTTTAAATTTGACGCACCATTTGCAAGATAAGTATTTACTGACCACAAATGAAATCATTGCGTTTGAAGCAGTGGTTTTTGAGATATCGGAGCTTTTAAGAACTTCACAAAATTTGATTTTGTGAATCAGTTGCTACACCAAAATGTTTGTTCTTGGTACTAAATTGAAGCCCAGAGTGTGTTTTTTACTAGTAGAAGCGGAATTGTGACATTGCTAAAAAAACGCAAAGAAAAAGAACAAAAGCTATAAAGAAAAAACAAGAAAAAAGCTATAAAAAGGAAAGCTATTATAGATGGTATATATACTACATGACATACTACTAGGTGCTGCCAACCCTAATTTAAGCTATTCTCTGACAAATTCTAGTATATTTTGCATAATCATTGTTACTCACCACTAATGGCTTTATCATAATTATGTTTTACCTTTCTCTAGTTCTTTCACAGATTGCTGTCTACATTTACTTCCAATCTCCCTGTCTACATTTACTAATGAATAAAATACTATTAGTAATGCAATATATATATTTATTTTATTAGCAACAATTTTATTTCAAATGAAAATGTTTTCCAAATTATGCTATACCAAAATCATTAAACAACAAAAAAGGGCAACAGTTAGCCAATAAAGTAAAATAAATGGTTTGACAAATAGTGTTTAAAATACCGTTTTCTGCTAAGAGAAGGGATATTAGATGGAAGATTGTTAAAGCAGCTAGCAATGATATTTTCAAAATAATTGTTAGATGCTGTATGCAATAGGTAAAATGTGTTGAAAACCTGTAACTGAGAGAAAAAATGAGGACAAAAAGGTTTAAAAAAAAGGTTTAGTGCTCGGCTTACTTTTCGTCAGAGAATATGAAAAATTTGGATTCTAAAAGTACTAGATGAATTTAACTTGATATCAGGGCAAACTACATGTCTATGTCTATGTCTATGCTTACATGTCTATGCCATTTTTATCATAAACTAGCTGTACAACCCGGCGTTGCCCGGGTAACAAAAAAGTCTTTGGTCAGAAAATTTATTTATATTTAACATATAACAACATTTGCCATTCTAACTTTTAAACTTCATATCATGAGAAAAATGTTTCGTGCAGGTCAAATAAATTAAAAAAAATAAAACGACTAAAAAAGTTTAGATATAAATGTGAAATAATTAGCAAAAATAGTTTAATTAAGTCGGTTTTGCAACAATTACAATAAAAGATGATTCAGTAATGATACAATTAATGCGAACTGAGAAAACAAAATGAAAATCGTGAATATGTTGAATTAATAAAAATTCTTGAATACAACCATGCTGGTATATATACTTCTTGATAGCGGTACAGATGTAAAAATGAGATATCGTACTGGCTTTGTCTGATCGAACGGAGAGATAATGTCGAGGTTCTTTCCATGGAGACAATATAATTGCCTGCGTGAGAAGAATTGGCCTTGACCTCAGACATAGTAATTGAACCGTGCAAAAAATATTCCGCATTGGTAAAATAATCAGCGTGCACTATAGCTATATCTATAGCCGGAATGACACACATACTTTGAGAAATATATATATATATATAGATGTTGGGGCGGCAAGTCTAAGGAGATGCATATTTTAACTAAAGGGTCAAAACTTTTCGGGAAAAAAAGCCTGTGAGTTTAGTTATGACTACGAACAATAAATGCGGTGAGATTATCAACATAACCTTCTTTTCGCTCATAGAATCGAGGCTTTTGCTCCGTACATGGCACATCGACCATCATTCTAACTCAGTTCACTCATTTGATCATGACTTTGATAACTGACACTCTTATTTTTTCATGTGACGCAATTGTATCACTTACCTCTGCACCGTCTTCACTGCAGCAATTGTCATTGTCCTTTCTGTCTTCATGATCGTCTATTACTTTTATGGTTGATTTTCTAAAGTCGGGTCTGTTTAGAGCCCTCAGTAAAGTCTGCAAAAAAGAATTATGCTATTTTGTTAAAACAAACTGGGCATCATCACATACGAAAAACAACTAAAAGTTCCAGTAAAAACTCTAATTAAACGCCACCTCTATTTGAATGTCACTATACACGAAGGGTTGAAAAATAGAGCTCTATGGCATTCAATTAGAGGTTTTATGGTAGTAAGAACTTGAAGTGCTACTGTTTTTGACTAAAAATGATCCTCTAAAAGTTTGTTGTTCAAAAACATAAAGTTGTGATATTTATCTATTGGTCACTTTATGAGATCGACCGCTTCATTAGCCCTGTTGTGAGTAATGAAAGTCAACGATGTACAATCGGTATAGATACGTTACTACGGTTGTGTCAAGGTCAGTAGCATGAATTGCAAAATGTTGTAAACATATTTTGCCTTTTTTTACTCACTTTTACTTAGTTTCTTGAATGAGATGTATTTCCTTATTGGGATGGTCTTGAAAACTTCACTATAAAAATTTTATTGATTCACATATTATTGGTTTTTAATACAGTCAAACCAACGACTTATGATCACTTCTGCATACAGTCTTTTCGATATCTAATGATGTCAAATTGAAGCGAATATTTTTATATACCAGAAGTATTTTAATAGCGTGTGGCACTTGAAGTTTCTCAAAACATTGTAGTTTTTAAATTAATATAGCTATACAGATAGTTTTACATATTCTTGTTTGTATGTTTGAACAACATTAAACAGTGATTGATACCTTCCTTTTAGACAATCATACCGTGACCTACATGCTTGCGGCTCTACAGCCAACTGTTAGAGTGTGGGCGGCTGACCAGATCAAGTACAGTCATACCTTGAGCTACAAACTTGCGGCTCTACCGCCAACTGTTAGAGTGTGGGCGGCTACCCAGATCAAGTACAGTCATACTTTGATCTACAAGCTTAATACGCTCTAGGACTGAGCTCCTACGTCGATTCTTTCGAATCCCTAGGCGATAATTCCTATATAAAATAACTAAATACAAATCAATATGTTTCCACCCTCTGAAAAAAGGTATTACGATGGAAATATGTGTTTTTATTGTTCTAATTTACCAATTCCAAGTAACAAATACACAACTAGTGGTTATGTTCTACAATAGAATGTAACATTATTATGTACAGTACTGTATGGTTTTCTAACTTTTGTGATAGACGTAGTGGCTACCGGTAGCATGAAAAAGACTTGATGACAACACGTTCGGTACACTACACTTTTGTGATGCTTAATATAACATAAACTTTAAATTTAACTAAAATGAATTTAGCTTACTAAACATACTTGAGAAAATGATCTTTAATCTTACTAAACTTTATATCTTTAATCTTACACTAAACTTTATATCTTTAATCTTACTAAACTTTATATCTTTAATCTTACACTAAACTTTATATCTTTAATCTTACACTAAACTTTATATCTTTAATCTTACACTAAACTTTATGTCTTTAATCTTACTAAACTTTATATCTTTAATCTTACACTAAACTTTATATCTTTAATCTTACACTAAACTTTATATCTTTAATCTTACTAAACTTTATATCTTTAATCTTACTAAACTTTATATCTTTAATCTTACACTAAACATTATATCTTTAATCTTACTAAACTTTATTTCTTTAATCTTACTAAACTTTATATCTTTAATCTTACACTAAACTTTATATCTTTAATCTTACACTAAACTCTATATCTTTAATCTTACACTAAACTTTATATCTTTAATCTTACACTAAACATTATATCTTTAATCTTACTAAACTTTATATCTTTAATCTTACCAAACTTTATATCTTTAATCTTACTAAACTTTATATCTTTAATCTTACACTAAACTTTATATCTTTAATCTTACACTAAACTATATATCTTTAATCTTACTAAACTTTATATCTTTAATCTTACACTAAACTTTATTTTAGTTTTGTCTTTGTTTTCATTTTTGTTTATGCCTTGCCGGTTTGGCGCTGTTTACCCCATTTCATTATCACTTTTAGCAGGCCGTTTTAAAACTTTTTCAAACTGATTCGACGAGAAAGACCTAGCGATGCTGTCCTTGAAAGCGGCCTCTCGCATAAGCGGCCACATCGAGAATTGTCTCGAATGCTTGTTTCTATATAATGGAGGAGCAGTGGGTCAGTGGTTAGTACGCTGTCATGTAATCAGTAGGTCAGGGGTTCAAATCCCAGAAGGACCATTAGTGGTGTTAGGAAGAGCATCCAATCACAATTGTTCCTGAAATAAATCTCATGAGCAAATGGTCACAGTATATTTTGTGCAAAATATACTGTTTGTGTACATAGAAAAGCAAAGTAAAGACAAGATTAGGTTAGGCTGGAGGCTTCCAATAGTAATATATTTTTGCACCAAGTTAATATAGTTAATGCACCAACATGTAATCAGTAGGTCAGGGGTTCAAATCACAGAAGGAACATTAGTGGTGTTAGGAATGGTATCCAGCCACAATTGTTCCTGTGCCAAACCCCACGTGTAGATTGTCACAGTACATTTACAGTAGTTCCAGGATAAATTTGGTTTGGAATAAAGTACCATACATGCAGCAGAGAGGAAATAAATCTTGATAAACAAATTAAATTAATAAATTTAATTTGTTTTCTATTTCAAATCAAAAACTTGTTAGAAATTTTGGTCGTATCTCAAATTTCTCAGATGTTGGGACACTCGTATGTCGAGCAATAATTGTAGTAATAAAATCATGAATTCCAAGAAGACGAGCAAAGTTGGTGAAAAAAGGAGACAATGCTTTCTTTTAGAGCGTAAATATTCCATGTTTGCTAATTATTAATTTATTAATTTAATTTCTCACATAAAACTGAGTCGCTTACATTGGTTTTTATACAGTTTTATATAAAGCACCCAGTTATTAAATATTATATTCTGTTGCTAGATATTTTTATTGCTGTTTTTTGGGCTATAGAACGAATTAAACAAATACAGTTTACTCTTCGATAAATATCAACTTCATTTACAACAGTTTTAACATTTACAAGAAAATCTCAGAACAGATTATTATCATATATATCAAGTTTTGACTGCTTACCGGCATTCTATCGATTATCTTTGTGTTATGGACATCGATCGATGGTAGGCAGCTATAACCCATACTGAGCTGTGTTACTGGTACTATACGTTGACATTTAACTAAAGGGCAACTGAGAAAAGAGTACAGGAGGGTAGGGCAAAAATTAGTTGCAGATATGTTATTCTTCGGCTGTAGTTTTGCAGAAATATTTAAATCTTTCACTATCAAATTAATTTCTTTACCAGGACATAATTACCGTATTTTTTAGACTATTAACCGCTACTTTTTTTAGACATTTTCAGCCATGCAACTTATTTAGAGGCTGCGGCTAATCAGTGGTTTTTTCTTTCATCGGTAGGGTCACATTGACCAGAATCTCTGGTGATCGCGCCGCTAGCGGTGAAAGAAAAACGGAACAGAGCCTAACGGTATTGTTCCGTTTTAATCAGCAAAGTTGTTGCCGTGTTAAAAAGCACTGTTATGAGTTCTGCGGCCTATACAAAAGCTGCGGCCTATGTATTGTTTATTATCGATTTTTGGAAAATAAAGCAGATGCGGCTTATATAGGGGTGCGGTTAATCGTCCGGAAAATATGGTACATTTATGAATGTATTCGGTAAAACCTAATATTTGACAAGGGCGCGTAGAAATCGTCATAGCTCTTTAACCACACGGTCTATGAAAAGTATTTTGATTCCAAATTATTCACCATAAAATTTTACATCAGCTGGTACCATGAAAAACAACAAATGCATTGCAGAATGAGAACGAACACTTTTTTAACTATTGTTGAAAGTACCGAGGGCGTGTCTGTCAGACGATTTACCAATATTATTATAGTTTAAGGCATTATTATTGTGAAGGATTTTCCCTAATACTTTTATATTACTACACCTTCAAGAACTCACGGGCTATAGTTTAAATGCTGTCAGATTAATATTAACCCTAATATTTAAATAGGCCTAGATAGCTACACTAAACTGTGATGAACAGTGTTAGCATAGCCACATAACCCTGAAAGGATGACTTTCGGGTTATTGATATTGCCCACAGCTACACTAAACTGTGATGAACAGTACTAGTGTAACCCCATAACCCCGAAAGGATGACTTTCGTGTTATAATTGCCACTTCAATAACGTAGTCCTATGTAATTGAGACAATCAATTGACATAGGATAATCAACTTGACATAGTGATATGATGACTATGGAAAGTTGTACAAACTCAAACAATATCTGAGATAATCAGATATTGATAGACCAACGCTGTTCGGTGATAAGCCGTTACAGCCTAGAATAGCATAGCATGCGGCTAAAATCTCTTATCCACAATCTAGATTGATAGATATAACAACAAGCTTAATTTCACAGGTTATAATTCCTTTTATTTACTGATTCAGACTAAAACATACCTTGAATATAGAATAAGGCTTAGAATATATTCAGATAAGAGCAGGAAAAAGACTGAGTAAAAATAAGGTAACATATTATTATATACCTTCTAAACATAAATGGTAGACCAATAAACTTAAAGTTTCTATATACTTGGTCCAATCATTATCCTTTCACGTGTAGGCTGTAGTTCCGGAGTCAGCAGAAATTCCAAGCTGACCACCGTTCTTAGCAAACAACATGATTCATAATTTCGTAATTCAAGTCTACCGGTTGTTTGTCATGAAGAAGGCAAAATTCTCAGCCAAACAAAAATGGCCAACATATCGCAGATATTATATATAAATCCATTACACAGCCCCTTCCTTTAAATGACTTAATTAAAAAAAGGCATTTTAAATCGAGATAATATACAACAGTAAGAGTAACAATAATAATAATGTGAGTAAAAGATTAGTCAGTGGGTTAAAGTATTCTTTGATGCTCTCTGGAGTCTTTCTTCTTTGACCGCAACTTTGGAGGCGAGACGACGCTGAATGGATTTCAGTTCCCTCAGTTCTTCGAGCATGGTGATAATAATATAATAAAGTATAATGACATGAGACTAGGTATATATATATATATATATATATATACATATATACATACACACATATATATATATGTAACTAACTACTTCCCAACACAAGATGGGCCTGTGAGATGATCACAGCCGTGGCAATGGAGACGATCCATCACTTATTTGCATAATCTATGAGATAATGTTTCAGTGAACGTCTCGGTCTTTCTTCTAACACCTCAGGCTGGGCGATCGCTTCTACTACATCTTCCGCGGAAGCTCCTTGCTCAGTGTACTGTCGCTCTTTTGGGTTTGGCATTAGCGGAGGAAAATCTTCTAAACTAAACAAAGGATCAGGTGCCTTTCTGAGTTTTCTAGCTCCTTTCATGTTAGGATGGCGCACAGGCTCCGGGATAAACGGAGCCTGACCCGCTTCTTCCACACACTCCACAAACGGTTTTAGTCGACCTTCATTCTGAATAGATTCCTGACCATTCCGCTCCAGTTTGTAAGTGTGGTTGGGCCTCACCTCAGTGATTCGGAAAGGACCAACAAATTTAGGACACAGTTTCTCGCTCTGCCCTCTCTTCTTTCTTTTTCGTGTCATGCTAACCAAGTCACCGACTTCGTATAGTGGAGGTTCGTCAGAATCATCTGTTCGAATTTCGAGCTGCTGCTGCCGCAGCTTGTCATGAGCCTCTTGAAGTCGTTCTAGCAATTCTAGGGCATATTGTTGGGTGGTAACATTTTCAGTATCTGTTACCCCATAAACGATTTGATCCGGAAGTCGCGTTTCTCTTCCAAACATAAGATAGTTTGCTGTCTCGCCAGTTGCAGAATGGGGCGAGGCACGGAACCCTCTCATAATTTGAGGCAACAGAAGATCCCAGTCCTCTTGTTGTCTTCCCAACAGAAGACTGCGCAATGAGTCCCCGAGCGTCCGATTCATTCTCTCTACCATACTATTCCCTTGAGGGTGGTAGGGAGTGGTTTTACTTTTGGCTATCTTCCAGAGCCGACAAAGCTCTACCATTAGGGCAGATTGAAATTGTGCGCCTTGGTCGGAGTGTATTTGTTCTGGCAATCCCAGGTAACAGAAGATACGGCTATCAAGTGCTTCTGCTACTACCGGAGCAGTGGCGTCAGGCAGAGGTAGAGCATCTTGCCATCTTGTGAAATGGTCGGTTAAGACCAGAATCCATTGGTTCCCTCGTTCAGTTTGGGGGAATGGCCCTACTAAATCTACAGCCACTTTTTGCCAGGGTCGGCCGCTGTATAGCCGTTGGCGGTTTCCGGACTGTGGAACTTTGCTGTGTTTTGCTAGTTGACAAGTTTCGCAAGTGCGAATGAGCTTGCGAATTTCCGACATCATGCCGGGCCAAAACCACTGCATGCGAACGCGACGAGCAGTCCGCATTATACCACTATGGGTAAGACGATGAGTCTCCCATATAACTGCTTTCCGGGCAGTTGTCGGGCAAACAATACAGTTACGCATTCGCCCGTTTGTCTTCATCTGCAGTACCAGCTTTCCTTTGAGGATCTTCAGAGCGGGTAATAAACTATGTAATTTTCGCAGTTCCCTGCTACCATTTTCTAGTTTTTCTCGGGGAATATCTTGCCCGCTTTCCACTGCTTCGTAGATGTCGGCAACATCACTGGGTTGCTGCTTTTGTAACCTCACAACTTTACCATCTACAGACGGAGAGGTCATAGTAAAAACAGCAGGAGATGATTCCTCAGTTTTTACCGAGTGTGAGGGAGATGAGCCCTCAGTTGTTTTGCCCCCTGGTTCGCTATTTTTAAGAACAGTATTCTCCCATTCAATTTTCGAAGATCCAGGTGATAGTACCGGAGATGATCCAGTACTCCAATCAACGTTATCTGGTGGAAATAGAGATGATCTATTCTGATCCACCAGAAGTTCTGTCACTACCTCAGCTCTGGTTGGACCTCCATCTCGCGTTTCTATTCTTTTGCATTGTCTGCAATCCGAGCAAGTCATCCGACTCAACCCATCCGCATTCCCATGACGGACGCCTTTCCGGTGCTCAATATTGTATTGAAACTCTCCTAGGATTTCCAACCACCGAGCCACCTGACACGAAGGCTCTTTCCTTCTAGCCAACCATATCAATGATGCATGGTCCGTTCGGACGAGGAACTGACGACCATACAGATAGGGTCGAAAGTGTTTAACACACTTAATAACAGCAAGAAGTTCCTTTCTAGTTACGCAATAGTTTCGTTCAGGAGGACTGAACGACTTGCTATAATAAGAAATTACTCTTTCTTTACCATTTTGAACTTGGGACAAAACTCCCCCTATACCTTCGGCACTAGCATCTGTGTCCAGAATGAACGAAAGGCTTGGGTCTGGATACCCGAGAACTTCTGAAGTCACCAAACATTCTTTCAAAGTCTCGAACGATTTCTGACACTCGGGCGACCAACAAAAAGAAGCAGACGTAGATGTTATCCGATTCAAAGGACTAGCAATAACTGAGAAATTTGGAACATACTGGCGGTAATAGCCAGCTGTTCCGAGGAAAGCCTTCAGCTCACGCACACATTTTGGAACAGGCCACCCTTTCACATCTACTATCTTTTCGGGGTTGGTAGCTACACCATCTGCACTCACCACGTGACCAAGGTATTTCACTTCGGCTTTAAAAAGATCACATTTACGAGGCTTCAATTTCAGACCCGCTGCCCGTAGGCGCTCGAATACAGCTGCTAACCGCTCTATATGCGAATCAATATCCTCACTGAACACAATAATATCGTCGAGATACAAAAGCAAGGTTTTCCAGTGAAGACCCCTCATCACCCGCTCCATCAAGCGACTAAAACAAGCAGGAGCAGAGGTGAGCCCGAAGGGAAGCACCGTCCACTTCCACAGCCCATCTCGAGTTACAAACGAGGATTTGTCCTGTGCATCCTCATCTAAGGGAAGCTGCCAGTACCCGGATATCAAATCAAGGGTGCTGAATATCTTACTCCCGGCCAATGCATCAAGACTTTCATCTATTCGCGGCAACGGATGACAGTCTTGTTCTGTGACGGAATTCAATTGGCGGTAGTCAATACAAAACCGCCAGTTTCCATCTTTACGTTTCACCAGGACGACTGGCGAACTCCAAGCACTATTGGACGGGGTGATGAGCCCCTGCTCCGATAGTTCTTTTACCTGCCGCTCAACTTCCGCTTCCTTTTCAGGTCCGAGGCGTCGAGGTGGTTGCTTAATTGGCCGAGTTCCTGGCTTAACCGGTATCGAGTGCTTGATTAAATGTGTCCGGCCAACATCAGCATCAGATCTGCTGAAAACATCCTGAAACTCCATCAGCAGCTTCCCAATACTACGTCTTTCTCTGTCAGTAGTGCAAAGTTTTATTGCTTCCTGATATACAGAGCCCACATGTTCAGGCATAGAGCCTACTGAGAGATGGTCTTCAGTTTGACTGTTACCTTCATTTAACACATTTGTTATTTGACGTACTTCTACCTCTCCATCGCTTGGAATCTCTACCGCATGGAACATCCCCACGCAACTACCTGCATTTATCACGATCGGTGCTCGTGTTATATTAATGCAGCGTATTGGGACTTGCAACTTCTCACCTACTTTTGCCAAGCATGTTCCCAGCAACAACCCAGGAGCAGCCTTGGGATTCTCCTCCCATCTGTCAACTACCCCAACTTCGTTTGTCGTTTTCCCACATGGTCTACCCTTCACTATCATTTCAGAATGGGATGGAATGGTAACTTTGTGAACCACTTGAACTTTGCTCTGCAGTCGATCACCGAACCGATTAGTACACTTCAGCTCTCTGCCTTTCATTTTTAAACTCTGAAGTCTAAAATCCATGACACAAGCATTGTTTTCTAAAAATGGCATTCCTAGTATCGCATCCTCAGTGACGGGGCATACTAAGAATTCAGACACAAAAGCAATATCTCTGAGTCTTCCTGACAACTCGATTGTCCCTGAGATCTCCATCTGACTACCATCTGCGAGTCTTCCTTGAGACTCATATGGCATCAGCTGATCTCTAACTCCTTTAGATATTCTTTCAAACACATGCTGTGATATGATATTAGACGTACAACCAGAGTCTATCAGAAAATGAACAGGTCTGCCCGACACCTTCCCTGGGAGGAAGTAACTGGGGTTGATACGTGTAGGTTCAGTTACCTGTGATGAACGAGGTAACTCCCTATTGGGCCCATCTACCGCCAAAGACAAGAGACTATCCTTGCCATTTTGGGGTGATGTCAATTTAGAAGCGTTGGTAGATTCCTGACTTTTTGACCTATCAGTATTGCCACAGTCAGCAGGCCTTACTGCTGTGGACCATCTCCGTTTCCCGCCTTTAAGGTTTCCGTCTTCAAAGCGGGACAGTTTCTTTTTAGGTGAGGGCCTCCGCACTCATAGCATTGCAAAGGAGTTCTCGATCCATTGTTAGATGCCTGGCCGGAGGATCTACCTGTAGCTGTGGATTTTTGCTGTAAAAGCTGTTGCATAACTTTCGTGTTTGTTTCCATTTGCTGTAACATTTTCTCCATCACCTGCTCCATTGGCGATTTCTTTTCGACAGAAACCTGATCCACTTCTACAGAAGCAACGTGATGTTTTGTTTTTCCCGAGTTATTTCCCACTTGGAAATACTCCTGAGCAGCTGTCACAGCATCAGCTACTGACTCAATTGGAAGCACTAACAAATGGCGTTGAAGCGCATTATGATTTAATGCTCGGGTGAAGGAGTCAATGGCCAAGGTGTTTCGTACTTCCTGACCTGCAGCTGGGTAAGCAATATCAACTAATCGCTCCACCTCAGTTCCTAGTACGTGTAACGATGAGTTACTCTCATACCTTAACTGTCCTAGTTTATCTCTAGCCTGTCTTGGACTAATGCCAAAACGAGCTCGTAGACCTTGAAAGACGATTTCAAGTGTCTCCCCACGACTGCAAGCCGCAGCCGCCCCTTCCAAAGCGCATTTTAGATGTAATAAGGCGGCTCGATCTTCCCATTGATTAGCAGCACTAATATCAATGAACTGCTGCAAATACAATTCAACATCTCCGCTACCATCATACTTAGGTAGTTTAAAAGTTGCCTGTCTATTTAAATTCAAATTACCCAAAGCCTGAGCTAATTGGTCCATATTTGCGCCTCCCGTTGCCATTGGTTCAGGTGACGCTTGACGCCGCCGACGCGGGGGCATTATAAACTATATAGAATCCCACTGCTGCCACCAGTGTGAAGGATTTTCCCTAATACTTTTATATTACTACACCTTCAAGAACTCACGGGCTATAGTTTAAATGCTGTCAGATTAATATTAACCCTAATATTTAAATAGGCCTAGATAGCTACACTAAACTGTGATGAACAGTGTTAGCATAGCCACATAACCCTGAAAGGATGACTTTCGGGTTATTGATATTGCCCACAGCTACACTAAACTGTGATGAACAGTACTAGTGTAACCCCATAACCCCGAAAGGATGACTTTCGTGTTATAATTGCCACTTCAATAACGTAGTCCTATGTAATTGAGACAATCAATTGACATAGGATAATCAACTTGACATAGTGATATGATGACTATGGAAAGTTGTACAAACTCAAACAATATCTGAGATAATCAGATATTGATAGACCAACGCTGTTCGGTGATAAGCCGTTACAGCCTAGAATAGCATAGCATGCGGCTAAAATCTCTTATCCACAATCTAGATTGATAGATATAACAACAAGCTTAATTTCACAGGTTATAATTCCTTTTATTTACTGATTCAGACTAAAACATACCTTGAATATAGAATAAGGCTTAGAATATATTCAGATAAGAGCAGGAAAAAGACTGAGTAAAAATAAGGTAACATATTATTATATACCTTCTAAACATAAATGGTAGACCAATAAACTTAAAGTTTCTATATACTTGGTCCAATCATTATCCTTTCACGTGTAGGCTGTAGTTCCGGAGTCAGCAGAAATTCCAAGCTGACCACCGTTCTTAGCAAACAACATGATTCATAATTTCGTAATTCAAGTCTACCGGTTGTTTGTCATGAAGAAGGCAAAATTCTCAGCCAAACAAAAATGGCCAACATATCGCAGATATTATATATAAATCCATTACATTATTACTGACAAAAATATAAATGATCACTCACAGTAGTAGGCCTATTATGTTCAATAAAAATCACCCAAAGTCCATAGATAAAAAATTAGTAAAAATTCATAGCTGTAATGCATCTAGCATGACTGGCCATTGCTAAAAAAATTGCTATAAAAAATAAGTTTTTGTAAAGCGAAACTACGCTCAGAATGGGTTCAAACATATTTTTACTGGATCGACGCATGCAGATAATTTTTTCCTTGTTAAGTTCAATTACGATACGCTAATTTTTAACTTATTTGCAGACTTTGTACAAATCAGAAACGATTTGTACAAAGTCTGCGAAAACTGCACCAGCGGCTCTTGGCCATAAGGAAATGCTTTGCCGAGTCGTACTATGCGGCTGCGAATCCTACTATGCAGCTGCGAGTCGTACTATGTGACTGCGAGTCGTGCTATGCAGCTGCGAGTCGTACAATGCGGCTGCGAGTCGTACTATGCGACTTCGAATCGTACTATGCGACTGCGAGTCGTACTATGCAGCTGCAAGTCGTACTATGCAGCTGCGAGTCGTACTATGCGACTACGAGTCATACTATGCGGCTGCGAGTCGTACTATGCAACTGCGAATCGTACTATGCGACTGCGAGTCGTACTATGCAGCTGCGAGTCGTACTATGCAGCTGCGAGTCGTACTATGCGATTGCGAGTCGTACTATGCGGCTGCGAGTCGTACTATGCAGCTTGTGGTATTGAAATAGTTAACAGGAGCTTTTCTTGCCGACATGTAAAGTGGCCAACTATTTAATTAAATAAAAAAAATTTATCATAAATGCATTATATTTTTGTCATACTGTTTGTACTTTATATGTATCAGTAAATTGTTTTATTTTTATCTTCCATTATAATAAAACACACACCATTTCTACACTTTTTATTTTATAGAAGACTTTGAGAAAATGAGGCATGAGTAGGGACAAAAATACTGTAGTAGTCTGTAGTAGTTTAATAATAAAGTGGTCTAGACTACTCTATTAATAGAGTAGTCTAGACTACTCTATTAATAGAGCAAACAAAAGAGAAATTTAATATACTTCATGCATTACTCACATCTTAATATATAGATTACTATGCCAAATAATGTAAAAATGCTTAAAACAATGTTTTTTTAATCTTTGAACAGGTTGAAATTATTACTTATACTTGTAATGGAAAAAATAATGTCATGTTTTGTACGAATAACTTATCGGACACCCTTATAGAGCCTTCCAAAACCTTCCGGAACCTTCCACAAGCCTTCGGAACCTTCCACAAGCTTTTGGAACCTTCCACAATCTTATGGAATGGATTGTTGTAAAAATGAAGGTCGACTTGAGTCTATTTAAGATTTTCTCAATTAGTTTAGCGAAAAGGAACTTGCTTATCGAGGTTATATTCAGGAAATTGATAAAAGACTACTAGCAGCGCTTGTCAGCAAGCCATTACTGCTTCATTTGCGCTTGTGTGCCTTCTATTACAACTCTGATTTCCCATTGAGCCAATCACATATTGGCAAACATTTCCTGTTACGAAACAAAAGACAAAGGTCAGTGACCTCATACTCGAAGCTATCACAGTTGGGCAGGGTTGATGGCTTGATGAACTATCAGCGTATGCAATTATTGCTTTGCTCTGGTTAGTGGCAGGAGATAGCAAATGTAAGCTATGAGTTCAGGCTAAAAATGCTGATGTCAATGCTTTATCATGATGTGACACCTTTACATGTACACGTGCAGGCAACATATACGCTTGCGCCTTAAAAATCTGGGTAAACAATTCTCACACCGATCAATATGAAAGTCTAAGATACCATGAGCTAGCTATAACAAGGATAGTGCAGGTTGGCCTTAAATTGTCTGCGTCTTACACAAAAAATCAGACGAATTTCTGCAACGAGATTTGAATTTTTAGAAATTCTAAAAATCAGAAGTAAGCAATCAGTAAAAATAGCAAGGCATGCTTCTGTCGTAGTTGACAATTCTTAAGGCTGGACAATTCTATATCGCCGCATCTCGGTGTTGATGCCACAATACTTTGGTGATTGTCGATGATAACAGTGTTCACACTATCACAAACCTACTTGCGTTTGCGTCAGTGACGTTGTGTTTTCCTTTTTTTTTTAAAGTTTCGCTAAGAAACCTCTTTGATTTAGCGCGACTGAAAATTAATTACTGGTCTCGCAGCGACTATCATAAACGAGAATAAATAAATCACGCTATCAGCGACTGCTAATTACTATCACCGAAATGGTTCATCTTGTACAGGCTGTCCCTGATGTTCGCCGAAATATCGGGCAAGTTTGACAGCTGCAAACTTTTCCGAATGTGTTTTACGAAAATTGATCTTTTAGATGGTCACTCAAATTTTAGAGATGAAAGCTGGAGAAACTGGATGAATATTGAATGAATAATCTAGATAATTTCCAGGTGTTGACACGATGGCAGACGCTGTCGCTAAGTGACAGCGTATTTGCATGTATAAGGAGTACTTCATATTTATGCTGCCTTGCTTCAAAATAAAAACTCGATCATTAAAAATTTATAATTAAAAACGTATAATTAATCATATAAGCATTATAATATGCTTTGGTAAGTATGGACGCTTAGGACAAAAGTGTATACTCATTTTTTGCATCTTTTGTAGGGCAGCCATGATAAGGCTGGTTCATACTATATCACCGTATGTCAGTGTTTTCCTTTCGGCGTCCATCGTCGATTATGTGAACCGTAAACCGATGGCATCGACGAAGCAACGCGGACCCGTCGGGAAAGTTTGCAGCTGTCAAACATCCTTGATCTTTCACCGAGCATCGATGACGGCCTTTCAAATGTGAACTATTTCATAGATGGTAATTCGAAGTCGCTGATAGAGTGATTTATTTCCGTTTGTGACCATTGCTGCAGGACTAGTAATTAATTTCAGTCGCACGAAAACAAAGAGGTTTTTTTCGCGAAAATTAAAAAAGAAAAATGAGAACATTCTGTCACTGATGCAAACGTGGATGGGTATGTGATAGTGTGAACATAGTTATCATTGATGATCACCAAAGTATTGTGGCATCAGCGCTGAGATACGGCGATATATTGTGAACCAGCATTAAGGCTGATAATTGATCTAGAATTTCCCAGCGAGCTTCAGCCTTCCTACTACTTCCAAAACAACTATGGTGGCACCGATGTGTTTACCTGCTTAGCGTTTGTTCACTATAGCTCCAAGTGATTTGCCTGTGTGTGAATCTTTCTCCTAGAGCTGATTGACAGCTTCTAACCGATTATGACATAACGTTGGAGATCACGTAATAAATCCACTGAGACAATTTTAAGGCACTGCATTCTTTCTTGTTGCCACATGTCGGATTCAAAAATATTATGTCCGCTGTATAGTTGATCCACGTCAAAGAATGTCGTTTTTTTGACAGATAGTACAAGTATTTTCAATAAAACTTGCCAATAGTTTTAAAAACTTGTATATGATAGTAATATAAATACCCAGTACTTTTTGTCACCCAGTCAAAAGTATTAGTAAATTAGTTTAGGCCGCTTTCGGATCCTCTAGCAATGCCCAAGAGCAGTGCTTCCCTACTTCATCGCTGAACCCCCTACAACAGATGAGGGTAATATCTCACTCTTGTTTGGAGTTTTTGGAGTTCGCTATAACTTTTAGCAAGCCTTTTGAAAACTTTTTGCAAACTGATTCGAGGAGAAAGACCGAGAGCGATGCTGTTCTCGAAAGTGGCCTCTCACATACTTGGCCATGCAGTGTAGTGGCCATCAAAAACTGACTCGTATGCTCGTATCACAAACATTGCTCGTATCTCAAGGAAGAAATTTGCTAGAAAGTCAGCTCGTATCTCGAGTTTCTCTCATGTTGGGCCCTCGTATGTAGAGGTATGACTGCCGTAATTCTCCAAAAGCTGTGAGTGGTATGTAGTTGGAATCGGAATTTTTTTCGATGATGATGCCGTGCCGAATTCCGAATAACTTGTGACAACCTTGAATAATTTTGTAAAGAAGTGTGATGCATTGGCAATGGGGTTAACTTAAAGCCCTGGCGATGATTTTTTTTAAATTTGGAACTCGGCTATGTTTACTACTTCTGCCTAGCGGCTAGGTTTTAATTTGAGGTAGTAGTTATTCTTTCTTGTGTTAAAAATAGAACTAATTATTCGCGAAATTTAATAATTCGCGGAATTGACTGTACACGAAATCGTGAATTATTAAATCTATCGACTATGTTCATCCTATAGAGTAGTTACTTCAATCGCATATTTCTACACATAAGGAACTCCAGAGTACGCTTAGTAAGATGCCCTTCAAAGCGTTGCGGCAGTCTCTTGGCCTTTTTAATGCCTTTTTATCTTCTCGTGTTGGAGGTTGACATTGTTAATGTGAACTTCAGTTTATTTTTGTGAATGAAACTTCTGCGGACTCACTATGACGCCATGGAAGACAGAAAGGGTAAATATACATAAACCAAACCGAAACCTTCAACATTTTAATCTTTGGCTGAGAAAAACTACCAAGTTGCCATTTTTTGCGATTGCTAAAGTTGAAAAAAAAATTGCAACTGAAGCCTGAGCTGCAATCGAATATTTTCAATAACGCTCGATATGATTGGACAAGATAGAATCAATTCTTTCATTTGATTGGACAACTAATTTATTATTAACGAATGACCTAGAACCTCTTCACCAACGGTTGGTTGAATCACATTTCAAAATGCCACAAGTATAATCGAATAACAGTAGAATAGATAATAGCTGGAACGAAGATAATTTTCAAGGTCACTGCATGCTAACTTCTGCTGCTTCACATGAAATAAGTGCTTTGAAAGCTTTAGCTTAGTTGTCAATATGACTCATCGAAATCATTTCCATTCTGTAAATAATCAATGAACTATCTCTAATTATGAATAGCAAAACAACTACAACTGTAGAATAAATGGAATGTTCTGGTGCCCTTGTCAGCAGGTAATCACTATGTTTCCATGACACGCATGATGCGATGCGCATTCGGAGTTGTGCGTAAGTTGTGTTACCATACAATTAAGTGTTTCTATGGACATTGCAAGATGCATTTAACGCCTAGGCTTCAGTGAAAATACTTATACTGTGTAGCTAATTATTGACCCTACAGATTAATAAATAGCAGTTCTGTCATTCTTGGCAGCATTTCGAACTGCTGAAATTGAAATAAAAATGACTGAAACGTAAAAATATTTATATGGAATAGTCTGCGCGATATTTTAATGTGCATCATTAGCAAATGCCGTTTCCATCATTAACAAGCATGAAGCAATCGATGAAGATTTGCGAGAAACAAAACTCGCTTAACTTGCGCATTTATGCCGTTTCCATGATGCGGATATCTTACGGATTGACTCAAGCTTATGCATCATGCGTGTCATGGAAACATATAGTGATACAAACATCAAGCCATTAATTAAGAACATTTTAGATAGAAGGAGCAACCCTTTAGTTTTTTAAAACTTTTTGTAAGACAAAACAATCCATGAAAATAATATTTTCACTTAATTGATAGTTAGCAAGCCTTAGCTTGCTTTTTATCACTATAAAGTAGCTCTTCCAACTTTTGCAATTTTTTTTGACAATCTCAAAAATCCTTGCCTTTAGCAACGATTGGGGAAAAAACGTTAAGGGCGTAGAATACCTACTTTTAACTCTTTCATTACCGCATTAAATTCGCTATTCTGACCAAATTAATTCAAAAGGACTTTTGAAAAATCAATACACCATTAGTATTTAAGCAATATCTTGAGAATCAATCCATATTTTGTTTTACTGTAAAATGCATCTTATTCAGAACGAAATTTTCTACAAAATAAGTATAAAATATTTTATTGACTCCCACTCTCACCAAATTTTTGACGCTTCCTTTGCATTGAACGAACGCGGTGAATTTTTGATCGCCACGTTGATAGCGACCTGGTTTTCTCGTTTGAAAAATAATTTGAAATGGAATTGCTTAGTAACTGCTATTGCTTGGAATTGCTTGGCAACAAGGTTGTTTCGTTGGAGACCAAATTTGATTGGTCTAGCTAATGTGTAGGCTTCGTAATGAAAAGAAAAGTGAAACGCTATTGATAAGCAGATACATCTGTTTACGGTCTGTACTTATATTGCCACGACACCCGATACATCGATGCATCGGCTTCGGTAGCGAGAAAGTTGAATAGAAAGAGTAAAAGTACTATTTTTCCGTACGAATGGCTGATACATACTATGAGCATGTAGCCAATTAATTCTTCCTTCCTGTCAACATCCAACAACGGTGATCAATTACTGGCAAAACATAATGAAATTCCTAAAAGTGACTGATATGAACAACCAAGGGCAGTCTTTAGTATAAACCAGATCTCACCCTTTAAATACTAAACCAGCAAAGGGATCCATTGTAGGAGATGCTCTCCTAAAAACTGGTTCACGCTGTATCCTACATTTTCCTTTCGGTAGCCATCATCGATTATGTGAACCATAAAGCGAAAGGCATCGGCGAAGCAACGGATATGCATCGGGAAAGTTTGCAGTTGTCCAACTTTCCCGATATTTTGCCGAGCATCGACGACCGCCTTTACAATGTGAACCATTTCACCGATAGTAATTCGCAGATACCGTGATTTATGTTTTTCTTATTGTGACAGTTGCTATGGGATTAGCATTTGATTTGATCATGCAAAAACAAAGAGGTGTCTTCATGAAAAATTAAAAAGAAAAATGCTGATGCAAACGCGGATGGGTTTGTGATAATGTGAACATCGTTATCATCGACGATCACCGAAGTATTGTGGCAGCAGCACTGAGATACGGTGATGATGTGTGAACCAGCCTTACAGATAAATGCCATTGGACAAGCTTAATCTTCAAGATCAAACCTCTTAGATCTGAGCGTTTCCTGTCATCTGAGAATGGTACGAAATATGAAGCTTCAATGCATGGAAATTCCGTGTATAACAACATTCTTTCTAAGCAAGTCCTGGCCAGCTCATGCATGAAAGCAAAAGCCGAAGTAATCAAGGCCCTCCTATGTAAGAGAGGATCTCAACACTACTTCCTAGTAACTAGTAATTACGCTAACTAACTACTTGGTGCACGCAGCCGTTGATGCAAGTTTACGCGCAGTGATTTTTCGAAAACTTCTCCCTTAGATTGGCTACTGACTCAAGCCTGTGACAGCTTACAAAAGAGATGGTCAAATATCCTTGGCAATATCTTGAATGACTCAAACAGGCAACTTTTGCTTCAATATTTTAGTATTATCTGTAAATTTATTTTTACTAAAATTTAACTAATAGGTTTATATTAAGGGAGAGCGTCTGCTGTAAATTTTGATTGCAAAGCATCAATTTTAACTCTAAGTGACTCACAATTTTGAATAAAAATGCTATAAAACCTACAAAAAACAAGAAACTTTAATGCCAGGATTGAGCTTCGATTTAAAGTTAGGCTGGTTCATACTGCTACATTATGTTGGGGTTGTCCTCTCATTGACTATTTGTCCACTATGTGCACCATAAACTGATGACATCACCGAGGCAACGCGGATGTCGAAAAACATTGCGACTGTCAAACTTTCCTGATAGTTCGCCGTGCATCCACAACAGTCTGCGCAATGCGTACCTCTTCGGCGATGATTATTGGCTGTCGCAGATTGCTCGATCTATTATTCCATTCATGATAGTTGCTGCGGGACTAGGATTCCATTGTTTCCACGAACGCAATGTATAACGGAAAATGTTATTCTGTGGATATCTTTATTCAGATATAAACAATAGATATGTAATAATAAAGATATACCAAATGACTCACTCTAACAATAGAGATATGCCATATGACTCACTCTAACAATAGAGATATACCAAAGACTCACTTTAATGAAAACTGGGTGAAATTTAAAGTAACCTCACTTATATAATATTTGTATTCTTGCTTTAGTTAGAGGTCTCCAGTTTTTATATTATCAGTGCGTAGTTGAAATTATACAAAAGTTATAATTAAATCATGACAAAATATTTCGGCTAAATTAAGGCAGCAATAAGGCGTACTTGTAGTTAACATGAAGAGGGCTGAATTGCATGCATAGCATATGTTGAGTATGCCGTAAAAGGTCGATCTCTTTGAAGTCGTGAAATATCACAATGTTTTTATCACCGCTTGCTATCGCCATATTTCTATGGATTTCAATAAATCCAAACTTCTTGTTAGTTATAACAAAAGATGTTCTGTAATTTAAAATAAGCTGAAAATAATACTCAGGGGGTAAAAATTATTTGAGCACTTTCATATAGCACGGCAGCTTCTAACCAAATATCTGGCAGTACAACAACTTTTTTGAGTAGCCTCGCCTCCACTCACATCACTCCTTGAAACAGATGTTTATCATATATACAAACCACTAATCATCTATCCTCTCCCCACTGGCTGCCTGTCAGTATGTTTAGTACCATCGACTAAAGGCTGGTTCACACTATATCACCGTATGTTGGAGTTGTCCTTTCGGCATTCATCCTTGACTATGTCGACCGTGGACCGATGGATACACCGCAAATACATCGGGAAAGTTTGCAGCTGTCAAACTTTTCCGATACTTCGCAGAGCATCCACGACTGCCTGTACAATGTGCACCATTTCGGTGATGGTAATTAACGGTTCCGGACAGCGTGATTTACTAGTATTTGATTCAATCACGCGAAAATAAAGAAGTTCCTTTGAGAAAAATTAAAAAGAAAAATGAGAACACTACGTCACAGAGTATTCGCTGTCAAACCAGCCTTCAACCGTGTTTTCACCTGAGCAGCATATGCTGATCGCCATAGCAGCATATGCTGATCGCCATAGCAGCCAGCTAGAGAAACAATCATGTGACATTTACAAAGCGCAGAGAGCTAGGTAAATGACCTATATGTAGGATTTTCGAACTTGATACTAAAGCTCTCACCCCCAGGTAGCCAATTGACTGAGTTTAAAAAGATCCTTAACAATGGCAATAAGATACATTTAGATGTACTATTATACTACTGGCCAATGTGTGATGCAAATAGTTAGATTGCTAACTTTTGCAATAAAGCAAGAGGTTACAAACAGGTTATAGATTTGGTAGGACAGTTCAAAGGCCAGGTGTCAATCTGCAGCAGACGCTGCAATAACAGGTGAACTTCCTATAATGTAAATTCCATTTAAGGTAAAGAATTCATGCAATTTTCGTTTCGTACCACGTAAAAAATTCCATATAGCATAAAGTATCAAGTCTGTGCAAATTCTCAAATTTAGTTTAATTAAAGAACAAGAGTCCCATAGCTAGCCTTAAATGTACTGTATTCTTTCTTGACGTACTTGGGAGAGATAATGATAGGGGTTTATGGGGCATCTATTATATAGTTTGGGAAAATCTGGAAACGTATTAGGCGATTGACTTGTATTTTACTGTTCGTATAACATTAAAACCTTATAACGTAAATGTTCTTGTAACATAGTATTTATCCTGTGGGAGTGTCTACTGTAGTTATTTTTGTAATGAAACTATCTTATTATAGCTGTGATCACAATCAACTGTATTTAACTAGCATAGGCGATGTCCATACCAGTGTAAAGCTATGTAGTATGTTTAAACATCCTGTGATCATAGGAGGTGCCTAGACGTACATAAACTATTTAGGATGAATTTGAGCATCGCTGGTCCTAACACTTTAGTTTACTAAACTCCCATGCTGGTAGTAACTGGCCGCACAATAGAACATGACAAACAAAGGCAGTCATGAGACGAGACGCAGCTTAGATGTGACTGATAGAGTTCAATGACCTCTAACAATTTCTTATCCACTAACCATACCCTGCACACTACATGCCTTGATCAGGGAAGAACTAGTGTTTTTAAATCTTACTTGTTAGTTTATTAGTTGCATCAGTTATAGACAAGCGACTATTACCAGGAATAGATTTAGACTAAAACCTACATAAAAACTGATATCAGTAGTATTGCACATCTTCGACAAAAACGATCTTTGGAATAAGTTATATAACTCTATGTAAAACTAAATTGACTAATTTCCTGGCCCGCTAGCAACAGCTAAGTGTTCCACTCATAGGAGTGCTAGTTAAAATGTTAGATTCTACTAACCTGTTCAATTATATGCGATAATTTGACATCAAACATGAGAAAACCATCAGATGTTCGACGAGCGACTATTTCATGTTGAGGAGAAGAACGACCTGACATAATGAAATGGCGACGAGCAGAAGAAGCGCGAGCATCTGCAACCATCTCCAGCAGACTAAGCAATGATGATAACTAACCAGATTCGTGTCCAATGGCCAGTGCAGGCTTTGTCATCGCTTCGAGTAACCCAATGACTGCCGAGCAATGACTCACTGTTGATCTCTTACCCTGCTTAGACAGCCAAGCTCAACTTACTCCCAGATAGACGGCAAGTCGTGCAGGCTAAAGATAGGCTGATGTCATTGGCCTAAGCAGAGAATGACGTGTAGTGGACAAGTGATTGCATCTAGCGAGCGTAACGAGTGCGCGCTGTTAGTTTAACGGCAGGGGCGTATAAACAAATTTTGTGTAATTATCAAGCAGCCTTTTACTTTTCTGTGTCCTCTGTACCATTTCCGATAAAATCTTTAAACAATTTTTCAACTTGTAATGTGTAAAATTTTCATAAAAGAGGACATTATTAAATAATAATGGCTATTTAAGGTCAATAAACAGAGATAACCCATTCAGGTTAAGCAGGGCCACTGCTGAAGCGATTTGATACGCCAGACTAACCTTTTATCGAGGTTATTGACCTCAGCTTGATTAATCTACTATTAAAAGGAATACATATGAGCCGGCTATCGCGTTTTATTGATTTCCTGATTAGGAAGCACTTTATGTTCAGAAACTCTTTGCTTGCCCCCATTGCCTGAAAAGTCAGGCATCAAAAGCCAGCAACAGTGCTAACTTACTGATGCCAGCAAAGGTATTTGTATCCGTATAAAGGACAAAATATATGATCAATTCATTGGTCCAGCAATTTTTAAATTTCACAGGGACAGACAACTTCTCTATATAGTTTGTTAGTTATAAATCTATAGGCTATACATAAATTGTAAAAATTGCTTCCTCACTCAGATTAACCCAAGTGGGTAGTAATATCTACTCAAGTTCTGGTCTCCTACCAGATACCTGGGTGTTTGAACATTCACCTCAATATCCTAGCCGTTCACACTATCACACTTTTTTGCAACTCCCTTGTGTTGATTGTTGCAGCTATTATTGCACCCAAAGCTCCGATGACAAATGGAATTACAGTTGTTCTTGCATGTCAGCACTTTTCAATCTCCTCTCCGAGTGGCAGATATTTCTCAACTTTTTCTTTTTCTTTGCTAGCAATGTTGTAGTCATCGGGTACTGCTATATCTATTATAGTAGCCTTCTAGCTCTCCTGGACCACCACCCCGAAAGCTGGCTAGTTTTTCAAGATATGTTTGTCTGTCTGGGACGTAGAAGTCCAGGAGTATCTTAGCATCGTCATTCTCATTGACCTTCCCTGGAGCTTCCTACCAGTGTTGCGGTTTATTGAGGCCATACTTACTGCATAGACATCTGTATACTACACATGTGATATAATTGTGAGGCTTAGCATATGCATACCCGCTCAGTATATGCGCATCAGACTAGCTACTTGCATCCACTTGCACGGTCTTGAGTAGACTTGGAGGATCTCAGGTGCATCTTTGCACAGTCTGCATCTAGGATCCTTTCTAGTGTGATAGATCTGTCTTCAAATTATATATATAGTACAACCCATAGACATATATATATATATATATATATATATATATATATATATATATATATATATATATATATATATATATATATATATATATATATATATATATATATACATGTATATGTATATCTATCTCTGTTTTTATATATTTATAGAATTATACCTTATATTCGTATATGTAATTTATAGACTTCCTTCTGTCAACTGCAAATTTGTTTCAGAAAGTTTCATAAACGCATGATATTGCAAAAGTAAGCCATGGAGTTATCAAGCTACATAGAGTTGTCTGTCCCTGGGTGGTGGTAAAACCACCATACCAAAGAATCATTGACATATTTTGTTCTTTATCTGAGATTTCTCATCATCAGCTTGTAAAAACTAACACCATGGAGAGGAAGTATTTCAACATTCAGTAAGTCAACCTACATAGGGCAAACGAATGCATAATTATAGAAAAAAGCCTGTCAGCCAGTATCAATCTGCTACAAAATAAACCTTTATCATTATCTGTCTCCGTAGCCAACAAAAATGTACCAGCTGTCAATGCCTCAGCATGAAAAAGTTATTTACTAGGGGAAATGGCGTTGTAAGATGTTTGTTATTGAGAGAACAAATACACCGGAGTGGTATCGTTATAGATCACATGTTTACACTCATGCGTGTCAGCTAGCAGATCCTTGGCTGCGCCACTAATTAGAAACATATTTTTGGTGGTGGCTGCTAATAAGGGTGCTTTTGGATCTCCTATGCGTACTCCAGAGGGGTAGATGTGACGAAATATCAAGAAATATCTATTTTTGAATGACCTACATTATAAGCATTCTTTCGTCTTAAGACTCTCCATAAACACAAAGGTATTCTTTACATCCTGCTTTCGTAGTAATTACCCTATCAATGACCCAGTGAACGAGTCCAATAAAAACATTTTTAGCATCTGCTGATCAAGTCTGCTTTATGCAAATAGTTAGTTACTAGCTGTGCTATCCGGTATTGCCCAGGTATTAACGATCAGCTTATAAACAATGAGAGATAATGAGAGTTGCCTGACGCTCACTATTAGCATGGCACATTGTCAATGAAAAATTTCAGTAAGCTTACTAATAAGAGCTACGGTTTCCATGGAGCTACGCTATGACTCTACGCCATGACCTAAAGCGCTAGCCTATTTGCTTCCATATAGATACATATATTGCTTATCAAATCGACCAAGCTCTGTGGTTCAGTGTTAGTAAGGCAGTCAACTGGGGAACGGGAGGTACAGAGATCAACTCTTCTGCTATACGAATCCTTTATCCCAAGGTTTTAATAGCTATAGCTGAACACGCATATACACACAAACTTCGAGAAATGTATATATAAATTGTAGCTTGCAAGCATGAGTCTAAAGAATTTATAAAGGAACATACAGAAATGAGGTCACATATTTTACCGACGCTACGACACACATGGGGACTTATTAAATATCAATGGACTCTACCCGACTCGACTGTCATGCGCCCCCAAAGTACTCTGACAAAGGCAAAAAACTGAAGTCGACCTATGCTTTTTCAGACTTCACTTTGCAGAGTTTCCATTGTCTGTACAAAATCCAGGGTGGAGACGATTGTCCGATGAGACCGTGTTTGTCTGAAGAATAACAACTTTGACCGATAAGTGGCTCTCACGATAGACGATGTAGATGTAAATGTAAACGGATGAGTTTTTCACACACCTTGCCAATGTTTAGTTTGTTGATGTTACCGTTATTAATATTATACTGTACTCTATTGCGGTTATAACCATATTATACTTTCTATACACTGCATATGCATATTGTACCATATTGTAGCCGACAAGTATGCGTACGAGACAATATGGACTGTTTAATGTACGGTACAGCACTCACTTTTCAGTTTTCGGACGTTTTCAATGTCTAGACAGTCCAGTTTGTATGTTCTGTAATTTTCCTACAATTGTGAAGAAAGCTCAATTTAAATCCAAAAATCTTTTTTCAGTATTTGTGCCATCAGCTCCGATTTCACCAGCATGTGAAGAAGATTGATGTCACGATGTTATAGCCTGATCTATAGACTTAGAGCTAATAACAGTCCTTGGTAAGTATCACTAATGCTCATCTTATTATCAAGTTTTAGAATTATCATTGTTATCTTGTTATTAATATGAATTTTTATTACTTCGTCTATTTATTCATGATGCAGTATAAATAATGATCAAACGTTTCTGAAAATCATTTATTAGTTAAATATTGATCGAACAGAGTGAAGATTGATCAATAGCAATACCTACAGTGCCAGTTGTCTGTGATGGTTGGTAGACCAACCAAGTCAAGTATGCAAAGCAGCAAATACTAGTTATATTGTTCCTATAGTATGTTAGTCAAGTGTACTTTTTGTCTGTAAAATATATACTTTTTAGGAGGATAATTCATGTATAAGACGTTTGCAGTGATACATTTGTCTATTCATTGTGTTTCACCAAGTACATTATGGTGCAGTCTAGTTAGAGAACATAATGATGGTCCCCAGTTTCAGGCAAGTCTTTCAGATTTTCTGTTCAGAACATTAAAGTATAAAATAGTATTCTATTAGATTGCCTCTATTTGGAGTTCATGTGTTCGTCTTTGCTTCCAAAACTACTTAGAGCCTAAGCCTTTAAAAGAAAGTATTTTTTAGCAAGAAAATGCCACCAGAATACAATGTAGAGGCACCAATCTTGACATCAGCTTGGCCAATGTGTGACCGAAAAATGCCTTCTGTAAGTCCCCGACCAACAGCTTGTATACAAAATGTTGTTGTATTAAAAACTGTTATTTGATCTACTGACATCAAAATCATTGCTGAACAATCAAATTATTATAAAAGAATTATAAAATGCTGTCAGTTAATCTTTAATAATCAATAATATATCTTCTATTGATGATGCGAAGACCAATAGATTTGATGTAGTAGACACTGTTCAAATTTTAGAATCATCTCATATAGAGTACGCATTGAGAGTAAGCTTCAATCCCGCTTCTATTGAAATTAATAGTTGGAAAGCATGATCTTTCTAACACATACTTCTGTGTGCTATACACTTTCCAATAGATCTGAGATCTAATGGATTGTGTTTGTTTGATATGTATATACGGTATATGTCGATATATCATGAATCTAAAATGAAATTAAATGAAGAATAAATAATAAAAGGCGACGGCGTATTTGGTAGTATATTAGAATAACATTCAATATATACAATATATATACAAATAATACATAGCAGGCAAATGACAATAAGCATGACTATGTAACAGATATAAAAAAGAAATATGAATACATTTGAATAAGACCAGCATTTGAATGGAGACACAGCATTAAATATAAGAATGATAATAAAATAAAAAAGGCATTCTGTATCGTAATGATATTAGTAAAAAATAGAATGTGTTACCTTGTTAGCATTTTCTCTAGAAATGCAATAAAGATTGTCCTTGCTGTGATATATAACATAATAAGTATTCTTGATTGCGCTTTATGATACCCCTTTACTTTAGCTCCCGTGAGTAATGTGTATATTACTCATCGTCAAATATAGCCTACTGATAGTAAAACACAAGTTACTAGCTTGAGTTATACAATATGAATGCTTGAGGTAGTCAAAAAGTAGTCAAGTATTGCTGCTGATTGCCAACGAATCACAATTCCGATTACAAACCAAATAGGCTACATAAGAGTTGAAACTCTTATACTCCCATACTCTAAACGGAGACAAGGTTGGGTGAAATCAAAACTCTATGAGTGAAAGTGCTTTGTTTGCTGTTTTTTGAGAAAAGCTGATGGGCAGAAAACTTGTATTAATTTGTGTGAGTGGTAAGGAAAAAGATGATAAGAAGTTTTCAATAAAGACTTTGCTGAGATAAACATTTATTTTCTTGGATTGTCTTCTAAAATTTATATAATCAAACAGTAATAATAATGTTAACAGATAACATAAAACCAAGTTTTTAAACTATTATGCAAAATACCATGACTAAGAAATGCATTGCAGAAAATATTAATTATGTCGTAGCCTCCTTGCTGGAGTGCTACAAACTGATGGATGAGTTTTGTGAAGTTGCATCTTGTAGAGTTTTTACACGTCTAGATGCGTGTATGTGCGGGTTGTCTAATGAAATGTTTTGAATAGTTCTGACCACGTTCTGGCTCAGCTTTATTTAATTACGGATTTAGTAGTAGAATATATCAGTGGAACATGGTGAAACCTGTAGTAAAAACAGCTATGAGTGAAAAATAAGTGATAATAAGTTGATATGCTTTATAAATTTTGCCTACTCAGCACGTAATGAATTATGACAAACCATAGAAAATACAAACAACGGTATAAAGATACATATGAACTATAATAAAAGTTGAACAATAAAAAAGCAAAAATTACCCATTTCCTTCCTTAAACAACCCCTGGCTGCTGAAACTTACTGATTACTAGTTTACAGCTTGCGCTGTCAGGCTTTGGATGTTTCAAATGAGGCAGTATAATGTATTGTGGAGGATTTTACTGTGCCACTTTCTCGGTTACCCACAAGCCGAGTAAATCACGAAGACAGAGTTGTTATCTGAGCATACAATGTATATTTACATGATAAATATATTTGTATTCATACAACAAGGTTCAGCATACATACATAAATAATAAACAGTAAGAGAATATAGTGTCTATCGTATGCAGAGAGCTGCGCTGCTTTGCCTGCTTTGCCTGCTTTGCCTGCTTTGCCTGCTTTGCCTGCTTTGCCTGCTTTGCCTGCTTTGCCTGCCTGCCTGCCTGCCTTTTCCTTTGCCTGCTTTGACTGCCTTATCTTCTTCGCTCTTTGTTGGCTCCGCCCACTTGCAGTTTCGATTCCCGCGGTAACATTTTGTGGCTACTTGACCCGCGTCACTCCTATCCTTATTGCCGGCCCAGCCTCCGGGCGAGAGGGGGAGGCCCGGCCCGGCAATCGACCGTCACGCTGGCACCCGCTCTGCTCGTGATGCTCTTTCCTCACAGTATATTGGGTCACATGACTGCCAAATATAGATATTAAAATGAGGGTTTGAGGATGCATCACACGCTTTTGTGGCCTACATCAAAGGAATGAGAATGAGTGACAAGGCTGACTCAGAAACATTACACATGCAAAGCTCTACTGGTGGATACTTGTGCCTAAAGGCTGGTTCACACTATATCACCATTAGTCAGCGTTTTCCTTTCGGCGTTCGTCGCCGATTATGTGAACAGTAAACCGATGGCATTGACGGAGCATCATGTCGGGAAAGTGTGCAGTTGTCAAACTTTACCGATATTTCGCCGAACATCGACGACCGCCTTTCAAATGTGAACCATTTCGGCGATGTTAATTCACTGCCGCGGATGGCGTGATTTATTCATATTCGTTTATGATAGTCGCTGCGAGACTAGTATTTGATTCAATCACGCGAAAATAGAGGTTTCTTCGCGAAAATTTGAAAAGAAAAATGAGAGCACTACGTTATGGAGTATTTCCTGATGCAAATGCGGATAGGTTTGTGGTAGTGTGAACATTGTTATCATCGACGATCACCAAAGTGTTGTGGCATCAACGCCAAGATATGGCATTATAGTATGAACCAGCCTTTACTCAACTTGATTTCAACCTACCAGGTATTAAATTAAAAGATATTTGAAAAGTTCCAGGCTTGTAAATGAAAACAGACAGTCAGAAAATCCTGTCTCGCTAGCTCCAACCCTGGCAAGGTCATGGAGAAATGTACTGCAGTACAATCGTTGCGTAAACAGCTCAAACCTTTGTTAGTCACACCACAAAGCCCAAACCAGGCACAGCATGGGCTATACGTGACACGAATAACGGCTGATTAGCTTATGATAGATTAAATCTATTTTAGAATGCAAGTTGAAGCTGACTTTTATGTTTTAGCAAGACAACGCCGGCAACAATATGTCCAGAGCAGAGTGATCAATTGCTGAATCTACCTATTGCTCTGTATGTGGATATTAATCTCACAATACTTTGGTGAGCATCTGTAATAACGGTGTTCACAATATCACAAACCCATCCGTGTTTACATGAACAAATAGTCTGTGGTATAAAAATCTCATTGTCCAATGCAGTTGCGGAAACGATGGAATACTAGTCCTGCAGTAACTGTCACGAAAAATATAGATCGAGCAATCCATGATGACCAATCGCCATCACCGAAGAGGTACAAATTGCACAGGCTGTCATGGATGTTCGGAGAACTATCGGGAATGTTTGATAACTGCCATCTTTCTTGACATATCCGTGTTGCCTCAACGATGCCGTAGGTATACGGTGCACATAGTAGTTGAATAATCGACATACCTACAATACCAACATACAGCAATATACTGTGAACCAGCCATTAGTGTGATGAAATGCCTTGTACTCTTGTAACTATTTAAAATCTAACAGAAATCTAAGGTTTACACTGTTGAGTAAAGTAATGCCGACTGACACCAACGTGCCACTCTTACAATTACAATAAAAAATGTTTTACTGGTTCAATTATCATTTATTGATCTTTTGACCAGCCCAACATTGCTGTAAGATACAGTCAAACTCGGATAACTCGCCCTTGGATAGCTCGAACACGTGGTTAATTCGAACGGATTTGTTTGGTCCGTTCCCCCGCAATGATAAATTACTTTAGATAGCTTGAACTTAACATCATTAACTCGAACAGCTTTTTGCCCAAAGGCTACCATGACAAATGTTATACTTTTAGAACTTCACTTTATTCTCAACCATAGAGATAAACCTCAACTTTTAGTAGTTCTTAGGCATCGTTATTACCATCATCAGCAAAATATTTTCATTACCGGTAACGACTTTTCTAAAGGTTGCCAAAAATCAAATTTTACCAAACATCCGCTTAGAGATGGCCCTTCGAAAGCATGGAAAAGCGTAGTAACCTTCGGATAAACTTAAAGTAAAATCGGCAAAATTGATCTTGGTTAAAACGCTCAGGAAAAAAAGATGTCTTTTATCTGAGTGTTTTAACCGCGATCAAGTTTTGCCAATTTTAATCTGAGAGTGTCCTGACAGTCACATCACCTAAAACAACAAACAAATCTCCAGTGATAGAAAAATATCTATAGGCCTACCTTCCGATTAAATTTTTTAAATTTTACATGAGAGGCCCTTTAACTTGCAACAAGCAATCTATGCTTTTGATTTATATATAGTTTGTATATGTACATGTATTTACTGATAAGTACATGCACTTGTGACAGTGCTCTGATAATTTGAATGTTTTGATAACTTCAACACTTTCGCTCGGTCCGGTGAAGTTCGAGTTGTGAAGTTTGAGTTATCCAAGTTTCACTGTATTTCCAAATAATTGTTAAACTTTCTGAAATATCAGCTCACCATTTTTATAAGTTTTGTAAGGGATTAAATGACACTGACTTTATTATGGAATAATCATATGTTCCAAATTTAACTTTTTGATTTTTCTTCTCTTTGTTTACATATAGTTTTATAAATAAGTAAAAGGTAGTCTACACCTAATGAACCCATACAACCTGTTACAGCTCACAGCAGGTGTTTGTCAGCTCAACCTCATAAAATAAAAAAAGCCTATTATTTTTCAACTGACTGGCTTGGACCAAAGTATTTTTTAATAGTACAGATTGGCTTCACTGATCTACTCATAATAATTAGCCACTCTGTCAGCGACTGGATGTACTGTGTTGACTCAAAGAAAGCAAATAAACCAGAGTCTCGATTAAAACAGTTCAAGGTGATTGTCAAGGTAAGGGCTAGTCGCCAGTGTTGTTCAGCAAAGCGTCATCATCTCAACCTCACATTCAAGGTCAGCGTCAATAGTTGGGCTACGAGTCGATGCTCTTTAGCCAAGCATCGTATAGTTCAACAACTTCTAGAGAGGAAATCATCATTTGAAACACTCCTAAGAAGATATAATGTGTGTATAATGCAGGGTCTTAAATAAGTCCTGAGGCTTTTCATACAGGAAAGTTTGGCTCTTTCATATATTATTCTATGCTGAGGATGATTTGTGATATTCAACGCCACCGAAAATCTAGACAGTATGACAAGACGTTTTGAGCTGCCTTGAGAATATAGGTTGTTGCCATGACTATATCAACCAAGATGGTCTAGTAGATTTATGGAAACGGTTCTTGATCCACTATTTCAGGAAGAGATCCACAGTATTATCAGATACAGGCCAACATAATATGTGATTAGTGTTCTTTATCACCAGCTTGTCTTATGGTTTAGTATCAGCCAAAACTAACTGAAATAAAGCAATCAGTGGGCCTGGAAGAGACTACAAAAACAAACAAAAGACATTTACATCACCAAAGAATGAAAATATGTCTAAGAGGATAGAGTTGACAGGAAGTCGACGCGTCTAAAATGGATTCTTAGCACGTCATGAAAAACACAATGAAAATGGGAATTGAGAATAATTTCTAAAAAACTGAAATAAAAAAGACAGTTACTTAGTGTGTTCTATCGACAGTGGCAGCAACACTAGCACATATACCTTTTTGCTGTAAAGAGGGCTTCGGCCATTAGTTTTTATTACTATACGTCAGAGGACATTCTATTCATATGCGTATAATATCTAGTAATGTATAAATATGAAATTAAAAATTAGTTATAACTAAGAACTAATGAAATAGTTCTTAGTTATAATTAAACTGTATAAAGCTGTATAATAGTAATAATCCTCATTATAAAAGGAGCCGTGTCCGTTTGTCTGTCTGAAACGACGATTAGGGATTACATAAAAGACTGCACTGCAGAGAGTCCAATATCCTGACTTTCAGCGCGATAGACTGACACTCCACCAACTGCACAAGAAGACCACCGATTAGCACTGCGGAATAATTTTATGTATAGTTATTACGCCTGATGATCACTCGCATACTACTAGTGATAATAATAGTAATGATAATATAGAAAAACCCCTGAAAGCACCAACAAAGGCACTCATAATGGCAGCTCGAGATCAGCCTGTAAATATCAGTTACTATCTGGACAGAATAACAAAAAACCCTGACAATCCAAAATGCTGACTACGCAAAACGGAAAATGAAACAATCCAGTATATAATAGTTGGAAACAGTCCAGTATATAATAGCTGGAAACAATCCATCATATAATAGCGAGATGCCAATTGCTTTCCAACAAAAATAAATGAGCTGACACAACGCCATATGCAAGTACATTCACTGGATCTACAGTAAGGAATGCAATCTAGAAGGAATACAGCTGTGTTGGAAACAATCCACTACACGCTACTCAACATGACAAAATCATGGTACTGTATGATTTCAACGTCTATGCTGATAACGAAATTCACACAAGAAGACCAGATATAATTATTCATCACAAAGAAAAAAGACAAGTCACCATCATCAATGTTTACGTCTCCATAGATACAAATGTCAACAACGAAGAGACAGCGAAGGTTATAAAAGTCAAGAGTTGAAACAGAAATTGAGAAGATGTCAGTTGTCTCTATAGTGGTAGGAGAGCTTGAAGTAGTGACCAAAGCATTTTCAGGTCCTTGGGCACTTCTTTTCAAATACTTGAATTGCTCAACATACAATATCATCACAGCTCGGTAGGCCTATGTGCTCCATCATTCACTGTATAAAGGTCCGGACACACGTAACGAATTGTTCGTTCAATCTAACCGAATTCACGAATTTCACAGAATTCACAGATTTATTCGGCCGAATATCACAGAATCGTCTGAGCTATGCATGCACACCAAATTCGTCAACGAAATGCTTTTAATTGGCTAACCAATTTTTTTAGCGAGCACGATTATAGTAGCTTTGACAAGTGGTATAGTCCAAGACACGTACGATGACACACAATAAAAGTATCACCGCGATATGACTTGATACATACGATGCAACTGCCTATATGCGCTAAAGATAGCGACTGTTTTCTCGACGGAGCTTTTGCTGCATAAAAAGAAATTATTATTATTGAAAAAGAAACAATTTATAGCTTCTAAAACATCTAAAAGAAAATACTGGATACACAATGAGAAGTTCCTGCCATGGTCAACCAACGAGAGAGAACCAACAATAGCGCATATAGGCAGTTGCATCGTATGTATCAAGTCATATCGCGGTGATACTTTTATTGTGTGTCGTCGTACGTGTCTTGGACTATACCACTTGTCAAAGCTACTAGAATCGTGCTCGCTAAAAAAATTGGTTAGCCAATTAAAAGCGTTTCGTTCACAAATTCGGTGTGCATGCACAGCTCAGACGATTCTGTGATATTCGGCCGAATAAATCTGTGAATTCTGTGAAATTCGTGAATTCGGTCAGATTGAACGAACAATTCGTTACGTGTGGCCGGTCCTTTACCCTGCAGCCAAATACCAACAAATACAGCTTTTAACTGTGTTCAGAATCTAAAATAAAAACCATGATGGTCTCAGTTAAATGCCCTTGAAGTGACGCATCCAGATCAAAGAAAAAAGGAAACTTATCCTTGCGATCTGATTGGTCAGAAATGTTCTGGTAGGCCTACATATAAAATGCTATCACTGTGTTTCAATCTCCAAAATCTACGTTTTTTGTTGCCTTTTCTCTTGTCATTGTTATAAAACCATAAAAAGGCTTTGTCTAAAATTTAAATATGAGTATATAACAACTAAAATGGTAACTTGAAAATAATATAAACAAATTTAATGGAGAGTGGGGGCTGTGACAATCAGCCCATAAAATCTATGCAAGATTAAGGAAATAGGCTAGCTTAGACAGAATGGTTCTTGTAATACTCTCTATTGAAATGACTCATGCACTTTTTGTGACCATGCTTTGTCTGTATTTCCTGTAATTATGACATGTTCGTCTTAAAAACTCACTGAAATTCACTAGCCTGAGCTGAAGTGACTTACAAAATGATTTTATCTATTCCTCAACAAAGGAACAATCTTAATGGCATAGTTACGCCGCAAGCCTCTGTTGTAGCCAACCCTAACCAGGACTGTTGCTAGATACCCCCCCCCCCTCAGCAATGAGCCTGACAGTGCCCTGATAAGCAGTCATGCTCACCCCCTCCCCGGCGAGCACACTGATGATAGCGGACGACTCCATACAAAAAAGCATTAATATACCGCATAAAGCAGTTTTATCCATGATTTATTCATGTCACTTATTCAACGACATATCCATTAATTTAGTTTTGTGGTCATGGTTAAAAAGTCAATGCTTCGGTTGCCGATAAAAATAGCAAAAATAGCTACACATTGTTATTACGATAGAAAGTGGCTTACGGTGTATGACCCCTACCAATAAAGACTAACATTTGTAATCAGTAGGCTAGCTCTATAGACTTCGCACGGCTTGCTTAAAATTTTGTTTGTGACACACTATGTCAGATTTTCCTAACCTGCTGAGTAGAACACGCTTGAACAAAGAGATCAGTGTAAAGTCTGTTTCCTACAGCCACACAGCAGCAAATAATGGTGTGCACCACTTTTCACACACAGAGTTAGTCACCCACTAGTTATACTCATGTCCTTGAAAAAATCATGTGGGCAGTGCATAACAAAAACATTCTGAAAAGGGTTTCTCACATGACATGTCCCTGTATCAGTAATATACTGAGCAGTACCTAATCAACTAGCAATAGTGAAATGCAGCTGCTAGCAGTTCAGGAACTAGTTCATAACTGGTGTACTTTAAACCACTTGACAATCAATTTACAAAAACTGCATTTTTTCTTTATAGTACTTATAAAAACCTTCAAAACAGCTCAACTTTTAAGTTTAACAGCCAATCTATAACTTGTAGACGGGAGACAAAATTGTTAGGACTTGTTTTGATGGATTGACTGTCTTGGAGTAATCATGTCGACACTATTTGTAGTAAGGTCACAGAGTCATTGACTCTGCTCCAGTTTTGCAGGCCATACATAAACTTAAAATCTGCCATTGCATTTTATTATTAGTTTATATTTTGCCATACTATTTATAGTATACAGATTATAATCTAGCTCCAAGATACGTCAAGTCAGTATTGATTTATTTTTGTTGCAAAAAGTGCATTCCATCTAACTTCAAATCTACATCATATCTCAGCATATCTTAATCCAACGAATGATCTTTCTAAATCTTAAACCTTTTTACTGTACCTATGCTAAATGTTGATTTTACTTCAATTATAGGTTTCAAGATCTTTCATGGTGTGTGTTCACATTTTTTGCTTGACAGTTACAGGCTGCTGACTTGTTTCAACATTCGCGATATGAAAAATTGCATACAACATCTAACAATTATTTTGAAAATATCATAGCCAGCTGCTTTAACAATCTTTCACCTAATATCCATTCTTTTAGCAAAAAAAGATATGTTAAGTGCTCTCTGCCTAACCATCTATTGGATTGTAATGGCTGCTGTCCTTTTTCTGTTTTATGATTCTTGTAAGGCATAATTTGGAAAACATTTATGTTTGAAATGAAATTGTTGCCAATAAAGTAATATATAAGTAATATTTCATAATAATGTCCAACATATGACTGCTTGGCAGGTGGTTGTTTAATAGGAGGTAAGGAATAAGGAACATTGGCTTATATAACAAATCTGTGGAGAATTAATTTCATATTTATTATGTCATACTATAAATTAACTATGAATGATATGCATGTCAACATGCCAAGAGCCTCCTTTCCTTCTGCCGTCTATCCATATGGCTCTTTTACTGCTAGCTTCAATAGCAAAAGATTCCCAGGCCACAAAATGCTTTCGAACATGCCAGCAGTAATTATAAATTCTAACCTGTTAAAGGTTTACTTTCTTTTTCTCATGAGGTTATTGGGCCTACCTATAATTGGTTATTAATTTCAAACAGTTATCATAGACCAGCCTTTTTGTGTTGTAGGGTGATTTTGAGCCCAGGCTAGCCTGATATCTTAAATGCAGAACAAATTACATCTATCAATTATTTTTAACATATCATTGCTAGCTGCTTAAACAATCTACTTCTATTCATTCTCTTAGCAGAGAAAGGTATTTTAAACACTATTTGTTGAACCATTTATTCAATTTTAGTGGCTAACTGTTATCTTTTTTACTTTTTACGATTTATTATTGTTGTATGGCATAATTTGAGAAACATTTCCATTTGAAATTATTGCCAATAAATATATACACGCAGCTCAGTGTTTGTTTTTTGTTAAACACTGTGTCCAGTTATAGCAATTAAAATATACCATTGAAAAATCCGCATGACGCTGGATTTGATCTTGGGGCCTCAAGACCTGGACGCGGCGAAATTAACCATTAGACTACATGGAATACAATGGATTTCTTGGACAAATAGTCATTACATTACATTGGTTAAGATACTCACGCTTAATGCGCTTGCTTGGGGTTAATAACTAGCACTGTTGACCGTTATGCATAACGACTGCTAAGCTGGCCCCAAACGTGGGTATTGTTTTAATAAAGGTTTTAGTAATGATTTAGCTTCCAGCTAAGTTACACAAATTCATTATGTAATTAATCTATTACCCGGCATTCGGCTAGGATATATATACTAGGTGAATGACCGGCATTGCCAGGGTAATAAAAGTCTTTGCACAGTAACTTTATTTTTATTCAACATATAACAACAGTTACCATTCTAACTTTCAAACTTCATATCATCAGAAAAGTGTTTTGTGTAATCCATCGTTTTTTTTGACGGCATCAAGTCGTTTGCACATGCGCTCGTTCACGAAAAAGTCGCCATATTTGTAGAAAACGATCGTTTTTCTTTTATTTACTAGTACTTTTAGATGTTGTTTTGATACTATAATAAAAAAATTGCAAACAAAAACATCGTTTTCAAATTATCATTGCAAAAGCTTCGTGTTTTTAAAGATAAAATTGTCTATAAAGATGGCCGACAACCATAAAATGACGTCGCGAAAAAACGAAGGATTGAAATAAATTAAGAGAGAAAATAAAAACAGCTGTAAAGGTTTTCAAACTTTGTCAAACAGCTGTAATTTTTAAACTTTGTACCATGAGGAAAATGTTTTGTGAAGGTCAAATAAATTTAAAAAAATAAAACAACTATAAAAGGGTTTAGATGTAAATGTGAAATAATTAGCAAGTGATAGCTAAATTAAGTCTGTTTTGCTACGATTACAATAAGAGATGATTTGGTAATGATACAATTAATACGAACTGAGAAAACAAAATAAAATTCCTGAGTATTTTGAATTAACAATCACAATTGTGCATAGAAGTGTGTGTGTATATGAAAAAGGTTACTGCTCCACCAAAAGCTACCCATCAAAACTTTGAATACAACGATACTTGGTACCACTCGACACTGGTACAAATGTAAAAATGGGATATTGGACTGTGTTTGTCTGAGCGAACAATGAGAGAATGTAGAGGCCATTTCTACTTGAGATAATACAATTGTCTGCGTGAAAAGTATTGACCTTCACCGCGATTTAGCGATTGAACATTACGAAAAGCCGGAAATATAAGCTCACGAAAACGCAAAAAAGCATCGTGTTTCATTGAGTTAATAGAATTCATAGTTTAAATAATACGTCATTTAGCGTGTGCATACGTTATATGGTACAGTATATGATAATGTCTTTCACCAATATGCCTTGTGTAGCTCAGTGGTAGAGCTCATGGTTAAAACACTTGGGGACATAATCTCCATGAGTTCAAATTCATCTGGACGCGGAAATTTCATTTCAAGATTTTAATACTATAGCTGGACATACCGAAGGACAGACAACAAAAAACAGATGACAAACTTTGAGAAATATACATGTACAGTGAAACTCGGATAAATCGCTCTCGGATATATCGAACACATGGTTAACTCGAATGGATTTGCTTGGTCCGTTCCCGCGCAATGATAAATGGTGTTAGATAACTTGACCGAAACTCTGTTAACTCGAACAGTTTTTTGCCAAACGGCTACCGAGAAGGTTGTTACTATCGCTTTAGAATATCACTTTATTCCAAGCCATAGAGATAAACATCGACTTTTAGTAGTTCTTAGGCCTCGTTATTACCAACATTGGCAAATATTTTCATTAACGACTTTTCTAAAGGTTTGCAAAAATCAAATTTTACCAAACATCCGCTTAGCGATAAGCCCTCCGAAAGCAAGAAAAGCGAGGTAAAATTTGGATAACTTTAAAGTAATATCGGCAAAATTGATAATAGGTTTTTAATAGTAAAGCAGTTTTGAAATAACTGACTTACTGCAAAATTGATCTTGGTTAAAACGCTCGGTAGAAAAATACGTATGTATTTTTTCTGAGTGTTTTAACCGCGATCAAGTTTTGCCAATTTTAATCTGAGAACGTCCTGGCAGTCACATCACCTAAAACAACAAACAAATCTCAAGTAATAGAAAAATATCTATGCTTTCTGATTAAGAATATTTAAAACTTCACGCGAGAGACCCTTTAACTTGCAACAAGCAATTTATGCTTTTGATTGATATATAGTTTGTATACATATATATATGTACATGTATCTACTAATAAATACGTGCACTTATGATTGTCCTGATAACTTGAACGCTCTAATAACTCGAACACTTTTGCTCGGTCCCTTGAAGTTTGAGTTATCCGTGTTTCACTGTATATGTATATACTAGCTGTACTACCTGGCGTGGCCCGGGTAATAAAAAAGTCTTTGGACAGAACATTTATTTGTATTTAACATATAACAACCTTTGCCATTGCTAGCTAGATGTCCGGTGTTGCAGGGGTAATAAAAATCAGCTTATAAACAATGAGAGGTAATGTAGTTGTCCGCCATTTGCTATTAGCCTGGCACATTGCCAATGGATAATTTGAGTAAGCTTACTAATAAGAGCTACTGCTCTCTATGATTTCCATGGCGTTACGCCATCACGCTGCGTCGTAACGGAGAGCAGTAGCGTATTTGCTCCCATATAGCGACGTATATCGCCTAATGAATACATCAAACTCGTGTGGCTGAATTGCTAAGGCAGTTGGACTGGTGAACAGGAGGGTTCAAGATCGAATCTTCTGCAATACGGATTCTTCATTCCCAAATTTTAACAGCTATAACTGGACAAACACAATGATGGGCTGACCAACTTTGAAAAATATATGTATATATATGTGTATACATATATGTATATACATATTTATTGGAGCCACACTTGTAAATTATCATGCAATGTTAACCTGACCTACATAACTATCTTTTTTTGCCCAAAGGTGTAAATGTTTTTCCCCTTTTAAGCTTTTTTTGTTTTTCATCAAATGAAATGCCTCAATGTCAACAACCTTGGTGACAGAATGATTAATAGTTTTTTAGTTTAAACAAGACATCTGCATTTAAGATATCAGGGTAATAGATTAATTACCTAATGAATTTGTGTAACTTAGCTGGAAAGCTAGTTCATTACTAAAACCTTTACTAAAACAATACTCCCGTTTTGGGCCAGCTTAACAATCGTTATGCGTAACAGTCAACAGTACATTAAGTCAACAGCAAGCGCATTGAGCTTGTATTTTAACCAATGTAATGACTATTTGTCCAAGAAATCCATTGTATTCCATGTAGCCTAATGGTTAATTTCACCACATCCAGATCTTGAGGCCCCGAGATCAAATCTAATACCATGCCGATTTTTCATTGGTATATTTTAATTGCTATAACTGGACACAGAGTTTAACAAAAAACAAACACTGAGCTGCATGTATATGTTTATTGGCAATAATTTCATTTCAAATGGAAATGTTTTTCAATTATGCCATACAGCAATAATAAATCGCAAAAAGTAAAAAAGACAACAGCCACTAAAATCGAATAAATAGTTCGACAAATAGTGTTTAAAACACTTTTCTCGGTTAAAAATGTTAAAATAAGCAAGGGTTTATTATCAAGAAATATTACTTGATATTACTTGGGTTTGCTACTACAACCAAGTAGATGGTTAGGCATACAGTATTTAAAATGCCTTTCTCTGATAAGAGAACGGATATTAGTTGGAACATTGTTAAAGCAGCTAGCTATGATATTTTCAAAATAATTGTTAGGGGTTGTATGCAATTTGTTCCTATCGTGTATGTTGAAATAAGTGAGCAGGCTGTAACTATCAGGCAAAAAATGAGGACACAAGCCATGAAAGATCTTGAAACTTATAATTGAAGTAAAACCAATATTTAGCGTAAGTAAAGTAAAAAGATGCAAAGAAGATTAAAAATGAAACTAGTAAACTATTCCATATATTAATAAGGTAAATGTATTTTTTTTAAAAAGATGTTATTTCAATAGCTTTGAGTTTTTTAGGACGAAAATAGAATAGGGAAAAGAAAAACAGCTTATGTTACATGTCAGTGTTATATTCACTGCATCAGCAGCAAACAGCTCTATTGTCAAATTCCTCTGTAAACTCAATTAGCAGATGTGCCCATATGAAGTTGCTGAAATTGAGAATGAATTCCGACTACTGAACCATTTTTTGCCTAAACCCCTGGGTTTCATTGAAATGCATTTCAAATTCCATTTACGGTTCAAGTCTGAAGGTATATAGCATCACATAGTTAATATGTTTCATGCGTACGGTAAGTTATGATCTGGTTTGAGATAATAACAATCACTAGTGTTACATGCTACAAAGTTTTGTCGTATTTTTCATCTTCGTAGCATGTAAATGATTCAAAACGTCGAGTCATTAAATCTTCGAAGCGATTCAAACCTCCGTTTCAAGGAGGGTGGGGGGGGGGGGTATTTTTGAAAACATCATAGCAACAATGAAGTACTGTGTATCGTGTAAACAGCGATATTTGTATTATTACACAAATCTTTGTGATCGGAGGTTGGATTTTCATCGTTTTCATTAGTGACGTTCTTACAGCAGCTCTGTTTTTAATGCACCTGTTTTAAAAGTATTATCTTCGAAATAAAAAATAGTAACTCTGAAATTTAAAGAAAAATTCTTACACGCTTTGACATTGACGTTTGACCTTAGATGCGTTTTAGGAGTGTCAACCATGATACAAATTATACGCCCCGTTGTAGATAAAAGTGCAACAGACTAATATAGAAAACGCGGAGTTGTTCGACAATTTCTTCGAAGCACGTAAACTCGTCAGCTACGAATAATTGCGAGTGGCGCGACCACTCCTGCGTATCATGTAAATTCGTCCTCCTCATTCCTACGATCAAAACCACAACTTCCGAAGCTCAAAAATCCGTAGCATGTAACACCAGTGAATATCTACTAATAATGTGCTTGATGTGCAACTCAACTCTCAAAGATCGGAATTAAAGCAGCTTTCAATTATATCAATATTATCATTAGTAATGCAATTTGTAATAGAGTGCCTGAAACTTATCTTTATGTAACATAATGCTGTATAGTGTAACTAAACACTCTCTAAAGGAGTGAATGATAGACGATGAAGCGCTGAGTGAGTCATTTGTAGGGTTTCACTAATGTTGTGGATCACTGGAGATCTGGTGGTTAGAGCATTCATGTAACAACAGTAATTGTGACCACCAGGGTGTACCCTTCTTTGTACATAGTATAGTGCAGAAATGATTTTGGGTCGAAGCCAGTCGCCTGTCACTGTAGAATTAAACATTCATAGAATTCTGTTGTCGTCGACCACTCTCCGTGACCAGAATTTGAAGGATCGATAAAAGATTGAACGTCATGATATGTAAATTAGATACATGTATCCGGTCAATGACTCGCCAGAGGATTTTTTTGCTGAAGAAGTCTAATTAATGAAGATGGATGCTGTGAGAACAAAATAAGAACAAGAATAGCCATGACGAAGGCAGCGTTTACAAAGCATAGCACGCTGTTTGTTAAAGGTCAAAGTTCAGAATTGATGGAAAAAGGTTTCAGTTTTTTAATTTTCAAGATTTATTCCCTCGATGTTGCATGTATGTCACTTTATTTCAAAATCAGATTTATTCCCTTGCTGCTTAATGTATGGTACTTTATTTCAAATCAGATTTATTCCCTCTATGCTTAATGTATGGTACTTTATTTCAAACCAAATTTATTCCCTCTCTGCTTAGTGTATGGTACTTTATTTCAAATCAGATTTATTCCCTCTCTGCTTAATGTATGGTACTTTATTTCAAACCAGATTCATTCCCTCTCTGCTTAATGTATGGTACTTTATTTCAAAACCAGATTTATCCTGAAACTAAATATACAGTGCCCATTTGGCATAGAAGCAATTGTGGTTGGATGACCTTCCTAACACCACCAATGGGCCTTCTGTGATTTGAATCACTGACCTGCTGATTATATGTCAATGGACTAACCGGTAAGCTACCGCTGCTCTGTGGTTTGTACGACGTGTACTGTTAAACTGTTCAGAGATGGGGATAAAGAAGAAGGCAGATACGAAAAGAATAGACACATTTCAGATGTAGATATGAAGAAAAATGTCAAACATCACGCATAGAGATAAGATCAGAAATCAAGGTTACCCAATTAGTATTGCAAAAGCATAGTTAAACCTTGTGGATAAACCTTGCCGCATTTTGTGCATCGATAAACATCAAAGTAATAACTGTAGCAGCCAAGGCAGAGCTGTTCCAATGTTGATAGCATAAGTTTTACACTTACTCATTTATTTTCAAAAGTTTTATCAGCTATCATAATATTTTATTACTGAAAATATCTTCTTATGTGTATGCAATACGTGGCATGTAGGGCTACTTTGCGACACAATTAGGTCATCCTCTGGGCTTGACTTGTTTCTGATCAATATCCTTTCAACGCAATCAATCACTTAAATTATACCGCAACAATTATATTGATCAAATTTCTATAACATGAATAAAACGATGTGAATGAATTGATAATAAAACTGCTGCACGATGAAGGCGGTAAGAAAACTTTCTACATAAACGTAGAAGGTTTATATATACTGATTGTTGCTGTCACTTCTTCTACAATCTACATGATTATTCGATGATAATGACTAGCTAGTATGAAAACCTAACAATTTTTTCTCATCAGTTGGTGTAAGAGGCTGTGCATGAATAAATAGAAAAAATTTATGTCTTTTTTTTGAATGTCAGGAAATGAGGTTTCTTAACACTTATTGTCATCCTGCTGGCAATACGGCACTCGTTTATAAAAGACAGTGTTTTATTGTAAAAGTGATCTGAGGCACACGGACAGTTGTTACTGCAAATAAAAACTGTGTCATCGGCATAAATAAAAAATAAAGAATTAATGAAAAGAGAAAATATATCATGAATAAAAATTTGGAATAAAGAAGCTAGAGCTGAACCCTGAGGTACATCGGGATGCATAGGAGGCATATGAGACACACAACCAGCGAATGATGCAAATTGATGACTATCAAAAAGGAAAGGGTGAAATATATCACATGAATCTCCTGATATGTTAAACATTCGTAACTTTCTCTCTAGATTTCGATGATCGACATACGCAAATGCCTTGCTAAAGTCTAGAAAGAGTCGACTTACACATCTGTCCATATTTACAATATCAGCTATATAATATATTATATAGCCCATTCAGCTCACGAGATTATATATATTGTATTATATATATGCAATATAATATATATTATATTGCATGTATATATATATAATACAATATATATAATCTCGTGAGCTGAATGAGTACAAGAGTGCCTTCCTCTGAAACCTGACTGATGTTTGTTGATGTACTTATTATTTGAGTAGGAGTGTTGAGTTTGAGTAGGATGATTTGAATAGGAGATTCTTCAAACAATCGTTAAGGTGTAGTTCAAATATTTTGGACGATATTGTTAAGACTGAGATCAGATGAGAGTTTGAAGCATTTTTTTTGCCTCCATGTTTAAACACAGGCGTCCCATGAAGTGCTGAGGATTTAGGGCAAGGAAATTTTTATTATCTTCACAGAACTAGAATCGGGTTCAGTGTTTTACTATTGCTTATTGATTTCAACAATAAACAAATTGATCCTTGAAACGATGTTAGACTTTTCCCAAACTTTTGGATTATGTTTGCATCTTTAGAAACTGCGGGAGTTAGTCTCTGGAATACATGTATTATTTACCAGCTTTTTTGCAACTGTAGATGGTGGAACGGCGGATGGGTTTGTGATAGTTTGAATAATGTTATCCCAGACGATCATCACATCATCCCAAGTATTGTAGGATTAAAGGTGACACAATGTGAACCAGCGACTTAATGAAACTCTTTGTGCTCTACTGGTTGCAGTAATTTGATACGAGCTCCCATTGTTGCTCAGGTCAATGACATTTGAGCAAAAAATTGGCATCACTTAAGTGCTATTGATGTTAGATTTATGACTATTTATTTATAGCACCACTCGCCCGGGTCGACCTGTTTTGCTCTAGGAAGCACCACATGCGCTGCCTAATGTACAAATAGTTATTCCGCAGAGATGATACTTCAAAAGATCGATGTTTCTTGATGCAATCCATGGTGCCTTACTTGGTGCGTTAATAAGTGATCAAAGTAATAACTGTAGTAGCCGTGACAGCGCTGTGTCAATGTTGATAGCATAAATCGAACACTTACTCTTTTAATTTTTAAAGTTTTATCAGCTATCAAAACATTTTATTTTTAAAAACATCTTCTTTCATGTACGCGATTTGTTTATTATATTTATTGCTTGGCAACATCTTGACTACTTTATGATACAATCAAGTCCATCTTCTTGGCTTCACTTTATTTAGGAACTGTTTAATTTAATCATGTCAGGGTCGGAGGGATCGAAGTTACTAGACTATATCCTATAGGCACTAATATACATTACTCGTATGTCTATGAATAAAAATAATCTTTACTATAATAAGGGCCATGTTAATCCGTTCATCCGAAGCCACTGTGAGGGGGTAGGATAAAATATCGTTTCATACATGATTCGAACTCAAAACCTTCAGCTCAGTAGACCGACACTCCAACACCTGCACCATTCAACCACCTTCTGGAACTTCAGAATAATTGTTCAGATACTTATTCTCTCTGCTTTATGAGCAAACTGAATAATCTCCCACGACAAACTGAACAGGTAGGGTACTAGAAGAGTGCACCCTCAGGATACGATTACCCTGATATACGATTTTTTCACCTTACGAAGTGGAACATGACGATTTTTTTCACCTCACCATTTGAATCTTATTTCACCGTACGAAATTAATAGAGTTTTTGCCCGAGTTCAAATTTGGCAGCGGGTGTGCTTATTACGGACATCAGAATAACAAAGACGCAAAAATGCTGTTCGTCAAAAATAGTTTTCACAACGCCCTAAAGAGATGCGATGACCGATTTATCCCAGTTCAACCATTCTTGTGTACAGCGGTAATGTTTTTCAATTAAAACCAGTTGCAAAGTTGAAGTTGCGATCTCTTTAAGCAGAATATCAGTGGCTGGACAACTTCCCTCATCATGCTAACAAAAATCTACTTCATTATGAAAGCAACATCGTTCGGGCTTTCTTGCCGAATTAGGATGAAAAAGATTTTGATGAGATCGTCTAAAATTATGTTGAAAACAAAGCTGAAACCTAATAAGCGATAAGATTTTAGTGATAAAAAGTCGAAATTCAGCGAAATAGTTGAAAATACATACTAAAACTTAGCTTTATGTGTGTGTTTAGTAAGTGTGTGTTCAAATAAGTTTAGCTTATTTAAAGTGAATTCACTTTAAACACGCCAAACTTATTTAAAGTGAATACAAATTTCATGTTATACGCACATCTATCTCGAAGGTGAGAACTCCCTTCGGTACATACTGCACATAGGACATCGTAATGTTACATTTTAATGCAGATCATAACCAATAAATACACTAAAGTTACTGTAGGTAACTATAGTTACTAAGGTTAACATACTATTTTGTTACTAATTTTTAATATGTACAGTACTTGTAAGAAATTTTGATGGTTTTTACCAGGGAATGTTTGCATTATATAATTACTATGGTTTCTATACCCTTCTATACGATTTTTTCACCATATGATGCCAACCCTGGAACGGGTTAAAATCGTAACCTGAGGGTGCACTGTATATAACTTATACTACAAGACTAATACTGTTGTATCTGGTGGTTCAGTAAAAAATATTGTTCTATAACACATGTAAAAAACATGTAAAACATTGTTTTTAGCATACCTACTTTGTAACACTGACTTTGTAAGTATAAACAAAGATAGCAAAAATATCAAGCATGAACACAAACGCGTAGATGCTTGCCCACATAACTCCCTTAAACCTGACTCATACTGAACGCCTGTAAGTTATGTTCACAGATTCCCAACAATCTTACACTGCCTAGCCCAAGGACCAATTTAGGCTTTGCCAATAACAACAGATTCATCTCAAACCTCATATGGGTGAAACTCACCCACAATTAATCATATTTAGAGTGTTTAATAATTTTTGTTCCCCAACCAGATATTACAGTAATAATGCATTACCAAGCGTCTAATTTATGGCATAGGAGAGCTGCACAGACACAATTATGCAATATATCAAGTCATAAGACTTAACAACAGAGGCACTTATTTTCAGGTATATTTGGGGCGTCTATAAATGTGTTAAACGCATTCCTTCAGAATACTACTCTAACTTTTACTTGTTTGTATAATCAACTGAGTATCGGTAGACAATGAAAAATACCATACAAATTATCGTGTAAATATATTTTAAAACGACTGAAGTGTTTAACATACATTTGTATGTAGCAAATATAATGTAACTCCACCAACTGTGATAGTGTCTGGTAAAGTGGAGCGTGGTGATTTTGACCAGTATTTCTGCTTGCATTGTACAACAAGTGTACATTTATAATGTTTATATGCAAACATATCTTATGAAATTCAAAATGAATTAATTTTCAAGTATTGAATTCTTGAAGGTTAATGCCAATTTGTAACATTGAAACAGCCCATTTTTGCAATTACCGACACGGCAATTGCAATTACTGGCCTACTAACACGTGAAGTTAATGAGAAGACAACTGCTGTTGGAAAACAGACATCGAGTACAAGAATGAGTAGATAGCTATTAAAATGACATAGTGAAGAGCAAACAATCACTAATTAAAATATTACATTAATATCTAAATAAGTTTATATTCAAATATTTAATTTACCTTAAATGTATAATTATTAATCAAATAAACTTACAATTTAAATAGAATACTGACACTTTACTAGCAACAATACACAGTATTCAAAATTAAGGTAATTAGTACATGACAACTCGCGACACTAAAATTTCTAATACAGCACCTAATGCTCCGGTGGCTACCAAAAGTACAGTTGTTCTTGCATGCCAGCACTTTATTTATACCCGCGTATATATAAGATAATTGTATACTTTTAATCAATAATTAATGTTATTAATATTAAGCGTTTTGTTGGTATTTGGAAATATATGTGTTATTTATAGCTTCATGTAATGGTTAGCCTCCAGACCTTTAATTTGGTTTTTTATCAAAACAAACTTTGATTAAGACAAAGTAGGACAGTTCACCTCAAAATTAAACTGGTAATAGCAAATAATGTTGAGACAGTGAATCGATAAATTGTCATCAATATTATCATTATTCAATTCTATTTAAACACATACATACATGGTTATACAATGCAGTAGTGTCTATAATAAAGTGATGTTATTAGCTATAGCTATGATACATCAAGTGTCATAAATACCGTTGTTGCATGTAATTGATTAATAATCTTATATATATTGACTGCTGAAATGCTGCAGTGATTTGAAAATACTGATTGCTTCTGTGATGTTGGTGATATCCTATATAAATTCTGATTGTATTCCTCAGTTTGTCAAATTCTTTGTTTTGTGGAATATCCATGGATGACCAATGTAGCATGTTATTCCATTAGAGTACGGTTGTGATAAATATTAATAATCCACATTTGGATAAGCATCCGTGCATTTAACATTTAATATTTGTAAGTTCTTTTGCTGCAGTGATCAAACAACATCTATGCTTAGATATTCATGCCTTGTCACAGCAATGATCGGACAACTCTCAGGCTTGATCTTTTCAAAAGCAATTGTCAAAAATATTCATTTCAAGTCTCAAGAAAGGTGACAGAGACAAGAGAAAAGCTACAGCTGATAGAAAGAAGAAAATGACAATAAAATATACAGTTGGCTGCTCATGAATATACACTAAACAGAAAAGGCCCAACCAGGATGATTTCAGTCATATGAGGCAAATATCCACTCATTTGCAATCTTACGGTATTTCTAGATCTATTAATTAAAGGTTGACTTGTAACAAAATACACATTACAGTTATTTGGTATTAAAAGATTCACCATGTCTTACTCTGTTGTGTTGTAGGTACCACATATGTGGAAATGTGATTAAAAGCTCTTAAAAGCTCAAAAACGAAAAGCCGCCAGCAAATCAACGATGTTTGTTAGGTGGGAAAAAACAATAATAATCATCAAAGTGGCAGTGCTAGATGTCATAAATGAAGGTTTTATTTGTGGCATAAAATGAGATTAGAATAATAAATGTGCTTATACAGGCTGAGCAACTGTCTACAGTTAGATGAAATCGAGAATCTCAAACAGAAGTTATCCGAAGGTGTGCAGATTTTGTAAAATTCTTATCTATCGCAAGCTCAGTATGACCTCTGGGCTTGTTGATTTGCAAATTTTGAAACTTGAGATAAGACTTGTCCGACCTAAGCAAAACCAAGCTGACAGTTAGATACACGAGATAAAAAAGTGGTTTTAATAGTCTTGTGTGTGTGTGTGGTTTTTTTCTGTTAGAAAGCTAGGTCTAGTATGTCCCATATTGTTTTACAGGCATTGGAATTGTTGAGCATTGCCATCATACACTGAAGATGGTGCTACCGTGCGCTGGAGGCACAGCGTAAGTAATGTTTTCTAGAACAATTTCACACCTAAGAGTGACGGCCTGCTTCTCGCCGAAGAATTCCACAACTGCACAACTCTAAGTTAAGGTGAAACTCTAGAATAGATCTGTATAAACTGAGAAATCTTGCGCGTCTGAATTTACGAAACACCAAGTGTAACCACATGAAAAATAAGAAAAGTTACTAGTTACAGAGGCTAATGGAATCAATCCCCTGTTCAGAGATGTGAAAGTGTGCCAATAAGCTAATGAGCTACTCAGCCAGCATCACACACATTGATGAGACAGCTGTTGGTATACCATTTGTAAATGTCAATGCGGATATTGATGTGACAATCATGGCAATGAACCCGCTGAGCAAGCTGATGATATTTGAACATTACGACCAATCAGAGAACGTAAACCTTCAGCATGTCTTTCTATTTTCCATGGTGTCAACTAATTGTGCTTTATAAATCAAGGGAAAATGTGATAATTGTCTGTATATAGGTGCATCATTGCTTTGTAACAGTATATTTATTATATGAAGACGTAGCACATGACACTGCGTTTCTGTGAGGTTGATTCAAATAAGAGGGGATCAAAGTGAACCACTGTAAAGCGTTATAGTTTTCTAAGAAACACTATGTATAGTGCAATGCTGCTTGATGGAGATTGTTGTTCGAAGTCTCTGCAGCGGTTTGCAGACTCTGCAACTACCGCACGACGTGAGAAAAGCTACACTAGACAAATAATTTTCATTAGCTGCGTCTGTTGTACTATGGGATTTGTGGACTCAGGATGTATTGGCGTCTGAGCTCAAAGCAGCTGCGTATGGTTGTGGCAGCTACGGAGTAAATAAAGCCAGTAGATACAGCTAGTAGATGAAGCTAGTAGATTAGGTAGATTTTTCAGTATTGGGTAGTGCCTATTATATATAAAGAAGTGGAAAGAAAGACGGGGCCTTTTTCTTTGTTACAACTGATGTAGGTAGACATACGTTTATACAACATGGCGTCACCGATGAAGTTTTGTTTTTTTCTTGTGATCGTTAACGAAAGAGTGCTGGTTCTGGTGGCGAGTTACCTTTAATGATAGATAATACTCTTAACCGGGCGTGAAGGTGAGGCGATGTAATCACAAAGTTTTGAAAGTTTATCAAAACTTATCAAAACTCTAATGTCCCTACGATGTTTTTAGTTTTAATTCAAAAACTTTTCTTGTTGGAGCACTTCTTGTCATTTATATTAGGTGGTTTCTGCCATCAATAATTACAGTTTTGGGATGCAAATTTATTTGCCACTTAGTCTTACGTTTTTTCCAGGGCTTCACTTCCGAGTTTGTTTTATATTCATATAGCACTATATAACTCTGCATTAATTTATTCTAGCTTTTCTAACTGCTATTCATGTTATCTTAACACTTCTAACAATAAAATAAAATGGCCAGTATTTATACAATATGAACTAGAGCCGAGACAGTTGTATTTTTCAGACGCTTTTTTTATTCGGCATAATTTGGTTTCCCCAAAGTCAAGTACCATTAGTCATATTCTGTTTTTAAAAGGGTTCTAATGACATGTTGTTAGTTTAGGCTAGCTAAAACAAATAATAACAGAACAAAAGAAAGCCAAAACTAAATGCCGCATTTTTGAGTGAAAAAAATGTGGCACTGAGGTACTTTGCGCAATGGCTAATGTGGCAGTAAAAGGGTTAAATCATAGGGCTGTAGCACGTGTCTGCAGCATAACTGATAAATTTAGAAAACCCTCAATTTTGATTGGCCTAGCAAGGTGATCACACTACTGTACAACATAAATTGCTATAGTCCTATCACAGTGCCCACAAGGTTAATATGGGTAGATTAGAACAATTCTCCTGTGAAAACCCTAACAAATCCTATCTACCATGCAATAAAATTTATTACATGATGTTACGTTGTAGCCTTAGTAATGCAATGGTGACTCAACAAAAATAAGTGAAAGTAAACCAGCGATAGACGAAATATAGATTTCAGTCTAAAACACTTACTGTAGAGCTGTTTATCCTAAGAAACAAATTACACAAGTGGAACAAATGGTTTTAACGTGCAGTAATTTTTTTTTCTTTGACCAGTGAAAGTTTGCTGACATTTTAGGGCAGCCATGACACCTAGCTCAAGCCAGTTATCCAACAGACCTCAGTCAATAAACAACTATAATATATCGATGGGTATTTTCTGGTTCTTCGACTGATTTCCATATGATAGGAAATTCACTCCGCTACATATTATTGTCTAGTGAAAACTTGATGATTACATTCAAACTGTTTTTAAAAATAGATAACTCACTGACAAGCACAGAGCACATGCATTTAAAGTTATAGGTGTAAGTGAAGTGTTGGGGCAGCAAGTTGTCGAAGCTGTAAAGTTTAGGTTTATTATTTGTGAAATGGTACAAGGCAAGAATTAAACATAAGATGAGAGAGGGGAGGTGCACAGCGAATTGTGTTAGTGGTGTAGAGTAGATTGGGCTGTGACATGATGGAGTTCGGTTATTTGAAACTGATTTTTGGTGAGCACAGTGATGGTTCGTGGGAGAGATTTGTGGAAGAGATGAATTTGTGTATTGAGACTGCAGTTGAGAAGAGTGGTTATGAAGGTGGTAATAAATGACCTATTATTAAAGGTCGAACTGAGTTGGTACTGTTATTGAGAGCTATTGGACATAATGGTAAAGAGGTGTTGAAAAGTTCAGGGTTCGATGTAGATGGTGGAGATTCTACTTATGAAGGAGCCGTGGAGGTTTTGCAGGAGTATTATGGAAGACAGGAGAGTATGTTTGTGAAAAGGGCATAAGTTCCTGACGGCTAGACAGGCACTTGATGAAAGTGATAGAGTTTTTGCAACAGGTTGAGAGCTTGAGTGGATATGCAAGTATTCCCAATAATGTTAATAGAGTAAGGTTTGCTCTAATAGTGACAGTTAACGGGTTGAGAGATAGAGACGTAAAAAGAGACTTGATAAAGAATGCTGATTTGACATGGGATTTGTTGAGTGAGGCAGGGTCTGGGAAATGGCGAATAATTCGGAGAGATTATTGAGAGCGGAGAATAGAGGTGGTGAGTTGAGAAGTGAGAATAAGGAGGTAGTGAGGATGTTAAAGGAAAACAGTCGAGCGCAGTACCCTAGTGGTAGTGATAGACAGTATGATTCAGAAAGTTTATATTCTCTTAGACGTAGTCCTGAAGATAGTAGAAAGTACTATGGAGGTAGCAGTGATGATCGAGATGTTAGCAGGTATGTGGCAAAAAGTCGGGAATATAGCAAAGACAGGGACAGTAGGAAGTATAGAGATGATAGCTAAAAGGGAGCCGTCTCTACAAAAGGTGTAGGTAGTAGAGTAAGTAGTAGAGATAGAGTTTGCTACATTATGGAATTTGTGGTGCTCAGGTAATATTGGCGTCTGAGCTCAAAGCAGTTGCGTGTGGTCGCGGCAATTATGGTGAGCGGATAAAGCCAATAGATGAAGCTAATGGAACAGGTAATATTAGGCAGTCTTGAGTAGCGCCGATTATATATAAGGACTAGCGAAATGCCCGGCGTAGCAGGAGTATTAAAAATCAACTTATAAACAGTGACATGTGATGTAGTTGCCTGCCGGCTGCCACTTGCCATTTGCTTGGCATAAAGCCAATGACTAATTTGAGTAAGTTAGTAACCTATAGCTAAATTTCCTAATAAGAGCTGTGAGAGCAAGCTTGCATTATGTTGCGGAACACACAGTGTTATGCATATTTTCACCCAGATGCCGACTCATATTGCCCAATGAATCCATCAATCTTGCGTAGCTCAATGGATTAGCATATCGCCTGGGAAATGGGAGGTTCCGAGATCAAATCTTTGGTGATACGGATTCTTCATTCCAAGATTTTGAAATATACGAGTATTATATATTGAACATAGCTATAGCTGACATACCTGCCAACCCTGGAGTAGGGAAAGGAGTGAGAGTGTATTTTGGGGGCAATGAAAACGCGAAGATTTGATAAGTGGGGTAAATTTTCATAGCGTATAAAAACACCACAGCGAAAGACAATATAACTCCATATGGAAACCACATGTCGTAGAGGTTATTGATAGATGAAGATGCCACCAATGATATACAGCCCCCAGGGCTGTATATCATTGATGCCACAAATATGTTTATACATATTTGTTTATTGGTAGTAAGTATATGATTACTACTTGAAGATTTGGGTAAAACAGGTTTGCTCGGGTAAAAAGGGCAATTTTGTGACACGGGCGTGAGATGCGTGAGGCATGGGGCAATTGTGTGAGTCTCATGCCCAATGCGTGAGTTCTTCTTCTCATTAATCACATCCACTCCTGTGCAGAAGCCTTATTGTGATATCCTATAGAACTAGAGATAGGGGTCAATAGTTTTTTTCAAAACTTTAGATCGCCAGATGGTGTTAGTGACTAGTATACAAGAGGTTAAAGACAGTAAAACAAGACAATATGTTATAAGCGTGCAGTTGGATGAAAGAAGAAGTTTCTCTTGGTCTCTGTATTTATGTGGGATTTAATTCCAAATACACAAGTAGACGGGTATGCTTCACAATGCTGCACAGAAAATTCAGTATCCACTGAAACATATTTACTTAGAATTTTTTCCCTAACTGTTATGTCAGTAAGTCTGTGACACCATTCAAGAGAAGGCCAGTCATCCATATTCATTTGGTCAGTGATTTTATCATATTTTTTTGGTGGAAGGCCCAACGATATGCTTTACGGTTTATCGAATCAAGTTGTTTCATATGCTTTTGAATGTATGGCGACCACACTACTGAGCTGTATTCAACAATGGAACGACAAATAGTAAAGTAGACAACAGAATTTGTTTTAGTAGCAGCTGATTTCAAGGATCGCATGAGCATGTGGAGTGTGCTATTGGCTTTAGCACAAATATGGTTAATGTGAAGGTCTGGTGCAAGGTTTGAGTTGATCACAACGCCCAAGTATGTAAAACTTCGAACAGATTCGAGACAAATTTGATTTATATAGTATTTGCAAGCTATGTAGATTCATCGGAGATCCGCATCGATTGGCATTTACTAGGATTGAAACTCATTTGCCAGTCATTAGCCAATGAGACGAGATTGTTTAGATCAGTCTGAAGAGCAAGACTATCACTGTTGTTTCGTATTATTCTGTACAGTAGTGCATCATCAGCAAATAAACTAAGCTGACTATTCTTCGATATTGAGTTAGGCAAATCGTTAATAAATATAAGAAAAAGTAGGGGCCCCAAGACTGAACCTTGAGGCTCTCCAGACGTAACAGGATGAGGTGAGGAAAGCCTGTCGTTGACGGATACCTGAAAACTACGATCAGTAAGCCAACTACAGTTGGCAGGTATGATAGCTGGACACACGGAATCACCCACAAATTTTGACATTTATATACTGTATATAGAAGCGGAAAGAAAAACAAGGCCTCATTCTTTGCTATAACCTCATGTAAGTAGATACATTTGTTTATATAACAGCGTCGACGCGGTTCAAAGCATATCTTATGCATAAAACCGTGCACCGATTCGTAGTCTGTCTTGACAAACTGTTGTTGACAAACGTAGCCTGTTCGCAAAAACAACAGTTTGTCAATACATGCTAACCGACTCGTGACAACCGCTGTATTATGAACTAAGCGCAAAACTTTATTCATCACTTTATAACGCATAATAAAATAGAAAAAGATATACGAAGGTTAAAAAGGGAAGGACCCCCACAATAGTAAATAGCATATCAACTAAGGGTTCACGGTCGGAAATGCAATAAGCCGAGTACCGTGCTTGCGGCGATATAAGATACAGGTTGAGCTCTGAACAAAAATATAAAAATAAATTTTAGTTAAACCTTTTTTGTGTTTGCTAGATTAATAAACTGCTCTGCGGATTCTATTTGCAATTAGAAATGTGCAGTTTAGTTTTCCATTGTTAAATATGTAACTTTTTACCAACCGGCAGTGTTACCCTATTAAAGGCTGGCCTTGATCCCACAATTCTTACCGTATTGCCTGAAACAGTTTGGTGTCTTATTACTTTCGACTATAAAAATACGCATTTATGCGATTGGCATTTTTGCAAGTTTAAAAAAGCAGAACATCGCAACGTTAAATACTGTATTATAGCTTATTTGCTACGGGATAAGATATCTGCCCAAAAAAGGTCCTAGGTATTGAAGTTGTTTCGGAGATGATCCAATTATGTCAAATGGTTATTTGACATCTCTCTAAAAATTACAGTGATGCTTATCACCCTAAATTGCTACCTTTAGTAATGTGTAACTTGGCTTGGATTTACAAACTAATTTTATTTTCTGAATTCACTTGACTCAAGTTCAGACAAATAAACTATAAATAAGTAGGCTCAAGGAGAGAAAGCTAATATGAAGCTACAATAAATTGAGTAAAAGGAAGTTTACAGCAATGGTTGCTAACTGTGAGGTCAATTAAGTTTGAAGATCTTGATCACAAAATCACAGATTAATCTCATCGACAAACCCATAAACAACATCTTTAGGATAGATAATAGATATAATAATATATATATAATATATATAGTAAGGTTCATTATATCTACGTGATATATTTATTATAAACAAACTAACTCTGCTGTCTTTTTCAAAACTTTAAAATTATGCATGTGATGTGGATATACTGAAAGATTGATTATGGTTGAGCTCCTTATTATAAAAGTTAAAACTTAACAGAGGATAGAACATTTTGTGGTCTGAAAATGTTAACTGAAAACATAGAAGAGATGCAGACCATAGCTTTTAGCTCATAGCTAGAAGCCTAATTGTGTTGAAAGGATGTGTCTGGATTAGAAACCCTTTTGTTGAATCTCTGACAAAATTAAATGTGTTTGCTTGTGTTTGCTTATTCAGCTTCATTTAATTGTAAGCAAGTTACCATTCTTATGAAGCTGCATAATAAGACTGTTTCCTGTACATATTATTAAGCTTCGTAAAAAATCGTATCACCATCTTTCCATTTTTTGCAAAAGTGTATAGGTATGTTAGTAACATCAGCAAATGATAGGTAAGGCAAATATATACGTGTAATATAAATTACTCCATAGTAAATGAAATATCCACAATTGATCAAACATCCTTAGCATGTTCAGCTTTTGTTCAGAAACTGGAGGTATTTATTCTTTAATTTCCTTCTTGGTAAATTTTTGCTTAAAATTGCCAGACTTAAAAAAGGCTATGCATAGGATCACTGACAGACTTATACAAAAAACTTTTGCTTCTTTCAATTTGTCATTTTCCTACCTTCGCTAATTGTTTTTCTACAAATGCGCCAAGTGTAATCACTACATATAAGTGATTATTAGCACAATTATGACTCGTCATATTGTGCTAATAATGAGTCAAAATTGTAGTAGATTTGTTCTGTTTTCTTTTCATATTGCGTCGGTTTTATTCTAGTGAGCGCAAGGAGTAATCCCTGAAACAGCATAACATCCGCACCCACATCCTAGACTCCTTTCAGCACTGATTCTTTTAGCAGTATTAGAAAAAGGTCATAACCACTACATTGTCTGTTCATTTGGACATCTGGTACCATTTACTTTTAGTGTTTTGCTAAATAACTCAGTTAACTCTCATCTCTCTAAATTAGAAGGTTAGGAAGGTAGGGCGAAGCTTGTCCTGTACCACAGAAGTTGACAAAAGCGGACATGAATGGCCTAAATATGTTTATACATGTAATACAATGTATATTTGGCTGTTATTTTCACTATTTATAGCAGCATTCCTAGGTACAGTGTTGTCTGTTTCGAAAGTGATCACTTAGCTTGTTAAAATACCGCTTGGTGAAGGTCAACTCAAGGTTTGATACATATTTTCTTTCAACATGTTCATTCTCTCTAAATTTTCCGTATTGTAAACCCTTTAGATTATTTTAGATTAGAGAATTCTAAGATGAAGGCTCACCACCTGCTGTTACAGTTGAACACATGGGCAAATCGTTTCCATCTACCACATTTTGGAGTTTATTCGGAGAACAGACCACTTACCTTTTTTATCAACAAAAAACAATTTTCTACAGGACCCTCCACTTTTAACAAAGATAAACCCCATTGCAATGTCGGAACAATTGGTCATATTGATCATGGAAAGACCACACTATCTGCAGCATTAACAACAATTCTTGCTAGAAAGGCAACTGATAAATCCAATCGAACACTTGCCATGTCTTATGAAGATATCGATCGAGCACCAGATGAACGAGCTCGTGGAATAACCATAAATGCATGCCATGTGAACTTTGAAACCTCCAAAAGGACATATGCTCATACAGACTGCCCTGGACACATAGACTACATCAAAAATATGATATGTGGTGCAAATCAAATGGATGCTGCTATACTAGTTGTTGCCGCGACTGATGGTCAAATGCCGCAAACTCGAGAGCATCTTATGTTAGCTAAACAGATTGGTATTGAGCATATCGTAGTTTATATAAACAAAGTGGATCTCGTGGACAAAGAAACGGTTGAACTGGTGGAGTTGGAGTTAAGAGAACTGCTGAATTCTTATGGATTTGATGACGAAAGTACGCCATTTGTAACTGGCTCGGCAAAGTGTGCGCTTGAAGGTGAGCAACCAGAAATCGGAGAAGCCTCTATTCTAAAACTCTGTGATGTTCTGGATAGCTATGTTCCTGATCCAGTTAGAGACATCGATGGCACCCTTCTGATTCCTCTTGAACAGGCCTTTTCTGTGCCAGGTCGTGGTACAGTTGCAGTTGGCACCATTGAGAGAGGTAAGTAGGTATTGACCCAGTTGAAAAGAACTTTAGAATATATCAAGTTTTACAAATTACGATTTGCTTTAAGATTGATCTTCCAAATATTCGGTGATTAACACGGAAATATTTACTAGTTTATCTTTAATTTTTGCCTGGCAGAGTCTCCAGAGAATCCTAGTTGAAGTTCCTTTTTGCCTTTTTCACTTTCTAGATCCTCAGCTATTTGTCAACTATAATTTCTTTATTCTTAGAGCTACTATACGTTCCTCCAGGTGATGGAATCAATGTGTCTTTCTTGGGTGTACAAACTAATATTATGATCAGTATTCATATAGCAAGCATTGTGCTCTTCATAACAGCCTTGTTGATGAAGCTCAATTTTTGCTTGAAGGTTGATGGCCTACATAATCTCTATACAGAACACAGCCATTTAGTTTAAGTGGATTATTTGAAAAGGTGTTGGCATGATAGGTTGTTTTTGTACAGCATGAGGATTCAGTATTTATACCTCACATTTCTGCCCACTAGCTAGAATTTACCATGAACTAAGAATTCAAAAAAGAACCCCGCCGCTCTGCTATTGCCTTGTAAAAAATTTTCGAATAACTTAGACACTTGTAGCTTCAGACCAAATTTTTTGCCATTAGTTTTAAAGAGCATAACCCAACAGGGATCGCTAAACATATTATGGAAATGTTTACTTTTCCATTTCCATAAACATAAATATTTCCATAATTTTATGGAAATGGATATGGAAATTTTATTTTAGAGATATGGAAATGTTATGGAAATGGAAATAATATGGAAATGAATTATGGAAATATTATGGAAATGAATTATGGGAATGTTATGGAAATAATATGGAAATTAATTATGGAAATGGTGTGGAAATGGAAATAATATGAAAATGAATTATGGAAATGTTATGGAAATAATATGGAAATGAAATAGGGAAATGTTATGGAAATGAATTATGGAAATGGAAAAAATATTGAAATGAATTATGGAAATGTAATGGAAATAATATGGAAATGGAAGTTGTGACATACACGTAATCCCTGTAACCCAATGCTTTTTTACTATTTCATTTCAGCAGCAAATCTGTCCTCAATCCATTTGGTACAATTTGCTACTGTCCGTGGGCCTATAGCAGGTTACTGATTGTTCAGCAATAAGCCACCTGTCATTCATTAATGATATCACAGCACAATATTATTCTACATATATACTTTGGTTTGTTAATCTACCTATATATATATATCTATATATATGGTTGTTAATCTACCTATATTAATAAATCCTACTTTGTCATTGTGTTTGTGTAAATGTTATGCGTTACCACATTTTTGGCTGACTTTATTCAACCTTCACACGTATGTGCTCTGTGTCTTCCGCCAGGAAGGCACAGAGCACATACGTGTGCTAAATAATAATTGTAACAAAAATAATAATAGTAACAAAAATAATAATAATTATTTGTAATAAAAATAGTAACAGTCTCTTAAACATCCACCTGGCCTATTGCTAGTAATTAATAAGACGGTGAATATTCCAAGCATTCAATCTTTATTACCATTGGGTGTTTTAGCAGCAAATTTCACTAACACTTGGAGTGAAAATATGGCATATGTAGACAGAATACATGTCGCCTTCAATTTCGCTTTTTGTCAAGAGATTTGAGTACCAATGTTTGCATATTTCATTCTCTTAGCGAAGCCCCGCTTCAGATTGTTTGCTGTCATTTCCTGCAGGCATTCTGCATAAGGGACAGCATATTGAACTGCTTGGTCATGGCCGCTCCATGAGGACCATAGCTACCGATGTTCAGATATTTAAAAAGTCAGTGCCAAAAGCTGTAGCCGGAGAGAATGTAGGAGTGTTGTTGAGAGGAGTGAAGCCAGAATACATTGAGAGGTAAGTTGCTTGCAGTCCAAGGGCTCTAACTGTGAAATACTCCTGTTGCTAATTTTTTGTGAAAACAAAGAAAAACAGGATGGTTAAGATTACATAAGCGCTATAATTGTCTACTTCCTATTTTTCTGTCCAGCTGTTGCAATATACAGAATATTGGTTACTATTAATTTAATTCACAGGGGCATGGTATTAGCAGAGAAAGATACTGTAACACAAGGAGACACATTCGAAGCGCAAATTTATGTTCTGAAAAGCTCCGAAGGAGGTAGACATCAAGCGATTACTAACAAATACATGCACCAGACATTCTGTGGATTCTGGTCTTTAAATAGCTGCCTCTTGCTGGATGATTCCCAGAAAATGATAATGCCTGGCGACACAAGTACGGTAAAACTTTTTCTACGAAAACCAATGGTCGCCAAACAAGGCCAGCGTTTCTCCATGAGGGAGCAAAAACGTACGACTGTGACGGGAGTGATCACAGGCCAGCTCGAGTCTGTTGGAGAGAAATTTCAAGGATTCAATTACACTCCAGTGAACAGGACGAGCTATTTAACAGAGAAACAGCAGAAGAAGGAAAGGCAATAGTGAAATTATCTCTAGGAGATAAAAACTCTACTCTTATGCTTGACAATGATATGCGCGTGATGTTATTCACTAATAGAATATTTCTTATTATTCTGTAAATGATTTTGCAATATTGATGGAGATTTATTGCTGCTTGTTACCCATATTTGTCAAACTCCAAACAGTTCTCTACAAAACGGTCTGCTACAAATTTACAAACTAAACTGAGCTCATGGCAGAAACTGCGGTCTAGAGTTTCCAAGGATTTCATAGTGATGTTTTGTTGCCTTCACGTTTGTAATATACAATTACAGGTTTTTTAATGTAATGGTGTACATTCCTATATTTTGTCACAATGTTTAGCCATATCCATAGAGCCATTAACCTATAGCTCTATAACTACAGAAGCACATGCATACAGTATGTCTTATATTATTACTTTTTATAGGCTACATGACCATAGCTCTCGTGTGACATAAGATCTTAGAAACATTAAGAATGATGAGATGTACCTGCAAGGAAACAATTTTTCATATTCTGAGTAACTGATATGTAGTGTATATTTGAGTGTCTGGTGTAGCACCTAGCATTGAATACCACATTTATTCAGCGGTAAGCTTCAAATATGCCCTACAGTCGTAGTTGCTACTTGGTCATAATCTTCTTCGGAAAAGGAGTGGAGAGGTGGTCACGAGGCATCTTCGAGTCTGACAAACGTTAGTCGACCGTCTCCGCCACAAACTAGAAGAGGTTCGCTGGAGTGCCATGAAATTCCTGAGCCAGTACGTCGAGTGACACAGTGAGTAACCTGCATCAAAAATTGCTATCAATATTAACGCTGTCATGCAACACTGATGTGCTGACATTCCTATATGAGGCAGATTCACCAGAAATCATTTTAACAGTAGTGTTACATGTATACTCTATTAGTGAAAACGGATGTGACTAGGTCGAGATAGAACTGACACAAACGAATAATGCAAGCACCTGTTGATATGGGTAAATGAGTGCTCACCATAACTTCATCCGCATTTTCTGTTCTTGCCAATACTGTCACCCTCTTTTGACTAGCAATAGCTACGAACTTTGGATTAGCTGGTGAGACTCTGATCTCCAAAGCACAGTTTATGGCTCCATCTATTTCTTGAAGAGATCTAGTAGCTATTGGTACACTGAAACAGTAGGTTCTAATGAGTGCACCACAGTCAATGTATTCTGTTGGTTTCCAGTAACGTGATTCCTGACATATTTTACACGACCTGAGCACTTTCCCAAAGGTGTATTAAAATGACTGAAACTTGTATTACCAGGCACACTGCATATCAAGCAAACTGAAATCGATTCATCGTACAGTCACACCTCGACAATGTGGTGTGTGTGTGTGTGTGTGTGACAGGTGTTAGGACACCTTGAGTGTCCCAACACTTGTCACACACACCACATTCTCTTATGTCGGGACACCTTGAGTGCCCCAACATACGAGAAAATTGAGATATGAGTTCAGTTTCAAACATGTTTCTTCCTTGACATATGAGCAATCTTTGAGATACGAGCAGGTTCTCGATGATATAATACTTGCCGATAATATACACTCACCAAGAGTTGGAGGTGTCAAAGGTGTGCCACTCAGAAGAAGAGATACTGTCAACTCTTGTGAAGTCACAGAGAGGCCAGTCAAATGATTTGGTGATGTCGCTGCTCAAGCTCTCCAAGGACATGAACACTGTCATCGAGGGAATGTCATAGAGAAGAATGAGGCCTGAGATCTGTACAACTGCCAGCTAACAGAGGACAGAAAAAGAACACTTGCTATCCAGTAGTTTTAAAGATTTGCGAAAAGGCAAATTGGAAAGATGTTTAAAATTCAGAGCAAGACTGGTTGCTTAATGATTAGGATTTAGGAGTTGTCAGCCTTGCTTCTGCAAGCCACCTTCAGAAGCATCCTAATGCAGGAATGGCTAAATTCTTTTACTGATGGTCTGCTGTAAAATATCTGAATATTTGAAGATGGACAGTGAAAAGTCAGCAGTGATGTTACACTGCTGACTTTTCACCTTTACATCTTACCATGTTCTGTATATTTCCATTACAGAACTTTGATTTCACCTAAAATGACTACCAGTTATTAATATTAATACCAGTTATTCTGTGATAACACATTCCCGTAGGGTTAGGTAAGATAGTAATGTTCATTATAAGATTATTTGGGGACAAATATTAAGTTATCCTAGGCCTTAAAATCAAGATCAGCAGTAATACTCAACTGATGACTTGTTATCTTTCCATCTTACCATACTCTGTATATTTGCATCATAAAACTTTAATCTTCACCTAAAATGACTACCAGTTTTTAATGGGAAATTGTCTAAAAAATATACAGTGATAGAAATTGTTGGAACTATGGGCTAAAACATTGAAAAAAATTAAAACATTTTTTAATTCAGGTGGTTTTTAAAAAGGTTTTTTAGTTCCCCTACCATAAAACGGATTATTACTCTGTCTCTCTCTGTTGGTGTCGTCATCTCCTGACCCTTGGTCAACAGAGGGAGACATAGACATGAATTACTGTTGCCAGTGCTATGTAGATGACTATCTACTCAGCTACAGGAAATGGCATTATTACAGCCTCTCCCTCTGTTAACCAAGGGTCGGGAGACAGGGACACCAAAAGAGAGAGACGGAGTAATAATCCGTTTTACGGTAGCTGAACTAAAAACCTTTTTAAAAACCAACTGAATTAAAAAAAATTTTGTTCTATAATGTGTTATTAAAGAATGTGTTATACTACTAAAGTAGTGGTATATTACTATAGTAGTGGTATATTACTATAGTAGTGGTATATTACTATAGTAGTGTTATATTACTATAGTAGTGTTATATTACTATAGTAGTGTTATATTACTATAATAGTGTTATAATACTATAGTAGTGTTATATTACTATAGTAGTGTTATATTACTATAGTAGTGTTATATTACTATAATAGTGTTATAATACTATAGTAGTGTTATATTACTATAGTAGTGTTATATTACTATAGCAGTAGCTCTTAAGTCAGTAAAGTTTGAAATTGTTTACATTTTTGTTTACCTCTTTATTATAACAAAAAAACGATATTCTGACTTTTCCAATCTCAGCTGTTCTAAGAATATGAATTTTTGTTATATGCACTCATCTAAAGATATGAAGTATTATGCAAGCAGAAGTAAAAATGTGAAGTCAGCAGCAGTTGAAAGTATCGTCACATAAAGGGATAACCAGGGGAGGCAGGTCTACAATTGGTTTTCATTTAGTCAAAATATAAAGAAATATCTCGTAAAGTTCTTCTGTTGCACCTACTTTAATGCTGAGCCGATTAGTTTTATACATTTTAGAATGAAAGTTTTTTTCAATTTTTAAAGTCTTTAAAAAAAAAGTTATATGACAAACTTTTTTTTCTTGAAATTTCTTCTTTGAATGCGAGCATTCCAAGACTGTATCTTCCTAAAGCATTTTTATCCCTTGAACAAGGCTGTGAACACGGACTATACAAGGGGATTTCCTATCCTACCCTGCCTATCTTTCTCCGAATGAGCCACAGCAAGCTTTGATAGAGTATAGAGATATATTTCGTGTTAAATTATTCCATCTAACCTTGGTGCTGTCATTCTGATGAAATTTAGCATCAATCCCAGAAGAGCTGAGTGGTAGTTCACAGTGTTTTCCTCCATCCAATAGGTTCCATACAATGCACTTGCAGTCATCACCCACGCTGACCAGGAGGTCTCCACTTTCATGGTCAAATGCGACAGCATTCACTGTCTTTTTATGACTGCCTATTATCTCTATCTCGCTATTGTCGCTCGTGTCTGTACGTATCATGCATATTCGACCATCCAGATCTCCGGCACAAAGCCTGTATAAGTGAAGATTGTGAGTGCTGAAGTTGAGCAAACAACAACAGACCTACGCAGCAACATATGACAGAGTGACTTACACAATATCATATGGCAGAGAGACTTACACAACGTCACATGACAGAGAGACTTACACAACATCATATGGCAAAAAGACTCACACAACAACATATGACAGAGTGACTTACACAATATCATATGACAGAGAGACTTACACAAAGTCACATGTCAGAGAGACTTACACAACATCATATGACAGAGAGACTTACACAACAACATATGACAGAGAGACTTACACAACGTCATACGATAGAGAGAATTCCACTAAGTCACATGATAGAGAGACTTACACAACATCATATGATAGAGAGAATTCCACTAAGTCACATGATAGAGAGACTTACACAACATCATATGACAGAGAGAATTCCACTAAGTCACATGATAGAGAGACTTACACAACATCATATGATAGAGAGAATTCCACTAAGTCACATGATAGAGAGACATACACAACATCATATGATAGAGAGACATACACAACATCATATGATAGAGAGAATTCCATTAAGTCACATGATAGAGAGAATTCCACTAAGTCACATGATAGAGAGACATACACAACACCATATGACAGAGAGAATTCCACTAAGTCACATGATAGAGAGACATACACAACATCATATGATAGAGAGAATTCCACTAAGTCACATGATAGAGAGACTTACACAACATCATATGATAGAGAGAATTCCACTAAGTCACATGACAGAGAGAATTCCACTAAGTCATATGATAGAGAGACATACACAACATCATATGATAGAGAGAATTCCACTAAGTCACATGATAGAGAGACTTACACAACATCATATGGCAAAGAGACTCACACAACAACATATGACAGAGAGACTTAAACAACGTCATATGGCAAAGAGACTCACACAACAACATATGACAGAGAGACATAAACAACAACATATGACAGAGAGACTCACACAACAACATATCGCTGTCTCAGTTCTCAAATCAGCTAACTGCGAAAACGAAAAAAATTGAGATAATTGCATTTTTTGGGTGTTTATAGGGTTACAAATATATCGACAAATTTTCTTTGTCTAGTTTGTTTTTCTCTGAGATCTCAGTCATACAAATCAGCTAAATGGTTTTATTCTACAGTGTCGTTAGAGCTCAAACCAGTCAACTGGTTTTTTCAATACAGACTATATGCTGGGTGTCCGTAAATTCCTGATACAACTTAAAAAATTCATTACTAAGCTGGTTGAGATATGTTAATCAGATTTGTTTTATTTTTATCAGTGATTACTAAAGTTTTTTTGTGTGAGGAAATTCCCTTTTCCTTTGCAGTCTTGGTTTCAGACAGTTAAAATTGCATATAGTGTATTGTAAAACTGCTTCATTGCGTATACGCAACTCACAACTCAACACTGCTTTGTTGCAAGACTTGAACAAGCATGGAGGTTGCAAATAAGAGGCAAAAGAAAAATTGTATTGAAAAAAGTGAAGTTTTAAACCAGATATCTAGGTGAGTAGGTTTTGTACATCAAACCATATAATTTAAAAAAAACAACCTAAACTTTTACAGCATTTTTTGTCATCAGTAATTAATCTTGTTTTTGAATACCGCAAAAGGGTGCTCGTATTATTATCAGTTCTCCTTCTCTATATATAGCATTAAATATGGTATGTTGTAGCAAACCTTGCAATGATGTTGGTACCAACACAACAAAAAGAATGTCATGTTATTCGCCACCTACTCAATATAAAACCAAACAAAAAAAACTATGGAAGTCACCCTTTGGAAAAAAACACATCAAAATGTATAGTGAAATGACAAAAACAGGGCATTATCATCTGGTACGCTACACCAAGGTGAAGAAACTTGTTTACCGCACAGCTAGACCTCAAAATGTTTCTCATTGTAAGCACACGAGTAAGCCTAGTCTAAAATTGGATTCTGTTATAAGTAAAACCCTGTCAAGAGGATTCTCATCTGAGATCAGATTAGCCAATGCTCCAGAAGACAAAAAAGGTGATAACGTTAGCTGAAGCAAAAGTTAAAGATCTCGAGTCAATGCTTCCTTTGTTGGCAGAAACAGACAAATCATACGTGAATTCGCTCCTAAAATAGACTAAGGTTACCATCATAAATTTGAGCTTATGTACCTTAATGTCGTAAAACTATCTGGTTGTTCATCTACAGAAAGCAAATACAGTATTTGTAAACTATTATATAGGACCTATTATAAACCAATGTAATTCTATGCGCTTGTGCATCCTCAGACGCATTGTTATACATCAATGATATATCAGTTGGCTGCTTTGTGCTCCAACTTTTAAACTAGTTTGTGAACAAACCAGTCAACTGGAATTATAAAAAGTAGTTTTAGCCACAATGAATACTGATAGGATAAAAATATTTTACTTAGTCATCTTTGTCAGGATATTGTTTACTGGATTTTGAAAATTCTAATTAATATTAAAATGGAATTACAGAAGACCAAAACTTGTAATCCATTTTGTGAATTTTGCTTTGTGTCCCACATGACTTGTTTGAAAACTCAGCCAGCGATATGACAGAGAGACTTACACAAAGTCACATGACAAAGAGAATTCCACTGAGTCACACGATAGAGAGACTTACACAACACCATATGATAGAGAGAATTCCACCAAGTCACATGATAGAGAGACTTACACAACACCATATGACAGAGAGAATTCCACTAAGTCATATGATAGAGAGACATACACAACACCATATGACAGAGAGAATTCCACTAAGTCACATGATAGAGAGACATACACAACATCATATGACAGAGAGAATTCCACTAAGTCACATGATAGGGAGACTTACACAACATCATATGATAGAGAGAATTCCACTAAGTCACATGATAGGGAGACTTACACAGCATCATATGACAGAGAGAATTCCACTAAGTCACATGATAGACTTACACAACATCATATGATAGAGAGAATTCCACTAAGTCACATGATAGAGAGACTTACACAACATCATATGGTAGTGACTCAATAAAAGTTTTTGGACTCCAAGACAGGCAGGTTGTAGGCTTCTCTTGTAAATACTCTTTAACTACTTCGAGAATTTTGTCTCCCTGTAATAAAACAGGAAAGAATTATACTCTTGGATATTGCAACATTCTGCCCTTAATAATATTTTATACATACTGATTGCATTGATGAAGACTTCTATAACACGCTCAATTGTGACATTGAAAAGATCTGAAGAACAGTTCAGAACTTTGGCAGCCTGAAGAAAAGATTGTGTGATAAAATCATGTCAAGCCATTTTGTTATGGAAACAACATCTATTCATAACAACTATTGCCCGCTACCAAGCCTATCTGCCATACCTCACGCTTTGGGTGCAGCTTAGCAATGGTAAGACGATAAGTGGGTTCTGGTGCGGAAGAGCTGACATAACTGGCAAAGCACATGAGAGAGTCGCAGTAGCTGTAGGGTGAGCATTCAAGACAGGTAACCGTACCTGTGTATAGCACATCTAGTGTTCTATCACTATCTCCATCCATCTAAAATAAGACACGAAATAGAGTGGTACCTTAATGAGAACTTGAAAACAACTACATTATAGGTATAATATTGCTAGAAATACCTGCTCTTAAAGCTATAGAATACATAAATTATCTTTTGCTGTATGTTACCAGACCTTTCCATGAGCACTTGGAAATAAGGTCTACACTCATGATTGGTATTGCATCACCCAAAATGGACTTATTTCCAAGAAAGACACAAACTTTGATATAGCAGAAAAAAGCTTTTAGCCCAACTCGGTCAATATATCTTCTAAAGTGGCTAGGAGAGAGCAGTATTTTGTCATAGCCTTGATCGGTTAGACATATAAAGAGTTGAGATTTTTACATGGCTTTCACCTTGCCAGAGCATTACTGATCCGAAGTGCAGGGTAAACTACTTTGGTTATATCCGTGTTTCTGACGCTTGTCTTTGATATCTGACAGAATAATTTCCCAGCTCTGATATTGTGTACGTGTAATGTTGGTATTAACTTTTATGGTAAGCTTATCAACTGCTTGAAATTTTTTTGTGTGAGGTCATTTTGATGATGACACTCATATGTTACTTGTCGACTGATAGCAGACACGAGCATGTATGTATCTAGTGACAAGGTTATATCAGATAGTTTAAAGGTTGACTTGCAACAAAATTCCCATTACAGTTATTTGGTATCAGAAGATTCACCGTGTCTCACTCTGCTGTGTTGTAGGTGTAAAATATGTGGAAATGTGATAACAAGCTCTTGAAAGCTCAAAAACGAACAGTTAATCGCAGCCATCACGAAAACGCCGTAGATTGGAATTCCTTTTCAAAACGGCTCAAATGGGACGCAAATTGAACACGATGGCTTTTGTTTACACTTTCATGCAACCTCATTCGTCGAAATATTTTTACAAATATGTTTCACGCATTCAATAAAACCATGTCTATTGTCATTACGCGTCTGTTTGCTCATCATCGTAATGCTGCCATTTTGAGCACTGTTATCTCACAACCTACCATAAAAATTCGTTTAATTTTTTAACCTTAGCTCGAAGGAGTGCATATCATCCTCTGATAAACATGATGAGCCTGTTGGTCACCTGTGATAGTCGAAAAATTCTGCAGAAATTGTTCGCGATGTTTGACAGGAAGTAAAGGTCACATGATCAGATTACGATTAGACCAAGACGAAACAAAACGGTAAAGTAGCAAGGATCTATATTTGATACGGGCTCTTCGGTAAAACCCGAAGTGGTTGTCATAAACTAGTGCTACAAGAAGTTTTATATTGAGCCTTTTATTGGCCTTTCAATTCACGTGAGAACATCACGTGTCAAAACAATAACCAAAATGTTTGAGAATGTCATCGAAATAAAGAGACTTCAAACTACGGCGTTTTCGTGATGGCTGCAATCAACTGTTCTTTCTTTAGCTTTTAAGAGCTTGTAATCACATTTCCACATATTTTGCACATACATCACAGCAGAGTAAGACCTGGTGAATCTTTTGATACCAAATAACTGTAATGTGAATTTTGTTGCTAGTAAACCTTCGAGATAAAGATAAATCTTAAATAGCCTAAGATTTTTTATTTTTAAATCATTATAGACATACATGTAATTAACAGGAATATTTGCGCAGCAAAAGAAATTCTTTAAGGAGCCTATAATATCATTTGTTGAAAAATTAGCAGCATGCTCCAACAGCTAGTTGATATTCAATGAATTCTAATCTCTTAAATCACTCATAAACAAGTGAAACTCCACTGAGTCATCATCCATTCAAGCAACTGCTCCCACAACATTACAGTAGTGTGTTGTTTCTCCTTATAACTGTAAAATTATTAAAATGGCCACATTTCATAAACTTACCACATTACCTGTTGTAAAAGGATGTTTTTAACTCGTAGTCAGCACTAGCTTAGTAGCTTCATAAGCTATTGCATAAACAATTCAAGCAACTGCGTCTCAAATTGCACGACTTTCAATTAATCACACACCATATTGATTATTTTTTTAATTAATACCCCTTGACATTTTTATAGGTTTTTACTTGACATAGTTTATAACAAAAATGATCAGTTATTTAAAATTAAGAATGCTTCGGCAACAAAAATAACCTCACAGAATAACACTTTTATAAAAGATTTGTCTAACAAAATGCCCATAACTGCCCTCGGCATAATGAGATAGTAGTTACAAATCCAAAGTTATCATATGGACAAGAGTAATAGGGCAAATGGAGCACATGTAAATATTTCCTTCTACACCATTATATCACAATAGCTTCTCAGATAAATGAATCACTAAATTGAAAACAGAATAGTCAAATACCGTGTAGCACTGTAAATTATCCTTAACCAATTTTATTAAAGCTATAACAGCTAAGGCTTAAAACAGTAGTAATAATAGTCTTGGCTCCCTAATATTGTCTTTAAACTCCAGGTAGATTTGTAGTGGGATAAAGTTGATGTATGCATAAAGGTAAAAATGTAATTTATTGAATAAACTTGTAGTAACATTGTATCTAACACAACTTGACTATAACTCAACCTACCAAGTCTCTTATTCCATTGAGCAAAAAAATGTCCAATTAATTTACGTAGAAAAAAGACATGACTCTTCTATTGGCTGATTAGCGGTTATTAAATGAACAATAAATGTAGCTTAACCTGCTTGTAAAAATAAATAACTCATTGACAAACACAGAGAACTGGCCTCTACTTGTGAGATTGCCATGCACTAAGCACTATGAACTATGAACTAAGCAGCATTCAATCGCATCATTAACAGAATTGACATCAATCATTTTATTTGGGTCAAAAAAAGACATGAACTTGCTTTGAAAAATGTGATTTAGATGTGGCTTTACAGTTCATCAAAAAAATTGATCACTCACAAATCATTTGGATTTACCCTAAGATTCACATAGCGTTAGTATTATTTTTCACCATAATGAAGTTCTGATTATAATTGATGGGGCGGGTTATAAAACAATTTTTGTAACTTTCACCAGTTCAATTATTGTACCTTTTTGTTAATCAATTAAAGATTTGAATCTAATTGCAAAAAATGTCCATTTTAGATGTCTCTATCCCGTGCAATCAAAATGGTCTATGGCAATGTTTCAATTATGAGTATTACTCTGCGGTGGATGACACCCTAGTATTTAAATTCATGAACAGTCTCGAGTGTTGTGTTATTCAGTATATCGCCAGTGAAGAAATGGTTTGATTGAATGGTAAAACAGCATTTTTCAACATTGAAAGACATATATACCAAGTTTTAACCTATTGCTGTAGCGCATCAAAATTAGCTTGGAATTGTTGTTTATCATCAGTGTTGTTGAAATTTTAATAAATAAGCATGTCATCAGCAAACAAACTACAGTAACACTTCAACTTACGAGTGCCCCAACGTACGAAAAACTTGAGATACGAGCCAGCTTTTAAGCAAGTTTTAGCACTAACATACGAGCCATGTTTGAGATACAAGCACGTGAGTTAGTTGTCAAGTATGTCGGAGGTGTTTTATGAGAACAGCATCACTCTGTATTTTTTAACTGCCCAGGTTATACTTTTGTACCGTGTTTTTTGTGCGCGATTTTCAGTGCAGAATTATAGTAAAATGAAAGATAATGCAAAGAAAAAGTGAATAACAATTAATATTAAACGGAAAATTATTGAAAAACATGCGAAATGTGTATGCGTGATTGAGCTAGCAATCACGCATAGACATTTAATATAACAGCAATATAACAGAAATACATCCACAGTTATCAAACAGAAGAATTATATTCAGGGCATTTAGTTTGCAAAAGGACTAACCATAGTTTCTAAATGGCGCAGCGAGCTTCACAACCGCTGATGGAGAGACTGCTCAGGCTTTGCATAAAAGACAAACAATTGGCCGGTGACAGCATAACTGAAACGATGCTATGTGAAAAGGCCGGTGCTATCTATCAAGACTAAAAAATAGACATTCGGACAAGTTGGCTAGTGGTCGTGCATTAACCCTTTGTGACGACACCTGTGTTCGTCCTAATCGCAACATGTTGAAAGGGTGACAAAGGGAAACGTCTTTAGATAGGGTTTCTATTAGAACGGCCGGCTGGTCGTGAGAGCGAAACAAAGGAAAAATTAGCTAACCAGCAAAAAACTTAAAACGATGTACGCCGAAGAAATTTTAATTACGTTAAGTTAAAAATGAAAGTTTGCTTTTAAGTTTGTTTCTACGTTTGTCTTTTAAAACATTGATAAAATTCAAATTTATCAAAGTCAACTGTTGTAATGAAGGATAGCTTATCTCTCCCTCCCTGGCAAATGCTAGTGTTGACTGCTATTGTATGTATTTAATTTTACATTTTAATTAATCACATTTCCTTGCATTATTTTTTATTTGTTGCTTTTTGAAAGCATGTGGTAAGTTAGGACAATAACCAACATGTTCTTTCTGTTACAATATCTTGTTTTGAGTGTTTATTTGCATTTTTTTTAGAGTATGGAAACCAATCAATATATATTTAATTGTTCTATATATAAATAAATTGCACCAACATACATGCGAGTAAATTGAGATACGAGCTCAGTCTCAAAACGCATTACGCTCGAAGTATGACTGTAATGTTTACAATTAATATAGGTTGGCGAGACGTATGCCAGAAATAGGGTAAGTCCTTTATGCGGAGCTCTGTGGAACCCCTAATATTACAATGAGCTCAGTTGATAATTGTGCTTTGATTCCCCCTTTTGTACCCAGTTAATTGTACCAAGTCATGTATCCAGTTGATCAATTAGTAGCTCATTTGTAGTATATTTGAAAGTTTTTCAAAAGTCGCATGAGAAGTTGGGAGTGGCACCTTGCCGAAGGCCTTTGCAAAGTCTAAAACAAAAGCATGAATGGTGTGGCTTTCATTTACATGTTAAGACTATACCATGATAGCTACTGCACAGCTGGGTCCTATTCTGAGACCACATTGCCAGCTGAGTAAGACCTTATCCAGTAAATCATTAAGATGATGTAAGACTATGTGTTCCATGAGTTTGCATGGAATGCAAGTCAGTGGAATAGGTTTATAGTTCTTTGGTCTGTCTGCAGGACCATGCTTGTGCAGAGAAGACATGTAAGCAAGTTTTCAGTCAATAGGCCATTTGAGCTAGACAAAGACGCTTGAAATATATATGATAGAAATCTCAGACTTAATTGGGTCGATAGTTAATTCTTTATAAATACCATCTGGTCCAGACGACTTCCTGTCTTTAAGAGTGATGAGACATTTTATAATGCCGTCAGGAGATATTTCAATAGGTAGCCATAAATTTATTTGCCGTCTAGTTGATGTTGCTTACAGAATTGTAAGCTGAAGAATTTGTTTAAAATTTCTACATGTATCTCTGGCTCTTCGGGGTGTGATTGATCATTAGTGTGAAGCTTCATAGGTTTAGTAACACCCTGAGAACGTTTAGGATGCTGATAGAAAGAGTTTGCTGTCACCGGACTTCAGCGGTTTACATATTTGGTAAGTCATTAAGCCGTTTTCAATTCATGTAATTCAGCATGGTGATCTTGCTTAAAAAGCATTTTGCTTCAAAGGGTCATGACTATTTTTCAATTTGTTATAAGTTTTACAGCGTTTTTTTGACAAGTTTGATCGTATTGAACCTATTGATCTTGTATTGAACCAGTGTGGTTGATTTGTTGGTTTTATTTTCAGTCTTAACAAGTGTTGATTTCTTAATTGCTGCGTTTAAATCTCTAAAGAACAAATTCCAAATCTCTTAGATATCAGTCATACTAGCATGTTCAAGTTGTGTTGGCCAAAGGTGCTCTTGGAGTACATCTACATATGCTTTATATTATAGTTTGCTTTTGCAACTAGCAGTATGCTAGTTCACTTTGCAATGCCTGATCTTGATATGTATTGATCGCTTAGTCCCGGACAAACAACTTCAATGGATATACTAAAAGTATTGTTGGTACACTTACATTGAGTTTTTTATCTGAACAAAATTGTGAACATACAGAAAAAATAAAAACTATTTTGTAATGCTTTGTAAGCATCACTGTGTTTAGTTGTTCTATTCTGCAAGTTGAATTCTGCAAGTTGAAATTCATGTCACATATTAATAGGACTCTGGTTACTTTTTATTACACATCAAGGTTTTAAATTCATAATTATAGAGTATTTTAACTTGTTTTCATTATCTTACATTAATATTTATACAAAAAATACAAATGAAAGCAATCTATAGTTTTTAACATTTTTAAGTGCAGAATTCTAAAATTTGTAAAACTAGTTCTGAAATAACAATTCGTATTTTTCGTGAAGCAAATGTTGAAGCTTTTGAAAATGATATGCAGTTGGTAGAACAACAACTGTCTACTATGGATGGTGTGGAGGCGATGTGGGATCTTTTCTCTAGTTCATTTCGATCAGCTGTCGCATTACATGTACCCACTAAAACATTCCCAGCTCAGAACAATCGGCCAAAATGGCTAAACAAGCATGGAGAAAAACTACTGGCTAAACAACGAAGAACGCATCTAAAATACAAGGCAACAGGGGATCCATTCTTTCTTTGTCGTTACCAGCAGGAGAGACAGAAAAGTAAAAAAGTTTGAAAAAACTCAAGAAAGACTATCTCTCATATAAAGTCTGTAAGCCTCTCGAAAAGGGTAGCTCCAAACCTTTCTATAAGCATGTCAGACAGTCTCAAAATACCTCTAAATCCATCCTATCATCATTGAAATTACCGAATGGTCTCACTACTAGTGATGAGAAAATGTGTGCAAAAACTTTAAACTCTTTTTTATGAACAGCTCTGCCAAGACGAGCTGATATCGAATCTCCCCTTGATGGATGTACCACAAAAAAACTATGGAAGTTACAGCGAAAGGAGTAAGAACACTCATCAAACACTTGAAAAATAATAAATCTCCTGGACCAGATAATATAAGAAAGTGTGAGATGCTAATAGCCCCTGACATTACTGCACAGTGTCTATCACACATATTCCAGGTCTCTATTGATAGTGGCAAGCTGCCCAACTGGTGGAAGTCTGCTCATGTCACCCCAATTCACATGAAAGGCCCAACTGATGAACCATCAAATTATAGACCAATCTCGCTCACTAGCATTCCTTGAAAAATGCTAGAGCATATTGTTCTCCACTATCTAAATGTTGCTCTTGATAAAGTACTGCACAATCGCCAGCATGGTTTCCGCTCAGGTCTCTCATGTGAGACATAGCTATGCTCTACATATCATGACTTACTTAAGACCGCTGAGACCCAGTCCTGTACCCATGCTGTTGTTCTTGATTTCAAAAAGGCGTTTGATAAGGTGCCACACCGACTGCTTATGCTTAAAATACGACAAATCGAAGGACTTAATCCCCAAATAGCAAATTGGGTACAAAGTTTTCTAATACACCGAAACCAAGCTGTAGTGCTTCAAGGAACATCATCTTCTCAGCTCCCGGTAACTTCAGGAGTCTCGCAGGGCTTTGTCCTGGGACCCACACTGTTTCTTATCTATATCAACGACCTGCCTGCAGTTGTGAAGTGCAAAGTAAGTCTGTACGCGGATGATACACTGCTTTACTCAAAAGTAAATTCTGCAGAAGACCAAAGAAATTTTCAGGTTGATATTGATGCAGTCTATGATTGGTCAACTAAATGGAAAATGCCCTTTAACTCAGCCAAGTGTGAACTGATAATATTTGGAAACTTGGAGCAACAACAGCCACAATATTTACTGGGTGATAGGACTCTTACATGTTTTGATACTGTAAAATATCTTGGTGTCACCTTACAGTCTAACCTACGCTTTGATGCACACATTACTGAGAAAACCAACAAAGCATCCAAGATTCTTGGATGCATCAGACATGCCCTATACGATGCACCATCACAGTCTAAACAACTTGCTTATACAGCTTTGTGTCGTCCTGTGCTGGAATATGCTTGTACAGTATGGGATCCGAGTGACAGACAGACAGTACATAACTTGGAAATGGTTCAAAACCGAGCAACACGGTTCATAGCCAATCTTAAAGGCAGAGATAGTGTCAGCAACACCCGTGAAAAGCTAGGTTTACAATCGTTTGAATCCAGAAAAAAAATCAGAGAGTAGCTTTACTGATGAAGATTCTATCACATGAAAGTAAGCGTAATGTGCTAGCTTCCGCTTATGATGAGCTTACTACTGACAGAAAGGATACTGCCATAATCACACATGCTGCTACCCGTGGTGAACCAACATCAATATATGCCATGACTCGTCTCTTTCATAACAGTTTCTTACCCAAAACCGTTAGAGACTTGAGACTTAAATCTCAGACTGAAACATAACTCAGCCTAATGCTGGAATCTAGGTGAACCAAAGTCTTAACCACTTTTTTACTTCTGAGGCACTTTCTCAAGGTCCCTGGGGCTAATTACAAGTGTACTATTACTATCGAGTAAGAGTAAACAATGATATACAGCCCCCTATATATGGGGGCTGTATATCATTGGAGTAAGTAAGCTAACATCAAATCGACTTGATCAAACTTCAAACTAGCGAATCCCACTTGACCTCGACCTTGGTTGCAAACCTTTGATAACCAGAAGACGGGTTTATTTAGCTATAATATCGATCATCCGTATAACGGCCATGTACGTCTATGCTTAGTGTTCTAAGGTTATGCTGGTAGGGCAAAGGTCATTGAAAGCTCGGTCAACACTAGAATCTCAATGGATGACACTAAAACTTCGAGACAGTTTGCTGCAGCAGTGAAAGTCATTCAAGGCTTACCTAAAGATGGTTAGTGATGTTTGCTAAAAATTCTACGTGATGAAGCTCAAGTCACAAAAACGTTCAATAATTGCCAATATAAATTTGCTTAAGCTCTATGCAGACCTATCGCATTCTCTTGTCTTATAAAAGAATGAGAACGCGGCTGAGATGATACAACGTAAAGCAGTAAAACATAGGCTTATTAATTTTTTAGGTGATATGTCCACTCAAAGACTATTCAGAAAGTTCATTACATCAATATATTTTAGCAGATTAGTTAATAAAAAATAACAAAAGTTAATTGTTCATGTTAGATTGTTAAAAAAAGGGAACCCTAATGATTGAGAACTATTAGGAAGCATGGCAAACCTTTAAATTTTACCTAGTATGCAGGTTATGGTTCAGTTATTAGGTCCTTAACAGTTTTGGGCCAGAGAATATAGAAGAGTTTAGCTTCTCAAAGATGACTCCAGTGTTCACTTTATTTAGCAAGCTTTCTCAATAGTTTACTTTCATTGGAATACTTAAATCATAGCATTTGAAATAACAAATGGTTATCGAGCATCTAATTACATGTGCTTTTATCCAGCTTTTAGATTAACCGTAGCTACCGTGACTACTATCTCATATCGATTGAATGGCTGCTCTAGTCATACTTTTAGAAGTTCAAGTGGATTCACGCTGAGGATTGAGCTTTTGTGTTTATAATAAAAAAAGTTTGACTTGCTACCATGAAATGATAAATTATTATTAAAATTTAATGTTTATCTATTGAACCAAACACATGGTGAGCCTCACCTTAGATTGATTATCCATTTATTCATACATTTAATTTCTAACTGTAAAAATTGCTTTCGTGTTACTATAGGATCATTTAAACCTTCTCATGAAATGATGCTGAAGTTCTATGCTTTCTACAAACAAGCCACCAAGGGCGCATGTACAGCGCCCAGACCTGGTTTCTGGGATGTGGTTGGCAAAGCTAAGTGGTAGGTGCACATTCGCTTGTATGTAAACGCATTAATGTACAAACTCTATTATGCTCAATATTTCTAGTAACATTTTTCAAAATAATATAGGGTTCAAAGCAGGGAAATTGCATGCTGTTAGCTATGTGGGACCTTTTGACACTAGGTTGAATGTTTAAATTTAATATTTGTTATCAACCTGTTAGTTTAATTTATTACTTCTCAATTTGTAGAAAAACAGGCTAGGTTTCCAATCACACTAGACTTCATATTACTTTCAACATTATCTGAAATGCATATTGATATACAACTCTAGAGATTTTATATTGCTCGTATGATATTGCTTGTTGATTGTGCATTGTGTAGACAATTTGTTCTACAGACAAGTTTCTATATGTAATATTTTAACAGGGACGCTTGGAGTAGTCTGGGAACCATGTCAAGTGAAGATGCGATGAGAGGCTATGTAGCTGAACTCACTCAGGTAGGTGGCTCTGAATAAGTGACCTTGACCTTGAGAGTCAATGTGTTGCTCCTTGCAGCTTGTACTAACACAATTGACTAGTTCCCTCTTGCTGTACATGTAACGTAGAAGTGTTTTCGTCTTCTCTTTTTCCTTATAATGTAGATGTGTAGTGTTTCATCGAAAAATATCAACTCGTTTGTTGTTTAAAGTTGATACTTTTTTTTAACTCTGTTTAATCCAATTAAAAATATTTTCTTATGTTAACTTTTTGTTTATTTATTTTGATTTTGTTGCTCTAAAAAGTGTCTTCACGGCTTTGACATGGTCGAGTAGAAAGTGCTAAATTTACATGAACAGATAATCACTAATTTAACATACTAAATATTATTTATATTTATAAACTTGGTGAATCAAATCTCATTATTCAAATTTCAGGTGTTGTTATGACTGAGCTTTTTATATTCATAATGCCAGTCTTTGTTATTTGTACATAGTTTATTTTTGCCATTATTTTGCAAAACAAAAAAGCTATCAAAATATATTTTAGTGTTAAAATTATTTTTTTTCGTAAGTACTGCTACGAACTTGTTAAGAAAAGGCTTTCTTTCTCTGGGATTTGTTTCTGACCTTTTAGATAGTCGAAATGGTGCCACAGACAGATGAAGTGAGTTATCTTGTCAAGGAGCTCGATGAATTCCAAAAGATGATCAAAGTTGTTCCAGAAGAGACGCTACCAACTGACAGTACATTGAGCTCTCCGACCAGTCTAGGCATGAATGAGTCGCAATCACAAACTCTCTGTAATGGTCATCTTCCAAAACACAGCTCAAAAGAAAACATTTCATCACTCGACAAAAAAGCGCAGCCTCCTCATACAAACACTACAGCGGATACAATGCACGCTACACCAGATATCGTATCCATGGGACAAGCCGAGCCATCCACTGAAAGTCATATAGGAACTCCATCCTTACGAGATAGTGACACTGACAGTGAGGAATACATGGACTCATCCGATGTAGTGTCCACCACATATTCTCTGGTACATGTTATTGTATGTAAAAGTTGTCTGTTCAAAGGGTAGAAAACACTTGCTATATTCACTGTTATTCTATGTGGGTTCTTTTTCTCAAATATCACCCCACTCAATACTTTAGATGTGCGAACTGCTGTGTCTTGTATTTGAACAGCCAGGTGTTTCTAAAGAAAAGAAAGTAGATCTCTTAGCCAGTTGTCCCCCTTTAGCGGAGGAAGACAATTACGATAGTAAAGCTGACGCTGCATCTGCCAGTATTTACACGCAGCCAGCCCATAGTAGCCTGCGCTCCACGAATCACATAACAGCCCGACCTAAGCGAATAGACTCTAGCCGTCCTCATACAGGTGTGGTGCACATTTGTACAGGTTGTCTACATGTTATGTCGGTAAAATTTAGCTGCTTTAACAGTCTTCCATCTAGTGTCTGTTTTCTTAGCCGGAAAAGGTATTTTATACACCATATACCAAACCATTTTATTTAATTTTGGTGGCTCACTGTTGCCCTTTTTTTCTATTTTTTTAGTTTTATTATTGTTGTATGGCATAATTTGAAAAACATTTCTATATGAATCAAGCTTATTGCCAATAAAGTAGTATATATTCATGTATATAATCTGATGATGTAGAGTACAACTAAGGAGTTATGAATTATAGATGTTCATGCAGTTGATTATATACCAGGAGCTTCTGTTCTAAGATCATTTTTGTTTTATCACTCTGTGCCATTTTGACAGTTACTTTTCTCATGCCTGAACCGCCAGGGGAGAGAACAACTTCAACAAGCACTGACACAGTCAATGAGAAATTGAGGATGGCACTACTGAACATGCAACAAGAGGTGAATTCTCTGGAGAAAAGACTTGGTCTTGTCGAGCAAATAACTGTGAATGAAAGGAGGAAACAGCTGGATCAGAGACGAGACATTATGGTTAGCAACCCTTCCATATCATGTTTCAGACAACTTGAAAAAACGTCTGTTGTCAATTCATCTAGCCATGTAACCCAGTCGATACAGTGGATAAACACGTAATTTGGAGTTTGTCTGAGATGTGCTTGTTCATACCTTGACTACAAAAGATTGTAAATAGGCAGCGACCAATTGTCTTTTTGTTGCTGCCTCTTATATTCATCACATCATCACTGCCTAAAATTGGTTAAACACTTAGTAGCTTGAGTAATTCTGACGTAGAAAATTCTCTTTGCTATCATGAAGGCTGAGAAATAGTGTTACTTATATGGTTATGAAACCACCTCCTTAATATCTACTGGTATCTCAGAATTTATGGCAAATTCCTAGGCCCAGTGTTGTTCACTTCGCCCCACTATAAATTTGGTCTGGTCTGTTCATTACAAGCGCTTTTCAATTGTTTCTTGTTATTTTCAACCAGGCATACTAATCTGTCCTATTGCACTTTGTCAAATTGCCTGATCTTTAGTTGTGCTAGGTTTCTGCATTATGCCGTTTTAGAAATGGTGGCCATTTCCAGAGATGAAACCAAAAACTGTCATTCTGCTACTGATATGGCCCGTATTTGTTGCTTGGTTTATGAGGTTCCTATCATCTCGCAGGTTGGTATTATGCAAGTTTTACCAAATTTCTTGGTACCCATCTATACATACAAATTAGATAGAGTACTTATCTCAGTTAGCTATTGGCAGTTTTGCGCTTGTGCCGTCATCAGGCTGTAGATCTCAATCAGTTGAGATCTGCAGCTAATTTATATATATGGTCAATCTAAACGTATGAGGCTAATTTGTTCCTGGATTTTCTCCGTATATCAAAGTTGTCATATGTTGGACGAAAATTTCTTATAAACCTAACAGTATTTCATTCGATTCATTCCACTGCTCAAAACCCTAAGATTACGATAATTGCTACATAATGTAATGTACATAGTACATGTAGTAATGTTATATATCATTAAAATAAATGCGCTGTATAAAAGTATATAAATGTAAAAACAAATTAATAAAACGATACTCACTAAATGAAGTTTTTATTGCCGCTGTACCTTGGAGACACGTGACCGCAAGTGGAGACTGCTGCATATGCGCAGAACTAGAGTGAGTGATAGAGATACATAGTACAACCAATGATATAAAACCTCCCACAAGGATAGGCGACGGCTATCATATGGGCGGGGTTTAATGATCGCGCTCTGTTTGGGTAAACCCGAACATAGCACCGGAACAAAGAAATATGTTGAATAAAGCTCCTTGTAAAATTTACAAATTTTATGAACACTTGTGGTTATTTTACTGATCTGTTGGTTTCATTTTGTTTTCAAAAAAATATAGTTGCCCAATATTGTCACTGTTATGATCAGTCAGTTGCCATTCACAAGCATTCGTGATATTAATAGTCACCATTGTGAAATCGTCTAAATTTGGTTTTATATTTAGATTTTGAGTATGAAAACTACACTGCACAGCTTTGCCTGCTGTCCCATCTTATTGGCAAGGTCAAACAATGTGACAACGATGAAAGGCTTGGTCATTTTATATTAGGGGTGGCAAAATATTAATCAAAAACTAGGGAAAAAAGAACGTTGTTCGGGTGATTTTGGGTAAATTATATTTAATTTTAAGTATATATTACGACCCCTAGCAATCACTAAATTGGTAAAAGTAAGTAATTTGAAATGTTTTATTTTCCATGGATCAATTTTTCTGGTTAGGTATTACCCTTACACTGTAGAAATTCAAGGTTTGCTATTGTGAACTGCGGGGGTGGTCTACTGACTGAATGAGCTAATGACACAATAACAGCGAGTCGTGTTTTCCAAAACCTAACAAGGCAACGCGATCACCCCGCAAGAACTGTGTTAGCTCCGAAACCCAGGCTAGCACAATCCCAACAGAGCACGATCATTAAACCCCACCCATATGATAGCCGTCGCCTATTCTTGGGTGGCTGTATATCATTGGTTATAGGTATGTTACATTAAACCAAGTGTAAAATTCATGTAAATAATAACCTTATCCGTTTTAAGGTCTTCCCAAATTCATCCCTTTGGCCTTTCAAAATGAACAAAAATTGTCCAAATATCCTTGTGGTGGTGTTTATATCATTGATACAACTGACTAAAGCTGGAACGAGACCAAGGAATGCAGGGCCGGGCCAGACTCAGGGTCAGCAATTAGGGCCAAGATCGAGTCGGGCCAGCACGCACGAATTTTTATTCATTTAAGGTTAAGAGATAGTTCTATTACAGCCTAATGTTGTGACATCAATAACCTAAGATAAAAGAACCCGTTATCACACCAATCACTATATTTTGTGGCTTGGTTTATAGATGCAATCTACGATTTATGGCTAGACATTGGTGGATCAATGCTATTCAATGGGTGATAGATTAATGGCATGACTTCGGCTAAAGTATTTTTATTAAAGATTCTGATTATTATTAGATTATATTAGATTATTACAACTCTGCTATTATAATCAACAAGAAGAGATTAATTAAGAAATACTTTACAAATATAGAAATAGATAACCCAGCATAGTAGAAAGCAAACATCCATCACTTCCCTAAAACTTATGGCATTGGTGAAAGAAACTCAAATTAAAAACAATTAGACGCTAGGCTCTTATACGCGCTTTTAAGTTCCACAGGATGCCTTCGTTGTAAATGCCTCAATAGTATTGAGGTGGACCCTTCTTCGTAGCTTAACTTGCTTTACCATATTGTACAAATAACTTGGTCTTTTCCTTTTGTGACTGGCTTCTTCATGAACTCCCAGACCACTGACATGTTGATTATTTCTTGCCAAAAACGTCGTAAAAACCTATAGTCCAAAGACTATTGTCGCAAGCGTAAAAATATAGTATTGACTCACCTTGTTTTATTTCGCCTGGGCCTTCCGCGCTAGGGCTATGCGCGACTCTATTTTAATCGCACTTAAAAAGCGATATACAATCGCTTTCGTTTAGCCATAAACCTACCCGTGTTTTTGTAAAGGAAGACCCGAGGGTCGGGTGGCCCGACCCAGGCACCTCTGACCCGGTGGGTCAAGACCGGACGAGCTACCCGTTCCAGCTCTACAACTGACCATAAACCAGATAATGCGTGAACTAACTTTATATTGTATTCGTTACTAGTACCACGCCGTGAGAATTCATCATATGTAATAACTATGTGCACAATTATCCTTAGATGTAAAAATGTAGTTGAGTGGCACAGATGGTATCGCCCTTGGCTAGGTACCAAAAATCCTGGTTCAATTTCCGTGAGGTGCAATCTTGTTCTTAATGCTATTAGCATGTTTTTGAACAGACATGGCTCTTATGATAGTACATCTTATTATAGTACGTCTTATTATAGTACGTCTTATTATAGTACGTCTTATTATAGTACGTTTTATTATAGTACATCTTATTATAGTGCATCTTATTATAGTACATCTATTTATAGTACATCTTATTATAGTGCATCTTATTATAGTACATCTTATTATAGTACGTCTTATTGTAGTACATCTTATTATAGTACGTCTTATTATAGTACATCTTATTATAGTACATCTTATTATAGTGCATCTTATTATAGTACATCTATTTATAGTACATCTTATTATAGTGCATCTTATTATAGTACATCTTATTATAGTACGTCTTATTGTAGTACATCTTATTATAGTACGTCTTATTATAGTACATCTTATTATAGTGCATCTTATTATAGTACATCTATTTATAGTACATCTTATTATAGTGCATCTTATTATAGTACATCTTATTATAGTACGTCTTATTGTAGTACATCTTATTATAGTACGTCTTATTATAGTACATCTTATTATAGTACGTCTTATTGTAGTACATCTTATTATGGTACGTCTTATTATAGTACGTCTTATTATAGTGCATCTTATTATAGTACATCTTATTATAGTACACCTTATTATAGTACATCTTATTATAGTACATCTTATTATAGTACATCTTATTATAGTACGTCTTATTATAGTACATCTTATTATAGTACGTCTTATTATAGTACATCTTATTATAGTACATCTTATTATAGTACGTCTTATTGTAGTACATCTTATTATAGTACGTCTTATTATAGTACATCTTATTATAGTACGTCTTATTATAGTACATCTTATTGTAGTACATCTTATTATAGTACACCTTATTATAGTACATCTTATTATAGTACATCTTATTATAGTACATCTTATTATAGTACGTCTTATTATAGTACATCTTATTATAGTACGTCTTATTATAGTACATCTTATTATAGTACATCTTATTATAGTACATCTTATTATAGTACATCTTATTATAGTACGTCTTATTATAGTGCATCTTATTATAGTACATCTTATTATAGTACATCTTATTATAGTACATCTTATTATAGTACATCTTATTATAGTACGTCTTATTATAGTACGTCTTATTATAGTGCATCTTATTATAGTACATCTTATTATAGTACATCTTATTATAGTACATCTTATTATAGTACGTCTTATTATAGTGCATCTTATTATAGTACGTCTTATTGTAGTACATCTTATTATAGTACATCTTATTATAGTACATCTTATTATAGTACATCTTATTATAGTACGTCTTATTATAGTGCATCTTATTATAGTACGTCTTATTGTAGTACATCTTATTATAGTACATCTTATTATAGTACGTCTTATTATAGTACATCTTATTATAGTACGTCTTATTATAGTACGTCTTATTATAGTACGTCTTATTATAGTACATCTTATTATAGTGCATCTTATTATAGTACGTCTTATTATAGTACGTCTTATTATAGTACGTCTTATTATAGTACGTCTTATTATAGTACGTCTTATTATAGTACATCTTATTATAGTACATCTTATTATAGTACATCTTATTATAGTTCCTCTTATTATAGTACACCTTATTATAGTACATCTTATTATAGTACGTCTTATTATAGTGCATCTTATTATAGTACGTCTCATTGTAGTACATCTTATTATAGTACATCTTATTATAGTACATCTTATTATAGTACCTCTTATTATAGTACATCTTATTATAGTACGTCTTATTATAGTACGTCTTATTATAGTGCATCTTATTATAGTGCATCTTATTATAGTACATCTTATTATAGTTCCTCTTATTATACATTAAGTACATCTTATTATACAATTGTAGTACAAATTGGCACCAGCTTTCTTACTTTTACTTACCAAGCTCTTATGCTATGACAAATTTCAAATGTTGAAAATTACTTCGGATATTGAGTCAGATATTTGATCAAATGTTGAGATGACCGCAAGTAGAGGTTTGACTGTATAAAATACACTGTAGATATATGGGCTTAATTCTCGCCTCTGTTTGTACTTGTTAGGCACTAGAAAAAGCCTATTTCTAACGCCTGACCAAAAGGATTGCAGTAAAGAAATTTTAGCGCAAAGTAAAATTAATTTTAGTTTAAGCTCCTGTGTATATATTTTATAAGAGTGCTCTGTACATCTAGCTTTTTCTTTGGTTTAAATGCCAGTAGATGCATACATTCAATTTTCTCGGAATAATTCAGATTTTTGGGCTATTTTAGGAGGCGATAGCGGGAATGTAATGAGCCAGCAATTCCTTTTACTCCTTCAAGTACGCTACGACCACGTCCCGCACAACCACGTCCCACACAACCACGTCCCACAAGACCACGCCTCCACAAGACCACGCCCCCACAAGACCACGTCCCACAAGACCACGCCTCCACAAGACCACGCCCCCACAAGACCACGTCCCACAAGACCACGTCCCACAAGACCACGTCCCACAAGACCACACCCCACAAGACCACGCCCCACAAGACCACGTCCCACAAGACCACACCCCACATGACCACACCCCACAATACCACGTCCCGCAAGACCACGTCCCGCAAGACCACATCCCGCAAGACCACGTCCCGCAAGACCACGTCCCGCAAGACCACGTTCCACAAGACCACGTCCCACAAGACCACGCCCCACAAGACCACGTCCCACAAGACCACGCCCCACAAGCCTATGTCCCGCAAGACCACCCACAGCAGGACAATGCAGAGTTTATTCTGCATATTTATCTAGCATCAGTAATAATAGCATCAGTATTTATCTAGCTCCAATGGTTCCTTTCATTTATATTCACTTCATGCAAATAAATGTTATAATTTTTTAATATATACACTGTATCAGCATAATATCCGATTATCAAAATATTCTGTCAATAATTTATGTCATATAAAAATGATGAGCTGTGAACTCTATTTGTAATATAATAAATGATATAGAGTGACTAAAGACTGGAGTGTCAGACATCAACAGAAGGCTCAAGAACTGAGCAGTAATATAAATTCCATGTTTCTCGAACTGTTTTTTCAAATAATTATATTGTAATGACCACAGCAAAGTACAACCAATGTCATATCTTTGCGGGCAGTTGTATTAATGATCGAATGCATGAGATTTGTAGACCACAGGCTCTAATCTTCAATTATTTTGAAATCGGTCACAGCCAGTCTTTCGTTCATCTAGTATGCAGGGAGGACTTGCAAACCTGCTGCTGGTCAGCATCATAGCATGGTTCTAAGAAAAGTACATACTCTTTCCAAGAAGACATCTGGTTGCTCTGAATGAACCAAATGTCCTGCGGCTGGCACCACATGACACTCGGCTTGCGGAAAATATTTAAGTATGACCGCTTTGTTCTCCTCGGTGTAAGATCCCTCTCTACATAATTAAACCGAATGTAAAAAACATTAGTGTATCCAAGCGCGAGGTGACAAGTGGCGCAAAGTGCCAGACTGAGGACATTTTAGGTTTCAAATGTGCACAAAACAATCATGTAGGTAAGAGCATCAAGCAATTAATGAGAGAACAACTCCCTAAATTCACAACGAAATCTAAAATCGGTGTTTATAAATTGACATGCTGACCTTGTGTTCTAGCCTTTTAAATATTTCAAAATTCTGACAGCGAAATGATGCAGCAATCTTACCGCAGGTATGGTGATTTGCCACCACCTATAAAACATGTTGGACGGTTAAACTGTGTAGCATTGGGCAAAGTTCCTTTCATAATTTCTGGCCAGTTGGCTTGTATAGCTTTGACATTACACCTCCATCTAGCCATCTTATCATCATCCATTTTGGTGAGGTTTTGTATTAAGAATTCTCTAATCTTTATACCCTGAAATTCGTACTTGTTTTATTATTTTACATAATCTATTATTCACAACAAACTATTGAAGATAATTGCTTTTATTTTAGTTTTTATTAAAAACAAAAAATTTTAAAAGATTTATTAAAAAACTATTAGGAATAATGATGACTGGCACTGTGATAATTATTTTTCATGATTAATGAAACTTGAAAAAATTATTAAAAAAATGAATTAATCAATATGCAACCAAAATATGTAATATTTCAAAATGGTGATTTCGTACAAAGAATTATGATGAAAACTATAGGAGTGCATGGTTGAGCCTGCGTTAACACTAACCCTTTGTAATGTCACTGCTACTATCAGTCTGGGATTACCAAGACTGATATATTACTAGCAGTGAGATTAAAATAATACCTACACTCTCCGTCTTAAGGTTGGCTATATATATGGGTGTGTTTTAGAGCAACGATATGCAGCAAGAAGTGCTCTGACAAAGGGTCAGTAGCATTACAGGCTAGCAATGCATGCCTAAAACAAATAACACAATTGTTTAGCCAATTTAGTGAAGATACTATTCTAATGTCACTGCTAGCAATATAAATCAGTCCATCCCTGCCCCTGCCATTCATATTTCGGCTGAACAAACAGTGAAGTAGCACTACTTACTGGTATATCTTTTTCTAAAGTTTTCATAGCCTTCTGTCTAAAATGGGCAAGTCCATCACCACCCATGTTCATATCCAGCTTTAGCATAGCTTCCATGCATCTAATGAAAAACTCGGAAGAAAATGGGCCTTGATCAGGCAGTACATCCTCGATGATAAGTGAGTTTAGGCGGTCAGGCTAAATAGTAACACACATTGTGAACTTTGTTGTATAACCGGCTACATAAACTACAGGTAAATAAATCATAGGCAGTAAGAACACACATATAGGTAATACAGGTAATTGTATACAATCAAGCTTCACCTCTAGATCACCTCTGCAGATTTAGGTATGACATACGACGTGAAGTTTGAGCAAATAGTTGTCTTGAAATATACAGTTATTTCAAACGAATGGCATAAGAAATTTCTCAAAATATTTCTGTAAGTAAAACAATAATAAAAATGAAAAATAGCATAAAAAATAAATCAATTAAATAAATTTAAACTACAACTACACCAAGTAAAGTTAAGTTATGCCTCAAATGTCTATTTGGTTTATTATCCATAAATTTAATTTCTAACTGTGAAACCGTGCTTATGTGCTGCTGTAGGATTGTTCAAACCTCCTCATACAATGATGCTAAAGTTCTCTGCTTTCTACAAACAAGCCTCTAAGGGCTCATATACAGCGCCCAGACCTGGTTTCTGGAATGTGGTAAGGAAAGCTAAGTGGTAGGTGCATATTCTAGAATTCAACATCTATATCTATATATACATTTCTCAAAGTATGTATGTGTTCTGTCGTCTGTCTGCATTCTGGCTATAGCTATTATTAGAATAGCTGTAGCTGGACAACAATGCAGACGCAACATCATGGCTTACCAGCATTAGCCTAGCTTACTAGAATTTTCCATTGGCAATGTGCCAGGCCACTTGGCAATGGCCTGCCATTTGCTGCAAAGTTGCCTGCCAGCAAGTGGTAGGCAAATCTCATCACTTCTCATGGTTTATAAGCTGATTTTTAATACCCGGGCAACACCAGAAGGCACAGCTAGTCTATATATATTTCTCATGGTATGTCTGTCATTCCGGATATAGCTATATCGCACGCTGATTATTTTACTAATGCGGTCACGTGTTATGATGCCCCTGTTAAAAATAATTTTCGTAAGGTTCAATTACTATAATCATCTGGGGTCAAAGACAATTCTTTTTGCGCGGACAATTACATTGTCTCCGTGAGAAGAGTCTCCGTAGAGCAAGAGTGTTTCCGTATTCAAAGTTTTTATGGATAGGCTCTGGTGGAACAATAACCTTTTTTATACACACACACTTCTATGCACGATTTTTATTATTAATTCTATATATTCAGGATATATATTTTTTTCAGTTCGTATTAATTGTATCATTACCGAATTATCTTTTATTGTAATCGTAGCAAAAATGACTTAATTAAACTATTGCTTGCTAATTATTTCACATTCACATCTAAACCTTTTTATAGTCGTTTTACTTTTTTTAACTTACTTGACCTGCACGAAACATTTTCCTCGTGATATGAAGAAATATGAGTTAAAAAGTTGTTTGACAAAGTTTGAAAACCTTTACAGTTGTTTTTATTTTCTCTCTTAATTTATTTTAATTACACAAAACACTTTTCTCATGATATGTAGTTTGAAGGTTAGAATGGCAAATGTTGTTATATGTTAAAACACATCAATTATATCAGTACTTTTATTATATACTTCAGTACTTTAGAGTCTTGTCTTTCGAATGAGCCTATATTCAATACATAAAGAATAATAGAACTATGAAAAACAGGGTGTCAAAAGTATGTCCTGCAATAAAAAAACACTTGGTTGTTGTTCCCATAATGTGATGTCATAATCATCATTTAGCCCTAGGTCGTCGATCCCTGTCACTGCTATTGAGGCTGCGCTTTTTTGTGACAATCGGTGCTCTTAAACCCAGAGAGTGCTAATAATGCTAATAAACTACAATTCTAGATAATCAACAATACCCGGGGATCGTGCTAACGCCCAACAAATACAAACACATGTTCTAGGTTAATAGATTTCGGGTGATTGCTAGAGTTTGCTTTTTTCATCCTTTCGTTCATTTTAAACATTTATAGTATTATTATCTGAAGAGTTTGTATCGCTTTCCATGATCATACAATCTTTATTTTCAAGTATCATTCTGTATATATTATTATATTATCGTTACAATATTATATCATTATAACACTGTAAAATCTGTACAGGAACAATTACACTGTGGATTGTGTTTATACACTCTCAAATATTAACTTTTCATCTTAGCCCGCAAAAAGGGGTATTTTGCTGTTTTTGTTTATGTATTATTTTTAATCAATAAAGAGATCATCATCATCATCATTTCCGTGTTGCTTTCTAAATATGCTTATGCTTCAATAAATATACTGTTGTTGATAAAGGTAATGAAATCACATCGATTAAGTTGTGACCTGCATTGGCGTGGCCCTAGGATTATAAGTAAATTGCACTTTAGCAAGATCACGCAATACTTGAAATTAGTTAGCCTCAGTCGTGCCCCTGAACATAACAATAAAAAGAAAGGGCTATAGCATAATATCATCGGGGAAAATATAGTACGGTGCTTGGAATCTGAGCTATTTATCATAGAAATAATCTGTACATGAAGAGTTAATGACACTGATTCCTTCGGTGAAATTTATAAACAATAGATTCCGGCATCCAATCACAGGGCGTTGTCAATTTCAATGTTATTTGTCATCCTAACAACAAATGACCCGATCTCATGGGCTGTAGGCCAAAATGTCTGACATCACTGTTACTACTGATAATCAATAATATGATAATATAATAATAATAATAATATGTGGATTAATCAGTAAACATGATCAAACATTTAATTTATGATATTGCATTTTAGTATTACTTGATACAAAAATCAACACCGCTTTTCATTATTTCAATTATATTATCCTTTCTGTCACTTTTTATTTCACAACACCAAAGGAATGAAGAGTAATTAAATCAGAAAATCATATTGGGATCACTTGCCACCGGTAACAAGCTCAAAACATGACTGTTTTCTGTTTAACAATAGGCGGTCCAAACGTCATTTATGCCGAAGTCTATTGTTTATAAATTTCACTGATTCTTTGTCTTCTTCGTTGGTTCTCTGGAGTTGTCCTACCTTTGCCTGCCACTAGCGTCATTATCGTAGTTGATAGACATAAGCAGTAAGCGATAATAAGCGGTAAAAGCACGCAACACCGAATATGAAAACTGTGACATCATAATTTGCGAGCCTATACCATTGAACATTTATGTGGTAGAGCTTTGGGGAAATCCTATAAACACCAACCAATGTCTGTCTCACTATGTTAAACAATGGCTCATTTAAAAGCCAATAATTGAAGAACCTGAATAATCTGAAACAGTGCTGATATAATAGATGTGCTTTAAACACAAATCAATTTTCTGACCAAAAACTTTTTTATTACCCGGGCAACGCCGGGCAGTACAGCTAGTTTTAGAATAATTTCTCAAAATAATTAATGGCTTCCAACATTAACTAACAGTAAAACCTACTTTTTACTGATTATCAACTCACTAATTTATTTTTACATATAATGCATTCAAGTTTTCGACGTAATTTTTACATAGTTCTATATAATGCATTTATGTTTTAGAAATAGTTCTATATGATGCATTTAATTTACTATTATATGTAACTACAGTAGAAGCTCCTACGTATATCATAAACCCTTTACGTAACAAATTTATGTTGTCATTACTTCATAAAAAATTTCAGATAACTTAAAGCGTCAAGTCAGAACAGGTTCTCAAATTCGATTTGATATGTATATCTCTATTATATATCCTAGTACCCTGACAGTATAGTGACTGTGAGAGATTGTCAGGAGTGCCTATAAAGCACAAAGAATAAGTATGTGCACAATTATTCAGAAATATCAGAATGTTGTCGATTACTGCGGGTGTTAAAGTGTTGGTCTACTAAGCTTAATGTCACTGATTGAAGTCTCATTGAAATCAATCTTTTATCGTAAAACTGACTTTAGACTAAAGAATGAACAGACAGACATAGCTTTTACTATTATAGTGAATATATATTTTTGTTTATCTTTATTTTAGATATAAACAGTATTTTTTATTTTCGTTTTTGCAGCATAAACATTGCTGGCTGAAAAAAGTCAAAAAATTTGATTTAAATTGACATTGAAGGTATGTGCTCCCCTTTTAACATAATTTCCATTATCGTGAATCTTAAACTAAATGGAAGTGATGAATACAGAGAAAAGTCATCAATAAAAATCAACAATACTACAGTTATTGCACATTAAAAAGTTCACTTTGGTTTTTTCCTATTTGAAGGGCCAAAAAAGTGAGTTTGGAACGATCTTGGAATGAATTAGGCAGATCATTACATATAATTTACGAATCATCTCACCTAAAATTCCTATAACATAAACATTCTCGGAAATGATTATTTACGTTGTAGGAACATCTACTGTATTTGAAATATTATTGTTTTTTTTTCGATTTCTTAAATACATTAACTAAAATACAATGCAATTTTATAAAAATACCTTGCTCCTACATTGATGTTTCAGAGCGTAAAGCAAATAATGGAGGGGATTTACTTTGTGTGTCGAGATTCGGATGTACAAGTTAATATAGTTCCAAACGATGCTTTGATTCTACTCTATGTTCACATGATGGTCGCTACTGACTAGCATGAGAATATTACTGAAAAACATAGAGGTATCACTCGAATTAAATGAGCAAAGTTTACCATCTTTAAGGCAAGGTTCATAGCGACTCTTCCCCCCATACTATGGCCAAGCAGATGGCACTTCTTGAGATTCAATGAGTCCATTAAGGCAATTACATCGTCAGCCATTAGAGAATAAGTCATTTGGGAAGAGTGTGGACTGTCTCCATGGTTCCTCACATCTATTGCTACCACCTTTCAAGGCATTAGCAAAATAATTGCAACATAAATTAGAGAAGATCAATGCGGAAAGAACACAATTCATAGATTTTACAATAAACCACCTGAGTATTTAACCTGTCTGCCAGTTTTCTACCAAGTAACTGCCAATTGTTCTTCGAACCAAACAGGCCATGCAGTATGAGAAAAGAAGAATTTCTGTCATAATTTTTGGTGACAGGCTGGTAGTCTGTATAGGCAAGCTTCACAGTGGACCTACAACAATAACAGGGTCACATTTTCAGCAACGACAACAACAATCGCATCTTTAGCACTGGTTTGTAAGATAACGTTAAATAAACAACTGACAGAAATCTTACTTACAATCGTGCAGAACGCGTAAGCCTTGACTGCAACAAAATGATTCGTCCAGGTATGTTGAGTCGATTCATTTGCACTGCAACATGTTGTGATGAATGTTTTCAATATGAGCTGAAAGCGAACTGTTTTACATATAAAACTGTTTCCATCTTGTAGTTTTGGCATACTTAGGGATTCGTTTTGCCACTTGAATCATTGTTTAGCAATCAACAACTAATGACTAACTGGTGGTTAGCAGTTCTAGAGTAGATTATTATGTGTATTTAAGGAATTTTTACTCACTCAACACCGCACTAACGTCAATGATTAATAACTACTGTTTTCATGTCAATCTAGACCAGGGGTCGGCAACCTGCGGCTCCGGAGCGGCATGCAGCTCTTTCATCCCCTCGCTGAGGCTCCCTCTGACTTTGGACTTTTTTCCCTTTTTTTGCCATATGCCCAGTAATTCATAAAAATATAGAAGTTTCATCCCTATATTTTGCAATATAATTTCAAAAATTTTACCCATGGTGATAAATCAAACACTGTCGCTTGTTATGCATCATTATTTACGTTATATTATTAGTACCTTATCACATGATTGTCACGTGGCTTCAACTTTAACATAAAAGTACAGAAAAATGTATTACCGGATTCGTGCGGAGGGTCTGATCGCTACGAGATACCTTCTGATATTATGTCAACGAACTGGGTTAAACAACTAGAAATCTAGTAAGGCTGGCCAGCCGCTTAGGTCTGCAACATCATCAACAACACTACTGACAAAAAACAACACTAATACAGGTCGTATACACCTTATAACAATTTATGCGCCAATAAAGTTAATAAAACCACCAAAATTATTTTACTACTCTTTGCAAAAGTGTAATTTTGTTTTCTCAGCAGTTAAATCGTTATGCATGCCACACCTTTTCGTTTATGGTGTAAACATGGTATAAAAGCAGTAAAAGCTAAACAAAATAGTTAAATGAAGTATTTATTATGTTTTTAATTTAAAATGTCAAAGGGGTTTTGTGGCTCCCATTGCGTTCTTTCCTGCGGAAAACAGGTCCAAATGGCTTTTTGAGTGGAAATGGTTGCCGACCCCTGATCTAGACTATGCTATTTTGGTTGGTTGCGTAAGGTAAGCCGCCTTGTTTGTTATGGTAGTCAAGAGTGGAGAGTGGAGAGTTCAATTAATAGGAGTTGACTGAGATCTTTAGTGCAAATCTAACCATGCTAATTCTCAGATGCATGATGAAGCAATAGAAATGCTCTTTATTTTCATCAATACAAAACCTAATACACAAGCAGCAAAATTCTAGAATAGAAAAAAGATAATCACAAGTAGCAAAAACTAAATAATATAAAATATATCTTACGCCGACATCTGTATCTGCCCTTAAGCTCAGCCTTGTACATCTACAAGGTTTCAATGTCAGAAGAATATGAGCTATTAAAATTGTTATGTTTTATAGGCGTCTTGGATAGCCTAAGGACAGGTATATAAATGTTCAGTATTATATCTTCATGTCATAGGAGTTATTCCATTGGAGGGTACACTGTCTTTGGGTATACGTCAGGGAAAAGTACTGGGTCAGGGTGATAGTAGGTTCAGTTATTTTTGGTGGTGGTTGGTAGATTTGATTGCTTCTACATTCCTTTGGTGGTTTCTGCAGATGGTGTTGACACAGTTTCTATGATTGATTTCTTCTAATTCTGAAATTTTTAATTTTTTTTACATTTCCAATTATCGAATCTTTTGTTATCTTTTAGGCGTCTTGCTGCTTGTAGGTATTATATGCTTATTTGGTGGTCTGGCTGCATTCCCTGTTGGCATCTTGTTTTCGCAATATTTCATATAATATCGCAATATCTCCGTACAACACTGTCACACAAACTCAAAGCACTTTTGAAAATGTTTTCAGCTTTTACAAGCAAATAATGTCGCACCATCTTTGATAATTGATCTTTGATGAGAACGTCGAAAGAAAATTAGAAACTTCGGAATTGGAAGAAATCGCTCATAGAAACTGTGTCAACACGATCTGCAGAAACCACCAAAGGAATGTAGAAGCAATCAAATCTACCATCCACCATCACCAAAAAAGCCACCAGAGAAACATTAGAGACGAGTCAAACATGACGTAGATACCAGGAGTAAGTCACGAGCTCCACTCTACACGGCGACATCATGTGCACCAGCTGAAGACTTACACAAATGAGATATCTTCCTGGCATAGAGCATTGAACCTTAACACTCAACATACACCCACAGGCTAGCTTTTTCACAGCCAGACATCTATAAAAGAGAACCGCTCCAATGACTCAGGAGCTTTAGCTCTCTCTCTCACTCTCTCACTCACTCTCTCACTCTCCCTCACTCTCTCTCACTCTCTCTCACACTCTCTCACACTCTCTCACACTCTCTCACACTCTCTCACACTCTCTCACACTCTCTCACACTCTCTCACACTCTCTCACACTCTCTCTCTCTCTCTCATGGGAGAGGGCCTCCTTGGGCACTCTCCCATCTGCTTGATGAGGAACCTCTCTCCTCGCCTATGAGGCCTCATTCTCCTTCTCCAGCTGAGCCTCTTCTACATCACTATCTCAACTGCCAAAAATCTTTACCTATGGACTGTCACGACTCTCGTTTGACTGTCGAGACTCACAGCCGTACAGGACTGAGCAAACAAGCATGGATGACCATTCGGGTAAGGATGTAACTTTCATTAGCCATTCTAATAATTTGTTTGTCGTTAATACATGTATTATTGTTTTAGAATTTTGTTTGTTGTGTATTTCATTGTTTGATTTATAGAATAACTAGCTGTACCACCCGGCCGGCGTTGCCCGTGTAATAGAAGAGTCTTTAGAAAGAAAATTTATTTGTATTTAACATATAACAACATTTGCCATTCTAACTTTCAAAGTACATATCATGAGCGAAGTGTGTCGTGTAGTTGAAATAATTTGAAAGAAAAATAAAAACAACTGTAATGGTTTTAAAACTTTGTCAAACAACTGTACCGTTCAAGCTAGTAGCTTGGCATTTGCCAATGGAAAACTCCACGATGCTAGTTAATAAGGTTAGGCTTCCAATGACGGTAAGCCATGACGTTGAGTCTGTATTGTTGTCCAGCTCAGCTGTTCTAATAATAGCTATAGCCGGATTTCCAACACACGGACTTTGAGAAATATATATATAGAAGAAGTAACTTTTACTGGTAAATATTAATATTGCTTACTAAACCTTCACTTGTACTTGAACCAGTAATAATCAAATTAGTTCCCACGAGCTAAACAAAAGTGCACAAACTAAACATAGTCAAAATATAATAATATAACAAAGCAATTTCACTACTGATGTATGTGTGGATTCGAATTAGTTATGCATAACATAATTTCTCCACATCCACCCATAACATTTCTGTTTGGAGATGGCTTTTTGATCTCAAACTTTTGCATGCTAAGCTTGAATCTACCTTCACGAGTAAATTCCCTTTTAATTTCAGCTCTTAATAGCATATACTAGTAGATCTAACATCTATATCTGTAGTCCTATCTAGATGTTTAGCTATCTAAAATATTTATTTAGTCACTGTATTCTACTGGACAGGTAGATAATTAACATATATATTGTGAAACTAATTAAAAATCTGTTAGCTGAGATTTTAGTGACTAATCTATATCATTTAGCCAAAGCATAACCACATATCTAGGCGAGCATTCTCCCAACGTCTAAACCTTTCATAATACTTTTCGTTATACTTTCCCAGCGCTTAATTGTAGCCTGTGTTGGGATTGATCTGCCACCACATATTAATATATTAATTATAGGCTTGAATATGCGAGTATTTTAAGTAGATCTATGGACATATTTAAATTTGCCTAAAAGAAAACTTGAATTAATTCACCATTCGCGACTGTTTTGTTCACAGGGAAAGTCTACACTTGTATCCTTTCTGACTGTTTTGTTCACAGAGAAAGCGCGTATCTGATAAAAATATAGTTCTAACCCGTAGTGACCGTAGATATATTGAGCTCAAGGTTATGACATCTAACCTAAATATGCAAGACCTTAAGAATGTATCTACTTTATGTTAAAGTATATCCTAGCAACATGTACAATGAAGAACTACATAAATAAAAGTAACTTACCCTAGGTCTAACTATCACTTAGAATTAGTTCTTCGTTTACTGGATGGATAGGAATATGTGCACAATGTTCTTATTATGTGATAGCTATTTATAGCAGGTCCACATTAGCTGAAGCGCAATACAAATTCACCATTTTATTAACGATGAAAACCAAATTACACTCTGAAGTAAACAATAATTAATTTTGTACAATGTAATAAGTTTTGACTGTGTACCCATTTCTCCAGCTTTCGTTTCTTAAAGAAAATAAACTTAGAAAAATGTAAGACTTCGCTCAAAGGAAATAAATGTTAAAAACTATAATTTTCATTCAAGTAAATTTTAATGATGAACCTCTATTAAATTCATTAATTATAGAAAGATTGTCATAATTAGACTGGCTATCTCGCTTACTGGGCAAACTGATAAATTACTAATTTTCAGTTGTGGGCGGATTTTATTACGCTATGCTAGCTGAGGCTTGATTGCAGTTTCCTATTTTTGAGAACCTTATCTATGAAAAGCTTGCTATTTAAAAAAATTATTAATTAAGTGTTATATAACAATTCTTTGTGATAATATATAAAACTGACCGATTTTGAGACAATGCAGAATGGTGGAACCATAATAAACTGTGCGATAACTACATTTACAATCTTTGAAATTCTTTCAAGTTCTTTTACAATCTTTGAACAATAGCTAACATACAATGAACTGCACAACAACAATAATCGCATGTGAATTAGCTTCACTTATGCATTCTTGGGATATATACGTATGCTTAACAAACAATCTTAAGCCTTGTAAAATTTACAGAAAAGTTGCTCCTTTTATACTTAAATGTTACTAAAAGTATCATCGCCTTATTCTTATGCACACATATAGCTTACTCATATGCATCTAGAACCTTCTTACTATATATTGATAGTAAATTTTAGTTTTAACTCTATTATATACTACCTATTGCCGAATCTATAACTATCCGGATAATACCACTAATTAGCAGCACTACCCAGAATAGTATCGGGGAAGAAAACCCTCACCTATTGACTTTCTCACAAAACTTTGAGAGCAACATTTTTGGCTCACGACATTTGCTCATCTTTTTCATTATTACCTGGTGACATATAAATAGTATAAATAGTATAAATCAAAAACAAAACACCCATTTCTAAGCTTGATTTTGTTAGACATTGAGAACATCTTCATTCAATGCTATAAACAACTCGAGTCCTATAAAAGTTGAGCACCTTACTTTGCAGCATTCACTTAGCTCATGATTAGTAAATGGCTAGGAAAATTTGAGACATGAAAATTTTTGTTACATCCTTAATGTTACATTCATCCTCTGCTGGTCAGAGAAATAAATCATGCATTGCCATACGAAAGAAGCTATGAAAATGAATTAGCTCCAGTACCACCACTGGTAGCTCTGGTATGCCTGAAGCCACGAAGGTGATAAATTTGCGTTCCATTCCCAAAGCGCTTAATAACTGTAAAGCGTGAAAGCTTCTTAAGATCTGATTACTGCCATCGTTGCCATGACAATAACTGGCTATTCAGTGCAACACACGTGTCACTCTTGTCAGACCACCCTAGATTGAACCAGATGCTATCATCATTTGTAAGGCTCAGGTAAATTTTGTCTGAAAATTTGTTTGGATTTAAAAAAACAGATAGTTTGCAACCTTCTCCTGTAGTTAAGTTGGAAAAGAGAAAATACAATTTTTAAACAACAAAAAATTGAAGTTTGCATTAAAAATAAAATTTCAAATAACTTTTGGCCTATACGATAAATTGGAAAATTTTGTTTACATTTACTTTAAATTTCAACAACTCGCTATGTTAAATTTTCATAAAAACAGATCTGATTAAAAGAATTGCTCTATTTCCGACTTCTAAACACTTTGTTAATTTTAATTGTTATATCCGATTTTGGTAGTTTTCAATTATCAATTGAAACTTGGAGTTGTCTTTTTGCTTTGGATAGCTCATAGAGCGATGCGTAGTCGCCGGGTTGTTTTGCGTCACTCGTGCTGCGTTACGATACCGACATCTATTCATCTCACATCGCGATTGATGTTTGAATTAACCTAACGGTGGCACTGTTTGTCCTTAGCCAGTAAAGTGAAACCAGCGGGCCTGGGTCATGTATGATAGCCAAGTTCTCTTTTGATAAGATGGTCTACTGATATTCCCCCTTCCTTGATCGTAAGTATTGAGTAATCCTGTCTATGCCTTCTGGTGCTCAGAGAGGTTAGACTTCCTACAGATACTCTCTGTCTCTTGGTTCTTCTCTCTCTTCGATGCCTGGTGACTAGACGTGAGATCCTACTGCTGACGACATCAAAACCAAAAATCCACGCTTGTCATGGCGGGTAGCGTACATCCCAGAAGGAGTGATCAATTCGCCGTGCGCGCGCACTACAAAACATGTATGCTGAATTCCTGTATACTTTCATTTTCTTTGAATTTAATAATAAATGTAATCATGTAATAATTGTTCCTTTGAATAATTCTTAATTAAAACAATAATAATAATTTGTCTTTGAGGAAAGAATAAGTTAATAATCGTATAAACTTTTGCTGCGAGCAAATTCTAATATTAGTAATCTGTGTTATAGTGCAGTGTGGGTCAGGTAATTTCTGTTATTAATTCTCACCCCTTTGTTAGTTCGGAGTAATTGAAACCCCCACACTCCATCATAACATAATCGTATTTGCTCAATTCCAAAGCTCGAGACTCAGCAACTTTTTGATACCGTGAATTGATATGCATTTCATTTTCAGGATTAAAATTAAAAGATTTGCAAAAGTATATAATTCAAAACAAATTTTATGTTCTTTTAGTGAAATGGTTAACAGCTTTATTACTTAAAAACCATGGAAGCAAATTTAAAGTTTCACTTTAACTCTTTGATAAGGTACCAGACACTCTTACTACAAAATAATTTAAAAACACACTTTACAATTAAATTGCATATTGATGAGTCAATAATGTTAAAACAATTTAGGCAAAACTGCAACCTTCTGAATTTTTGTGCTAGCCTCAGGTCATGCTCAGCTTGCCATGACAGACCAGCTAATTTGGATAGTTGATCTGTCATGTTTCGGTTGTTTGACTTGATTTCTGTTATAAAAAAAATATTCATACTGCATATACATGTGATTCCAAGAATTTCTGTAAAGTGTCATTTAAAGTTTCAACATAAAGAAATTGCAAAGCAACAGTAAACATTGTCAACTCAGACTAAATAAAATTCACAAAAATAATGTGTGCTTCCATTTGAACAGACACCTGTACACCACAGTAGCCTTTTAATTAACTTTCAGTTTCATATTTGAAGAACTAGTCAAGTAAAACACTCATATTTTGTTTCACCAAAGAGTTTTCTTACATGAGGTAGTTTTAACTTATCCATCCACAAAGAGCATCATCCTAAAGGATTGTACGCCAGCTCTATGCAACTTTTGTAATATTCTATGGTTGCTATCGTACCAGCGCCATCACTACTTGGCTATCAATTATCTCAATGCTACTCTCTTAACGGACAGCAAAATTTTAGAGGTACACTTTTCCAATTGATTTAATTCAGCTACTCGTTGACTTCTAAAAGCAAAATTACTTCAATTCTTTTAAAACGACAAAAACTGTGCTTTCTTTCTAAAATGTTAAGATAGTAAAAACCAGAATTATACCAATTTTCAAAAGAATTTTTGCTCTAAAGTAAGAAACTATTATAGCTTGATGTAACACGAAATTCACATCTGGACACAATTGAAAATGAAGAAGCTTTCAAACTTGAAAGAAAATAGCTGTGATAAAATTAAAAAAAAAATTTTTTTAATTAAAGTGATTCTTTGCATAAAAATGTAAATTGCAGATTGGTATGTCTCTTAATTTAAAAACCCGTAACCATTTAAACTATGACTTTTCCATTAAAACCAGTAGTGTCCAGACTTCCGTATCTTTAGAAAGACTTTATAAAGCTTTGAGAATCAAAACTGGCCAAAATAACATAACTAAAAGCAATATTACTATTGATAATTTAAACCCAGTCATTTTTACTGCGCTGGCAACCACTATTATAGATTAATAAAAATATTTTAAAAAATTGTTTGATGTGTGTTTTGGAAGGTAATATAAAATCAAGAGAATTATTTCGATGGCTTGGCAAAGTGAAATAAACTCGCAAAGTAAACACCCTCAAGTAAAAGGAAGACCAACTACCCATACAAAGACCATAATTAACAGTTTGCACTGAACAGCCAGACTGGCATCTACACTGTAGACCTCTCGATCTAGTATGGGGTTTGACAATACACAAGAGTCAAGGTCTTACCATGGCTAAAGCTGTCATTGATATAGGCCACCACGAAATGACCGCTGGAATATTGTTTGTAGCTCTCTCTCAAGTTCGAAACATCAATGACTTACTTGTTAACAACTCCGCTAGGGAGCGCATCACTCGATTAGCCATCAATGACCAAATCTTACAACACAAAAGAGAGGAGACTAGACTGCACGACCTTTAACAGATACTGTATACTTATAATAGATATTACAATATCAATAATTAACCAATTACTCATATGCCTGGTTTCAACCCAACTTTACATCCAAAATAAATTGTTAGTTGCACTTTTTTAGAGTCGTGCTCCCTCAAATTTATTTTATATCAACTCAAACAAGTCTCATTTACACTATACTCTGTCAATTCCTGCTGAGAACTACTTTTTCAACAACCAGCAGTACCTTTTCTTTTTTTCAGTTATTACTTTGGTCGTGGGCTGTATGACAGTGGAATTTCTAGTTTAATATTTATGCTTTATCAACAGTCATAGCTTGACATACAAGTGATCAAGTCTTTTTACTGCCTTACCTGGGTAGAAGGCCAAAGAGATATGCGATTTATATTATTAGCAATCATTCATGTAATTGTTGTAGCATTTGCATATTATAGAACATATATATTTTATTGATGTTATATTGCTTAGAATTGTGCAAATTGCCTACTTATATAAGCTTATATAAACCCATGTCAAAATGTTTTATATCATTGTTATGCTTTTATTTTAGTTTTCACGGTTTGGTTTTCAAATAAACAATATAAACCTGAATCAGTTGGACTCAGTTCTTTAACCCCTAAGGACAGTACACTCTTTATTGATAAAATAAGATTGGGAAAGATTATTACTGGTAAGTGCTAACCAAAATGAAAATAATTTTTTTGGGTAAGTTGAACATTCTGGGCTAGATTTTTCCTCTAATATATTTTTATTAAGATATTTTGAAAATATTTTCTTCAACTTATATCCCAAATTTAAATGAAATTTATCGACTCTACCCAGTTCTGTGTCAGCTGATTGTACTCATTAAAGCTTTTTTTGCGATGGTAATATAACAGTCAAGGAAATTTGTTTTTTGTAGCTAAACATGTCTGCTACTAAGAAAAGAAAAGTTGACGTTGAAGGAAGAGTTTCCAATAAAGATTGGAGTAGCAAATTTTTTGTTGTTGAGCACAACAAAGGTGTTATATGTGTAATCTGCCAAGCTACAATCGCTGTATTGAAGGAATACAACATCAAACGACATTACACATCAATACATTCAGCCTCGTATGATACCTTGTTAGACCAAGCTAGATTAGACAAGCTGGAACAGATGACCGCGGCAATTAAGAAGCAACAAGGGGTGTTTACTTCATATAAGAAAGACTCTGAGCTTGTAACCAAGCTTAGCTTCAAAGTCTGTGAGTTACTTGCAGAAAAAGGGGAGCCATTTAGTGATGGAGAATTTGTAAAAAGTTGCTTGGGTATATTCACTGATTTCGCCTGTCCTGAAAAAAACAGTTATTGCAACAAACCAGTTTGTCTCGCTTTACTGTGGCATGCAGAATTAATCAGCTTCGGATAACATTGAAGAGATTTTGAAAGAACGAATAAAGAGATGCACATCATATAGCTTGGCTCTTGATGAAAGCACAGATGTTAGTGACACTGCCAAATTGGTTGTTTTCATACGAGGCATCACAGATAATTTTGAAATAATTGAAGAATTTTTAGACATGGCCAGTATGTCTTCAACAACCACTGGACAAGACATTTGCGACCAAGTAGTGAGGCTGATGGATAAGTTTGAACTGGATCCTTCTAGGCTCGCTGGCTTAACAACTGATGGGGCACCTTCGATGACATGGAAAATTAATGGAATCACCAAGAAATTCTTAGATGCCATAGGTTCGCCAGAGGTTGTGGTGAATCACTGTATTATACATCAGGAAAATTTATGCACAACAATTCTTGGATTTACTGATGCGATGAAAAGTGTGGTTAAATGTGTGAACTACGTTCGTGCTCGAGGACTCAATCATCACCAATTCAAAGAATTTTTAGAAGAACTCGATTCAGATTACCCAGATGTTGTGTACTTCACTGCAGTGCGTTGGTTGAGCCGAGCTAGTACGCTAAAAAGATTTTGGAATCTGAAAAAGGAGATTATGACTTTCATGGTTAATAAGCAGCAGGATGTTGCTTGTTTAACTGATGATGACTCGTTAAATGACCTTGCCTTTCTAACTGACATCACGCAACACCTTTCAGATTTAAATGTTAAACTACAAGGCAAATTTCAAATGGTAAACAAGATGTTTGAACATATATGTTCCTTTTAAAAGAAGCTTCAACTGTTTCGGAATCAACTGAGTAAAACACAACTTACTCATTTTTCTTGTTTAGCAGTCAGAAAAGCCGAACTGCCAGGAATAGATTGCTCCAAACATACTGAGCAACTTGCCAAGTTGCATTCCGAATTTTCAACGAGGTTTGCTGATTTTAGGAAATGTGAACCTAAGTTCAAACTATTTTCTCAGCCCTTTGACATGGTACCCGAAGACAGTCCTGACCGCTATCAAATGGAGATCATAGAATTACAATCAGATGCTGATTTGAAGAGAGCATATACTAATAATGATTTAGTAACTTTTTATGAGAAATATGTATTTGGAAAGTATCCAAATCTAAAGCTGCATGCTAGAAACACGTTATCACTTTTTGGCAGTACGTATTGTTGCGAAGTTTTTTTCAAAAATGAAGTTCACCGATGAACACCTGAACAGTCAACTTCGAGTTGCTACTACATCAGTAAAAGCGGACATTGAAAAGTTGTGTAAAAACGTAAAATACCAAGTTTCACACTAATTATCTGATATGCACTTTATTTGTTTGTCTCAATTTCTTGGTCCAATATTACAGAGTCATTCTAATAAAAGTTTATACTTATTTTTTGCAAGAAATGGACTTATTTATATTATAATATTTTCTCAGTCTCCTCAACTCGACACACAATTTTCTATTAGATTACATTATTTTGGGTTGCTGGCTCTAGGTGTTGTTCAAATATTGAAGTGGCCCTCAAAAGAAACATGTTGCACACCCCTGGTCTAAATGAATGAATGTGATGTGTGTGTGTTAGAGTAAGTATATCCATGTATGAATGTATGTGATGCCGTGTGTATAAACCATTTTGTGTTTGTTTGAAGAGAATGAACAATTGTGAGGACTCGAGTTTGCATAGCTTACTGAACACTACCTGTAGTGTTCGGTAGTGAACAGTACAGGTAGTGTTCAGGTGTAAGTTTTAATGGAAAATATTTTACTGAAAACTAAGCTTTCATTGTAGCATTGTAGTTTTCATACTTGCTATTTATTTCACATTTATTTGTTTTCTTAATTTATTTCACCTACTCAAAAGATTTTTTTCCTACTACACTAAGTTTTCTCTGATTCTGATTATAACAAATTAATTTATAGGAAGTTCTTAGCTCTTACCTTGCATTCCACGTTTGTGCAGGCAGTGTTCACTAGTGAACACTACTGAACAAAGTGGTCTAGGTATTACCCCTTATGCATGATTTAAACCGGTAGGATAATTATGTTGGTTACTGAGAGCGTGGGGCTCTGACAGAGTGATTAATCACGAATAAATAACAGGGTAATGCAGAAGAGCTACTGCTTCTTATTGTATTGACTATGGGATGTGAGTGGATAGATTGACTTTGTAGGTGCTAGACAATTTTAACGTTTAACAAAAAATTCTTTTTCCCACTACAGCACTTATGTTTTAAGCTCTCAAGATCTCAATGATTTTAATACTTGCTTTCCATGATTTACTTTCCTACATAGCGTTACACAAATTAAACTTTCAACTTTGATAACTAAAACTTGAAGTTAAATATATTAATTTGCACATTAGCTGAGACACAACTTTTTGATAGCATTTTAGAAGCGTGAAACAACCATGCTACAAACAAGCATGAATGCAATCCATTGATAGCTTTTACTTGAACTGAATAAGGTGTAGGTTGTATTAAGACTTGTCTTCCCAAGTTGCTTAAACAACAATGAGTGGAAAACTCCAATAAAAAAAGGAAATTTCTGATTAGTGTACATAGCTTACTTGAAATGCTAACTTATGACATTTTTCAGATTTAAAAAAGTAGTTAATTGTACTTGATGTACTTATGACTTTCACTTGATAATTAACTGTTGACTATGACTTACTATTAACACACTTCAACCAAACATGGAAGAATACCATAGAATTTCTGCATGTGCTTCTCTAACCAGTTACCAACCTAACTTTACCTACGACCGGTGACAACTAACTTCACCAATGATGTGACTTCACATGCTTGACATTTATTTGCTAGACTTTCTAATTTAACACATCTTAGGTATGTATAGCTCGAACTCCCATTCCCATAATTATCAACTTCCATTACCTGTCTCACAGACTCATCTGACTCTCAACAATACTTTACTGTCAAGCTGAATCTTCCTTACTCACTTTTCAGACAAGACTATCTCAATTCATTTGCACAGACTATTATTCAAAGCCGCAACTAATGTATGTTTCGCAAACCCAACCTAGCTAACCTTCGACAATGTCTTTCACTAATAATTAACCACAACCTCTTGTTTTACTGCATTCCATTCAAAACATTCATTTATATTTACTCTTCCTTACACTCACAGCAGATACACCTTACTGAGACATACAACCCTTTCATTTTCATCTCAGTCACCCTTCTGACCCCTTCTCAATTTCCATCTAACTGAAGTTACACAGCCTTTCTACCTATTACTTGATCTGTTGGTTATCGTGTTTCATCAGTGACCCCTACCAGTCTCATAATGCTAACAAATATCTCATGGATGTGACTATTAGTTTAAAGAAGAAAGATCAAAACATAAGAACAGAGAGAGGAATTTAACATATGTTCGATACAAAACTTTCACTATTTTCTTTGAAGATTGATTGTAAAATCGCCAAGTTAAAGTAAAAAGCTACTGTTGGAATCACGATAATTATACCGAACAGAACAAAAATGCTAACTATGACAGATCATTGACTTTCATTTTGTACAAACATCTTGTTTATAAAACTTGTGTTCCTTTAGAGGTAACATGCGGGTTATTATTTTGGAAGTGGCTAATCGATTGTAACTGATAATTTCACTCTTGATTAATGTTCTCTGAGAAAATTTTTTAATATATATTAGCATAATATTCGATTATCAAAATATTCTGTCAATAATTTATGTCATATAAAAATGATGAACTGTGAACTCTATATGTAATATAACAAATGATATAGAGTGACTAAAGACTGGAGTGTCAGACATCAACTGAAGGTTCAAGAACTGAGCAGTAATAGAAATTCCATGTTTCTCCTTGAAATGTTCTTCCAAATAATTACATTGTAATGACCACAGCAAAGTCTAACAGATGTCATGGGCAGTTGTATTGATGATCGAATGCATGAGATTTGTAGACCACAGGCTCTAATCCTCATTTATTTTGAAATCTGTCACAGCCAGTCTTTCGTTCATCTAGTATGCAGGGAAGACTTGCACACACCTGCTGCTGGTCAGCATCATAGCATGGTTCTAAGAAAGGTACATACTCTTTCCAAGAAGGCATCTGGTTGCTCTGAATGTACCCAATGTCCTGCGGCTGGCACCACATGACACTCGGCTTGCGGAAAATATTTAAGTATGACCTTTTTGTTCTCCTCGGTGTAAGATCCCTCTCTACATAATTAAACCGAATGTAAAAAACATTAGTGTATCCAAGCACTAGGTGACAAGTGGCGCAATATGCCAGAAAGAAAATTGTAGGTTGCAAATGTGCCTTATGGAGTTGTTCTCTCAAATAATGAAAGCACAACTCCATAAATTCGTAGCAAAATCTAAAATAGGTGTTTATAAATTGACATGCTGACCTTGTGTTTTAGCCTTTTAAATATTTCAAAGTCCTGACTTAATGAGCGAAATGACACAACAGTCTTACCGCAGGTATGGCGATTTGGCACCACCTATAAAACATGTTGGATGTTTGAACTGTGTAGAATAGGGCAAAGTTCCTTTCATAATTTCTGGCCAGTTGTCTTGTATAGCTTTGACGTTACACCTCCATCTAGCCATCTTATCATCATCCATTTTGGTGAGGTTTTGTATTAAGAATGCTCTAATCTTTATATCCTGAAATTCATACTTGTTTTATTATTTCGCATAATATTTTATTCCCAACAAACTATTGAAAATAATTGCTTTTATTTTACACCGTCTATAAACAAACAAATTTTAAGAGATTCATGAATGTCATCAAAAGAATATTAACAGCTAAAAATACTATGAAGTTGAATAACTCACCAAATAATGCTTGTATATAAGTAATGTACAGCAAAAATAGAAATTCTCCAACTATGAACGCCCTTACAATAATCACCTGACCATCATGGCCTAAATGACGTGAAAACTCATTTTTCCATGCAATTTATTTATCCAACATATGACAAAATTTTTCATCCCTCCCTTGAACAACAGATGTATGATAAAGTCAACTTTTTCAAGGCTACTGAAAAAAGTAGGGAAGCAGACGAAATTAAACCAATTTTTTACACTCGTATGTTTAAGAGAAGTAAGCATGTTTATCTCTGGGCTTCTAATTACTTAAACAATATCAGGGTTGTTTTACCTTGCCGCCGTCATGTCATGGAGCACAAAATAACACATGAATTTATTGATTGTTCGCAGAAGACACACAGAGAGCAGCAAGGTTTCAAATCTACATAGTACTACAGATATTCCAAATAAGAATGCCACACAACAATAGAGAGAGAATACATTAGCGATAGAAAATCAAGCAATTACCTGCTCAGTAGGGGGAACATAACATTATTGAGACAGAAGGTAGAATATAAACTTTACTGGCATAATGCATAAATCTTGCGTGTAGCAACTATGGTGTGAATAAGAATTATTAATTTCATCGCTATAATCACCTGAAGCTTGAAATTGTCCTCTCATGTCATGATCTAACAAGACAACTCTCACTTGTTAAGTAAAAATTGACATTTATTTTTAAATCAGCTATCACTACTGCACTATTAGAGCACTATGCATAATTTCCGAATGTGCTACCCATTGCCATGATAAAGCATCACCTAGCTTTGTGTAGCAAAATATGCTGTCATTAATGGAGATTGCATTTAATTGCCATTTCACTGCCAGCCAAAGAGTTCCCTAGATTTCAAGCAGGCATCTTAAATGATTTTGGACAATTCAAAATAAAGCATTCAATGTATTCAAAGGACTAACATAAATCTAGTTGATGAAGACCCGACTACACAAGCTGATGTTTAATACCACCGAGTTCTATCTACGTTCAGATGGGAGCAACATTAGGCACAACAATTGATCACAATGCTTTTAACTTGTATGTCAGTGGCTGATTCCACTAACAACATGCAAAGGTTTAAGTTTCAAAAAGTTACTAGAAATAGTGATGGCTGGCAATGTGATAATTATTTTTCATGATTAATAAAAATTGAAAAAAAATATTAAAAAATGAATTGATCAATATGCAACCAAAATACGTATTTCAAAACGGTGTTTCCGTACAAAGCATTATGATGAAAACTATAGGAGTGCATGGTTGAGCCTGTGTTAACATTAACCCTTTGTAATGTCACTGCTACTATCAGTCTGGGATGAACAAGGCTGATATATTACTAGCAGTGACATTAAAATAATACCTAAACTCTCTGTCTTAAGGTTGGCTATATATATATGTGTATGTTTTATCAATATCATCAATAGCATTAATATGCAGCAAGAAGTGTTCTGGCAATGGGTCAGTAACAATACAGGCTAACCATGCATGCCTAAAACAAATAACACAGTTGTTTAGCCAATTTAGTGTAGATACTATTCTAATGTAATTGCTAGCAATATAAATCAGTTCTTTTCTTCTCTGCTCCTGTCATTCATATTTCGGCTGAACAAACAGTGAAGTAGCAATACTTACTGGTATATCTTTTTCTAAAGTTTTCATAGCCTTCTGTCTAAAATGGGCAAGTCCATCACCACCCATGTTCATATCCAGCTTTAGCATAGCTTCCATGCATCTAATGAAAAACTCGGAAGAAAATGGACCTTGATCAGGCAGTACATCCTCGATGATAAGTGAGTTTAGGCGGTCAGGCTAAATAGTAACAAACATTGTGAACTTCATTGTATGACGGGCTACATAAACTACAGGTAAATCATAGGCAGTGAGAATACCCATACACGTAATTGTATACAATTAAGCTTCAACTCTGGATCACCTCTGCAGATTTAGGTATGACATACGGCGTGAAGTTTGAGCAAATATTTGTCTGAAATATACAGTTATTTGGAACATATGGCGTTAGAAATTTCTCAAAAAAGTTTTGCAAGTAAAACAATGATAAAATGACAAATAACATAAATTAAATAGATTTAAACTACAACTACAGCGAGTAAAATTAAGTTACGCCTCAAATGTTTATTTGGTTTATCGTCCATACGTTTAATTTCTACCTGTATAAGCTTGCTTGTGTGTAGCTGTAGAACCATTTAAACCTCAAAATAATAATGTTGAGGTTTTATACATTCTACAAAAAAACCCGAAGGACTCATGTACAGCGCCAAGGCCTGGTTTCTGAAATACGTTAGGCAAAGCCAAGTGGTAGTTGCACATACACATCTATGCAAACACTTTAATTTAAAAATTAATTTTATGGTGGTCCACATTCTAGAATCACTTCTCAAGAGAATAGATCAATTAATTTAGTTTTACCTATAATTTAGGTTTTAAACGTAGTTTAAAATATAGAGGCCTACATATATATTATATTGAGCCTTTTATTGGCCTTTCAATTCACATGATAACATCACGTGTCAAAACAATAACCACGTCGAGTTGAGTACGCCATCAAAATGAAGAGATTCCAACCTACGGTGTTTTCGTGATGGCTGCGATTAAATGTTCGTTTTTTAGCTTTTAAAAGCTTGTAATCACATTTCCACATATTTTGCACCTACAACACAACAGAGTAAGACATAGTGAACCTTTTGATACCAAATAACTGTAATGTGAATTTTGTGGCAAGTCACCCTTTAATCTTTTTTTTAAATTTCTCGAATACATTAACTAAAATACAATGCAGTTTTATAAAAAGAAATTGCTCCAACCTTGATGGTCTCAGAGCGTAAAGCAAATAATAGAGCGGATTAACCTCTGTGTGTCGAGGTTTGGCTGTACAAGTTAATATAGTTCGATATGATGCTTTGATTCTACTCTATGTTCACATGATGGTTGCACTACAGACTAGCATGAGAATATTACTGAAAAACATAGAGGTATCACTCGAATTAAATGAGCAAAGCTTACCATCTTTAAGGCAAGGTTCATAGCGACCCTTCCCCCCATACTATGGCCAAGCAGATGGCACTTCTTGAGATTCAATGAGTCCATTAAGGTAATTACATCATCAGCCATTAGAGAATAAGTCATTTGGGAAGAGTGTGGACTGTCTCCATGGTTCCTCACATCTATTGCTACCACCTTTCAAGGCATTAGCAAAATAATTGCAACATAAATTAGAGAAGATCAATGCAGAAAGAAGACAATTCATAGATTTTACAATAAACCACCTGAGTATTTAACCTGTCTGCCAGTTTTCTACCAAGTATCTGCCAATTGTTCTTTGAACCAAACAGGCCATGCAGTATGAGAAAAGAAGAATTTCTGTCATAATTTTTGGTGACAGGCTGGTAGTCTGTATAGGCAAGCTTCACAGTGGACCTACAACAATAACAGGGTCACATTTTCAGCAACGACTACAACAATCGCATCTTTAGCACTGGTTAGTAAGATAACGTTAAATACACAACTGACAGAAATCTTACTTACAATCGTGCAGAATGCGTAAGCCTTGACTGCAACAAAATGATTCGTCCAGATATGTTGAGTCGATTCATTTGCACTGCAACATGTTGTGATGAATGTTTTTCAATATGAGCTGAAAGCGAACTGTTTTACATATAAAACTGTTTCCATCTTGTAGTTTTGGCATACTTAGGGATTCGTTTTGCCACTTGAATCATTGTTTAGCAATCAACAACTAATGACTAACTGGTGGTTAGCAGTTCTAGACTAGGTAATAGAAATATAATTGTAGGGCTTGTGAAATTGTTGTCTCTCTACAAGACCAGATAGAACTATAAGGTTCCATCTCTATGCCAGCGCTGTTTCAGCTCATTACAGTTATACCTCAAAGTCATCCCATTCACTAATCATTTCTTGCATATGCAGGTAACACACTATTCTTTTCCTTTAGCTACCACTATGAATGTAAAAGTAAAACCGTATCCAAACTGTGAATCAAAAGTAAAACTGCCTCCATCATTTACCATAAAAATTCTATCGTATCTTTCGTTGTAAATACATAATTAGTTAAATTATAAGCTGTCACACAAACTCAAACATTTTCAGAAATGTTTTCAGCTTTTACAAGCAAATAATGTAGCACTACCTGTTGTATTATGGGATTTGTTAGGCTCAGGCTATATTGGTGTCTGAGCTCAAGGCAGTACAGGTGGTCTTGGTAATTACGGTGAGTGCATAAAGCAGGATAAAGCTAGTGGGTAAAGCTAGTAGATAAGCTAGTGTAAGGCAGTATAGGGGAGGATATAAGGCAGTGTAACGAAAGACGGAGGCTTCCTCATCTTCACATCAGTACATGTGAGTACATCGATTTATACAACATGGCGCAGTTGACAAAATTCTAATTTTTTTTTTCTTTGCGTGTTAACGTTAGCGATAATTTTTCTGGTTGCGGGGTAAGTTTAAACGGTTGAATAGGCCCTTTCACGGGCGTGCAGGCGAGGTGACGTGAGTTAGGGTGGTGTTGTGAGGTGTTGTAGCGGTGAAGTAGCGGTGTTGTTGAGGTGTAAATATTTATTACGTATTCGGAGGTGGGAATTACACTAATTTCATACGAGTGGGGTAGAGTGAATTGGTGGCGAGAGATATATTGTGTCGGGTAGAGATGGAGAGTGGGTTTCCGAAGCTGGTGTTTGGAGAGCATGGTGATGGGTCGTGGGAGAGATTCATAGAGGAGATGAATTTATGTATTGAGAGTGCTGTTGAGAGAAGAGGTTACGAAGGTGAAGGTGGCGATAGACGCCCTACTATGAGAGGTAGAGGTAGGTTAGTGCCACTATTGAGAGCTATTGGGCACAGTAGTAGAGAAGTATTGAGGGGTGCAAGGTTTGACGTAGATGGCGTAAATTCTACTTATGAAGGGGCAGTGGAGGTTTTGCAGGATTATTATGGTAGACAAGAGAGTATGTTCGTAAAGGGGCATAAGTTCCTTACGGCTAGGCAGGCACTTGGGGAAAGTGATAGAGAATATTTACAACGGGTAGAGAGTTTGAGCAGATATGCAGAGGTGACTAACAATAATGATAGGGTCAGGTTTGCCCTTATTGTGGCGGTTAACGGGTTGAGAGATAGAGAAGTAAGCAGAGATTTAATGAAGAATGCCAATCTTACTTGGGCGTTATTGCAGGAGGCATTGAGGGCTCGTGAAATGGCCAACATCTCTGATAGATTTTTGAGAAGTGAGGGTATAAGTACCGATTTAAAGAGTGAGGTTAAGAGAGAAGTAGCAAAGGTATCAGAGTTTGATAGCCGAGTGCAGTACAGAAGTAATGATAGAGATAGAAGTTATGATTCAGCAGGTAGATCTTCCCCTAGGGGTAGCCCTAGGAGTAGTAGAGGGTATTATGGTAGTGAGGAGCATGATACTAGTAGATATGGGACAAGAGGCCGAGAGTATAACAAGGACAGTAGAAAGTGTAGAGACGATAGCAGGGAGAGGCATGTCTCTAGATATAGAGCAAATAGTAGAAAAGGCAGTGAAGATAGAGTATGCTATAAGTGCAGACGTAGTGGCCATGAGATGAGGAGTTGTCCCTCCATTAAATGTTTTTCTTGTGGAGGGCGAGGACATGTATCCCGTTATTGTAGGGATAAGGGAGATGTAGGTTATGACAGACGAGGTAGCAGCAGGAGGCCAGGAGGTAGTCGGGATACTAGCTATGAGCGATATGGTATCAGGGATAGTAGTAGGGAGAGGTACAGGGGCCGAGAAAGCCCCCGTGAGATGAGAGACAAATTGAGTAGGTACAGAGACAACAGTATGGATAGGTTTGAAGGGGAGAAGTATAAGGAGAGGCGTGAGACGAGCCGGTATGATGAGGGGTACCGGGATAATAGTAAGGGCAGAAGTGTTAGATCCTCTGGTTATAGAGATAAATATGGTGAAGATCAATGACTAGGCCAGGGAATTGTGCAGTATTTAGAAGTTAATGGAGTAAATGTAGAGTTTACGTTTGATACTGGGGCTGAGGTGTCAATATTAACCGAGGCAACAGCCAATAAGTTGAACCTATGGTTAAAGAAACCGTCGACAGTTTTAGAAACTGCTGATGGTAGTGAGTTAAAAGTGGTTGGAAGTGTAATAGTTCATTTGGAAAGTAAAGACAGGCATATGGATGCTGAAGTTCATGTGGTGAAAGGATTGAGAACAAACTTTTTGGGCATAACTGAGTTGAAGCTGCTAAAACTATTTGCTGTTGTAAACGCAGTATGCAAAAGTAAGTTTGAGCCTGTTAAGGAGTGTAGAAGTATTACGCCAGTTAAGCCGTTTTCGTCGAGAACGATTATTGCTGGGTCAAGTTATGTTTCAGATGATGTCGAGTTGCAAAACCTGAAAAATAAGTCTGACAGAGAGAGAGCAAAGTTAAGAAAGGTCACACAGGTCAAGATTGGTGGACTTGTAAAACCAAGGACTTGTAAAACCAAGCTAATGTTTTTAACAAATTCTTTCCCCATGGAAGAGTAGCAAGATTTTATGATAGATCATTGTCAAGATACCCGTTTAAAAAGTAAAAATCAATTAAAGTTGAAAAAGTGTTTGTCTTCTAAGGGACAGAGATCGATATTTTTTAGTGCAATGAAATTATATAATAAATTTTTGAGTGATTGTGCGGGCTCTGCTTCGGGTCAGCTGAAGGCGAAGTTGGTAGAGCGCCTGTGGGCGTCCTGGGACTGTCCTCCCTGACTCTGGTGCTCCGGAGTGTGCGCTTATCGCTGATTCTGTTTCTTTTCCTACTGCTTGCTGGGGCTGCCTTGACTCTAGCCTCTGGCTATCTGGCATGTCCTATTGCTACTCTGTGTATTTTTTACTCATATTGTCATGTTATTATTACGCAATAAAAATCAAATCAAATCAAATCAAGGGAGTGAAGAGTAGCGAATGCGTAGAAATTGGTTGTCAACGGGGGACAGCGTAAGGCACCAGAGAGGTGCAAGTGTCTATGGGGTATGATAGAGAACACAGTCACGATGAGGTAAGGGAAGGAGTTGAGAAAGTAGCTGAACCAGTGTCTGTAATGGAAAAGGTTTGCTCTTTTTTAGCCGAATTATCCAGCAATGGAATGTTAGACAGAGAAGGTCATAAGAAAAAGGTAGCAGAGATTGAAAGAGAGGAAATGGAGGTGCGGAGGAAGTCGAAGGAGAAATTGGCTAAGCTGAAAGCCAAACGGGAGGCAGCAGTCATGGAGTTGGAAAATGTCAAGGCATTCAGGGTAGTGGTGCAGGAGTTAGCCGAGGTTCAGAGCAGAATTGCTGGTAGCAGACCTGCACTGGTTGCAGGTGAGGTCGAGCTAGATAGGTCTGGGCCTATGCCAACTCCCAGCTCTGTGGTGCCATCCCCTGTGCAGCCGGTTACGGCCCAGGTGGAGACCTCCCACAGGAAGCCTGTCGAGCCTGCCTCTTACTGGGGAGAGCGAGGTAAAGACGGAAGAGACGGAGATGAGGTTGAGGAGTCATTACTGACCCAACCAAAAGACTCCGGGCTAGTCAGGGTTGGTGGAAGTAGTGTTGGAGATGTTGGTGGAAGTAGTGTTGGTAGTGACAGTGGTCACAGTATAAGTATTGGTAGCGGCGGAGGTCATGGTTATGGAAAAGCCAGTGCAGACTGGCAATGGAGCTGGCAGTAGCGAGAAGAGTACTTTAGATGGTGGCACAGGGTCAGACAAGCCAGAGGCATAGCCTATGGAGACTGCCCTAATGGAGTCAGGTAACGAGCAACACAAGTAAGGTAAGTTACTATGTCTGCTTGTTGGTAGTGATGGAGTAGCCCAAAACAAAAAGAAAAAAAGAAAGGGCATGTTGTATTATGGGATTTGTTAGGCTCAGGCTATATTGGTGTCTGAGCTCAAGGCAGTACAGGTGGTCTTGGTAATTACGGTGAGTGCATAAAGCAGGATAAAGCTAGTGGGTAAAGCTAGCAGATAAGCTAGTTTAAGGCAGTATAGGAGAGGATATAAGGCAGTGTAACGAAAGACGGAGGCTTCCTCATCTTCACATCAGTACATGTGAGTACATCGATTTATACAACACCACCTTTGATAATCTTCAGCATATTGTGTATATTAGATTAGATTGTGTATATTATATTCATCTTAGAATGAAAACGATTAAATATACTTCATATCTAAAAAAAACCAAGTTAATTTGATTAGCATTTAGCTATTTAGTATAAGAAAACTAGTATAGCATCTGAAAATAATTGCACACCTTTTTGTGGTTTTGTTTACTTTTGAAAGCTAGCGGCTATGCAACAGTCCGCCTATCGATTTAGTTTTAGTCAATCATGAATGTACTTGACTTTTAGTGTTTTGGCGCTCATTTAACTATGTGTAATGCTATAAACAAAACTCAGTCGTGCAAAAACTGAGTTTAAAACACACAAAAATGTTAAAACGTATATTAAGCATTATGCTGGAGCCGCTACAACTGGAAAGTCACGTGTAGTTAGGTCATAGCCATCAAATTTTACGGCATCGATAGGCGGTTTTACACAACATCGATGGTTGCGGAAATTTCCTTGGGTGATTCACATAGTCGTGACTGCGTCCATTTATAATCTCGCCCTTACGTATCTGATAATCTATTCGGAGGCTAGTCCTGCTTGGGTATCGAGGCTAACTAGTAAAACGAAAACACAGAAAGGAATTTAATATTATTCTGCAAACTTTGCGATCGTCACACCTCCAGATACGTTTAGAATATTTTTTATAATAACAATAGCCAACGGCAAACGCCTTGTCTTTGAATCTAACAGTCATGCAAGGTGGTGATAGTACGTTTAACCCCGGAGCTTCTGTAGTTCCGTCAACAAAAGTGGAATTGACCATCTCCTGCAGGTCTGTTATGAGTGCTTCACGCGCTGTCTTTCATTGGGTGCTTGATATGGTAGCCATTCTTTGTTATTTGTGCAGTTTTATTTTTTGCATTATTATAAGATGTACTAGTTATGGATCGAAGGTAATTAGTGATTGGATTTTCTAGAGGTGTTATGAGATGTGAAATTATGAAAGTCAGATGCTAAAGCGACTATACTTTGCCAATAATACTTCGTCTGAATCTGTTTTCAATATTTAATTAAGAGATATGTGTACTAGCGCCCATCATCACCCTGTTTTACTCAGCTTTTGACAATTCTATTTGCCTAGTATATCGTTAAGCATGTATTAGAAATACTGCTATACCACCCTATCATAACACTGTACCTTGTATTTTGCTATAACTTTGCTAAAAATTATTCACTATGTAGTAAACATTGCATATTAAAACTTTTAACTAATTGTATACGATCTTATATTAATATGAACTGGATATAAATTCTTCAAAATGTGTCAGCTGTGAGTTTGCAGCTGTCATGAAGCGTACACAAATTCATACATTTTTATTCTCCTGAAAAATAATTCAGTTGGTTGAGCATTATTTTTTACCATGTAACTTAACTCATTGTGCATTTGAGTTATTAGTAAAAATTACTCTCATTGTGGTGTTCGTATTGATTTCTTTCAGGTTTAATCAATCATTAATCTCGCGCTATTAATCTTTGTTTACAATTGCCTGGGAATTACTTTTGAGGAGGTGGAAGACTCATTGTCGCTGTTGGTTAAATGAGAGTGCCTTATATGTTTAACGGTATGCTATGATGTATTTGTCCCGAAGTTCAGCAACACCGCTGATCATGTTTGGCTGTCAGCTGGGTAGACTCTCATGTAGCTTATGGTCCTTAGTTGAAAGCTTTGGTGGAAGCATCCGGTGTTTGCAGAAATTGATGTTGGCTTGCCACAAGTTGCTGATTTTGTAGTCGTTGTTGTCATTGTATGATCATATACTATATCATCATAGGCTAATGAGAGTGCAACGTGAGTGTACTCTGCTTGCAGGATATGCGTCTGCGAGTTCAACCTGTGATTTTTCTGTCGCTTTTGAAGCATTTTCAGGCCTACAAATCTGTATATACATGTATATAAATTGAACTATTTGTCGTATTTCCAGTGAATAACGATTGGTTAAAATAACCACGCTTGAGAGATCATAATATGTAATTATTATAATAGGCGTCACAATTATTCTGAGGTGTCACAAGGTGGCTGCATGGTTTAGTGGTAAAGAATAGTGAACTCTTGGCTTCAAATCTGTGCACCTGAGTATCTGGGTTCGATTCTAGTGCGGTGCAATCTTTTTCTTAACGCTCTTAGCTGGCTTCAGACAGACATGGCTCTTTGTATAGTAAAGATTAAAATATTAGCTTAAAGGTTGACTTGCAACAAAATTCACATTACAGTTATTTGGTATCAAAAGATTCACCATGTCTTACTCTGTTGTGTTGTAGGTGCCAAATATGTGGAAATGTGATTACAAGCTCTTAAAAGCTCAAAAACAAAAAGCGCTGTAGATTGGAATCTCTTTATTTTGATGACGTAGTCATGAAATTTGGTTATTGTCTTGTCATGTGATGTTCTCACGTGAATTGAAAGGCCAATAAAAAGCTCAATATAAAACTTATCGTAGAACTAGTTTATGACAAACACTTCGGGCTTTACCAAAGACCCCATATCAAATATAGATGCTCGCTACTTTACAGTTTTGTTTTGGTTTGGTCTAATAGGCAAGTCGTAATCTGATCATGTGACCCAATACTTCGCAAATAATTTCTGCAGCACTTTTCGATTATCATAAGTGACCAACAGGCTCATCATGATTATCAGACAATGATATGTACTCCTTTTGACTAAGGTTAAAAGATTAAACGAATTTTTATGGTAAGTTATAGGATATCACTGCTAAAAGTGACAGCATTACGATGACGATAAAACAGACGCGTAAGAACAATAGACATGGTTTTATTGAATGTGTGAAGTATATTTGTGAAAATATTTCGACGAATAAGGTTGCATGAAAGTGTAAACAGAAACCATCTCTCACAACTACATCACAATTGAGCCGTTTTGGAAAGAGAATCCAAACTACGGCGGTCTCGTGTGGCTGCGATTAGCTGTTCGTTTTTTAGCTTTTAAGAGCTTGTAATCACATTTCCACATATTTGGCACCTACAACAAAACAGAGTAAGACATGGTGAATCTTTTCATATCAAGTAATTGTAATGTGAATTTTGTTGCAAGTCAACCTTTAAGTTACTAGCTTAAGTTACTCAAATTCATTGGGTAAAAAAACTTAGCCAATGGCAACTCCATTACCTGCCACTGTTTTAAATCTGGAGCAAATGTGTAGCATAAGAAGTAAGGAATATTTTTCAACAACCTGTTTTAGCTTTGCCTCGAGCTTTGAACATTTTAATTGTGCATTGGCCGGACGCCCATAGAAACAAACAAATAGGTCATTGAAACGTTAGAATAGTAAATGTTGTACATGTTGATAAAATTTAATTTTCTATGTAAAAACTTTTTTATTTATCGGGCAATGCATGGCATTTAGCTAGTAGATGATATGTTTGGAAAGTTTCAGATATAGGTAACATATTGCTATGACAACCAGTAGCGTGCCTTTTGAGATTACAGGTATATAGTATCAGCTCACTGATAGCCTCAAAGGTGCATTGAAATTGTTGATAATTGAGACTTTTGATCTCTTCTTCTGTTTTTATGGCAATACTTTGCATGACTATTGGCAGCGATTTTATCATAATTTCAAAGACATCACAAGTGTCACCTGCTACCTATGAGTATTAGAAGAAGAAATACTTCGCAGCTAGATGATCTACTTAGCGGCTAGATGATCTCATGATCAGTTATGATGTACTCTGCCGACAGCGTCTTTAGCCAACAGTTACTTAATTATCAGAAGGCATTCAGAATAATGCTCTTATGCCATGCTTGCTCTGCACGGCCATATACGCAATACTGCTCCTTTTTCTCCTTTTTTGCATCATTTTTCAAATTCATAAACTTTCGTTTTGTCAGTGCGACATAGCAAATTTAGCAAGTTTATGTCTCTCGCTGACGGTTGGATTAGGTTCTAATAGCAGTTTGGTTGGTAATCCGCCATTTTAACACACTTTGTATTAATTCTTAAGATTAAACTGCCTGTTGACTCAACTTTTGTTGCCCTATTGACTGAAATGTCGTTTTGGCGCCAACTATTCCCCCTATTGTTAGAGTATGACCTTGAAATTATTTCTAGCCGAGTTTTCCTACGAGCTGTGTAAACAAGCTTCATTCCCTTTTGTCACACAGTTTTGTAACAACTGACTGCATTGCACATGTTCATGCATTTGTGAAGACTTACACAAATAAAGCCATAATTTGTTACTTGTCTGTTTCTGTTACTTCTTAACCGTACAGTTGTTCTAGCATGGTTGCTACCATGCTCATCGGTTTTTCCTATGGAAACGGTATCTTCTATGGCATATTGTAAGAAATATCTCACCATCGATTACTGCACAATAAAATATTCTACGGTTGACAATTAGTGCAAGTTTGGTATTTTAAAACAGTAATTATGCTTCTTGGATTTATAAAACAGTTTTTAATTTTGAAAACTTTGATTTCTACGTTAGACTTTTTCATATTTTCCCGTTACATATTTTTACATAATATCTTGCCATTAACTTGCAATAGTGATGTTAACCTGCTTTTTTGTACAGACTACTGCATTCCCAAAGACATTTTATTAGTACTGTTTTCTGTCGTGCGAGTCGGTGTTTCGGCTCGACCTGGATGTGTAGACTGCCGATCGTATGCATTGAGGACTTCCTCTGTGCTTGCTTAATAAATTCTACTTGCTTAAATCAACCATTCTCTCTATAGGAAATGGAATGCACTCGATTAGGGTACTATTATTACACTTTGGGTGCGATCAATGAAGTGTGAGTTTATGATTATCAAGCATCTGCGCAATTTCTTTAAACCCACCAATTCTATTTTAATTCTATTTCTAGCTGAGGTAGATCTCAATCGGTTATTGACAGCAACTGCGCTGCAGTGATCACTCTTTAATAAAACTATTCAGTCGCAGTGGGGATCTGCGTGTAGTGCTATGTGAACATCCTGTTTGCAAACCGTCAAAGATAGCTTTTGGAATTCTTCATAGTTAGCTTCACGCATACTTGCTTGATGTCAGGATGCTCCCTACTCTGACCATCTCTTGTTATCTCAACTAATGACGCATGAAAAAGTGAAAAATGTTTGCAATTGACTTTTTCTGAGAAAAAAAATAATGAAAGGTCATTTAAATCCTCTTTTAGTTTTTATTTGTTTGTAACTTATTAGCATATCAATTGTGTATTTTTATGTACATTTTGGTAAAAAAATCGCCATCTTTTTGGTTGAGTTTTTGATTAATTGATCGTTAATACAACCAGTTCCATGCTATTGACTCCGCCTGCATCTCCAACTGATATGACAACTACCAGATACAATGCCTTATTCACTCCTATATTCTCTCCACTCATCACCTGTACAAGAATCCTATTCCATCATGATGTGTTGTTATTGTCACTTTGTAATCGTTTGTTTTAGAAATCTCATAGACGCCGATCTCTTTAGCAAGTCCGATCCGAGTAAGTATGAATTCTCACCAAGTCCCTTGTATAACCATGTTAAGAGGTCTTGGCTTTCACTGCCCCACCGTTGATTCATTTGTTCATACGGAGCAAGTCGTTCAACTTCTAAAGTTCATAACCTTGCAACGTTTCAGAATTACCACATTTACTACCGATCAATTTAGGTTAAAAACCAATTTAAGAAATCTGGATTTACCTTCTTTCTGTGCGATGCATGGCTCTATTTATCTTGCGAGGTGTTGTTCACAAATTCACAATTTATCAGAAATTTTGAATAGAAATTAGTGGAAATTCACAACTTTTCTATTTACCACTGAACGTTGAAAACATTTCTGGATTCTCTTTCTTTCTGCGCGATGCATTGCTCTATTCAACAATTGAGGTATTAGTTCATAACTCTAAAGCTTTTCAGAAATACCACATTTGCTGTCAACTATTTCCCTGACTTCATATTTTACAGCTAATCATTTGCCAATTTACTAGCAAGGAAGGTTGACCCTCAGTTAACTCTTACATCACATCATTTAGGCATCACAGTTACACTGTGATGCCTAATTGTTTGTTTACTCATAAAGTAAACAAACAGCAATCTGGTTGCTGATTCATGGATTGAGGCAGTAGCTAGATAAGATAGCTCTCATGTACAATGCATCTGAGTTCCTTAACAACAATGCATACCGTGCGTGACACAGTCTACTAACGCACGTTTGATAACTAGGCACCTGTAATTTAAACATATTCAAGTTTCTTATTTCAAAGAATGTTATTATTAGAAATTGTTGAAGAAAATGGAGTAAAATCAGCCCGTTGCCTGCCTCGACGGTGATATAGCTTTATTCACTAGGATAACTGAAAAGTTCCACTATCTTGATCATTGCTATCTTGCTTGATGGTTCATGTGAGGTTCAAATGCTGTCAATTTGTTGGTCAGCCGCTCTCAGCATCAACTCGTAACTATTTTCATCCGTCGTCAAATGGCTGCTTGAGATCGTAGGGGTTTTTACGAGCCTGTGTACATTGCATCATCGTGTACATTTGATCCAATTACAAAATATATACAGGTGCATTTCAGCATGTTATGAGAAAACTGATCCTTCAAATGACATGAGATTAGAGGCTGCTTAATGAAATGGTGTTAACAGATTAATACCACTAGACGTTAACACTAATATATGTTAATATTGACAATCTGTTAACATTACTAGTGTTAATAGATTGTTTGACCTGAACATGGTCCTTAAAGTGAGCTCATGTTAAATATGAAGTGAAACTCTTGTATCAAGTACTGCTGGTTATTTTAGTTCATCACTCGGTTCTGATTGATTATTTTAGCTCATCACTTGGTTCTGATTGGTTATTTCCACTCAGATCCACTCGAGTTTGTCATTTTCCTTTTGATGTAATAAAAGATATTTTACAATCACATATTTTCATGAATGATCTATTATTACCAGGTTGGATGCATAGTGTAAGCATTTAGGTATTGCTAACAAAACTGTACTAAGGAAGACATGTTATATAAGGACTATGTGATAGGATAGATATGAACATTATTATAAAATAAAAATGAAGAACAATATATAGTAAAGTATCAGTGCTTTTTTAACTCTTATTATTTGCAACTCTATTTTGTGAAAAAATTATTCAAAAGAATTAAACAAATTGTAGACCAAGATTATCTAGGATTTGAAATATACAATTTCAAAAATTGACATTTGCTGTCAAATCTCCTGCGTAAATAACTTAGCATCACGGTATAGAACCTCACTTATTGTCATTAGCGATCTATCATAGACATTTGTTTAAATTTAGCGTTGACCAATAGAATTCATTGTTGTCAGATAATGGTGATGAAGTATTATTGTTCTGCATAAGCAAAACAGTAATCCTTCAAAAATTCATGATTAGCGGATACGAAAGACATGAGAAAATTAGCCTGGCTTGTGACAGATGATTTCTGCCCAGCACAGATGGAGTGTTAGCAATATTGCTCATGTGACTTGAAGTTGTCATATTTAGTTGTCATCGAAAGCAACTTGAAACTGCCAATCACTCACAAAGTCACTAAGTGTATACAAACTTTTCACCTCAAAACGTAGCAAAAATCCAAATAAAATTAAGCCTATTGCTGCCTCAAAAAGGCTGGGAATAATGATGTTTTGTCATTGAATCCGTTAACTTTGCTATAAAAACTTTTCAAATTAATTCTTGTCTATTGGGCTGAATCAGTTTCTGAATGAGCTGCAGTGGTAAGAAAAGAATACTTGACCTATTTATGTGGTTAAGAAATTTAAGTAACCTCACTGAGGGAAGTAGCGTGATAACAGTTTTGTTCGAAATGTTCAGAATATCAATCCCATACCATTCTGTCATGTACTAGCAAATCATATGTTACTAGTTTAACGTTTACCAGCAATAGAGTATAGATATAGTGTGTATTAGTAACAGAGTGAAGATATAGTGTCTACTAGTAACAGAGTGTAGATATAGTGTGTACTAGTAACAGAGTGTAGCTATAGTGTCTACTAGTAACAGAGTGTAGATATAGTGTGTACTAGTAACAGAGTGTAGATATAGTGTGTACTAGTAACAGAGTGTAGATATAGTGTCTACTAGCAACAGAGTGTAGATATAGTGTCTAATAGTAACATAGTGTAGATATAGTGTGTGCTAGTAACAGAGTGTAGATATAGTGTCTACTAGTAATAGAGTGTAGATATAGTGTCTACTAGTAACAGAGTGTAGATATAGTCGATTCTCAATTTGCAACAAACAATGTCTGAAATTTCTCTAAACAGTTTTGTGAGTAAAAGTAAAAATGCTAGTAGAAATTAAAATGTAAAAAGTAAAAATGTAAAAAATGTTTGAATTAAGTTGATTTGAAGCTGATGTATTCTAAGTGAGAGTAACTTCCATAGCACATTTCCATTACTCACTCTTCTGAACCCTTCATTCATGCGTCGCGGCAGTAAAGCTAATCTAGGGACTTCTTTGAATTGATTATTATGTTAATAATTTAGTTTTTCATATACTTTGTTATGTAATAGAACATGGTTATAATGCTGTGATAATGGATTACTTGAAACTTTTATCATTGTTTTTAGCTCTAGAACAAATTAAACAAAGTAAGCTGTATTTTTATGAGAATATTTGCTCCAGAACATATGTGGACTTGCTCCATTGAGTCCTCCTTGTCCTAGCAACAGAATACATCTATGACATGCAGTAGCAGCAGAGTGTATCACATCAAATGTTCTTGCAGTTATCACCATCACTGTACTGGTTAAACGCAATTTGTTGCCAGGAAATCACAAATATCAACTTCCACTAATTTAGAGCGACTACACATTTATCATTTTTAAATACATGCTATAACTCTTTCTGTTTGTGGATAGTTCAGTTCGTTTGTTAGGATATTTTGAACTCAAAAAGATTACTGGATATTTGTTCTTTATCACCATTCCTTGTTTCACATTTGCATGCAATTCTATTGGCTACCCCAAAAGCAAAAAAAATGCTCATCACAAGTCCTTCATAAGAGGATGAATCTCGTGCCAACTTCTCAGAAAATCAAATTGCAAATACGATGTATTACGTCTCCAAATGTGTCTTTTAAATCTATCATGTATTCATCTAACAACTATGTTTTGTATGGTACAAAGGGTAACATAATCCTTGAGAAGTTTGCTTGTTTATCGTGATGACTTGGTAATTCTGTTTGTAGTGTGTGTGATGTCAGTGAAGCAATTTGCTACAGAGAATTGGAGAGAGGTAATATACCTGTTTATGTATAACTACATTGCCATTGTTAGCTTCATGATCCTGTGTCAAAGAAGGTCGATAAGTGATTGGTCCCTGACTGTTAGTTGTCTTGTAGTACGGACGAACTGAGACTATTTGGGACAACCTTAACCCTGACTTTGTCAAGAAGTTTGAGATCGACTATTACTTTGAGGAAAGACAACAGTTAAAGTTTTCCATGTAAGTTACAACAACTTCTTCAGCTTGTGTTTTAGTTTGGAAGAACAGAAATGATGGCTGACAATCTTAACCCGGATTTTGTTAAGAAAATGGAAATAGACTACTACTTTGAGGAAAGACAATTGTTGCGGTTCTCTGTGTAAGTTTGCTCTCGCTGTCCTTTGGTCTAGTTGGTACCCGTTATGCACCCACCTTCTATACTTTGTCCTTTGACATGGTCAAATAACATAGTCATGACAAATGGTCCATCTGTCACTCCCCTCACCCGTCTCAACCAATCACCTTATGTTAAAAGAAAGGGGAAAGCGAATTTTATGATTTGCTTTCTCCCTTTTCTACAAGAAAATGCTCATCAGCTAACCATCCCACTTGTCTAACATAATCAGGGAGACTATGGTTTGTTTGTTATTTCTATCAACACAACCATCTTACAATATATAGCATTCAACAATACTTTGAGTGTTTTGAAATTGCAGTACCTTAGCTTGCCTAGCTCATCGACTCAGCTGTTGTGCTGTTAAGGAAGAGAATCGCTATATTTCCATGGTGCGGTTAATCCCCAAGTTTGCATCATCTGCGAGATGGAAACGATAAAAATCCACAAATCAAGCGGGTTTTGTTACTCGCAAATTTTTACTGAGTTTTTCAAGAGCTTGCGCAAGATGGAAACGGCACTTGCGGATGATACTCAGAAAAATGTCCCCCAAGCTATTCCATTTCAAACTGTTTCCACACTTGAGTTATTTTAATTTTGACCTGAGAAGTTCCGAATGCGTCGCTATGACCTCTGACATTGAAATCCTTACCTCTTTTACCAAAGCTTCCGCGTGAATCCGCATCGCGCGAATGTTCCTTGAAATGCATCACTCAGTAACCCAACGTGTGCACAACTCCAAATCCTCTTCATCTGTGTCATGGAAACATAGTGAATGCCTAATACAGTCGTCGTATTTGAGGAGTAAATTCGTAACAACAGCTGGTCATATGTCGGGAAGATCCTTTTTCGTCACTCCTTCACTGTTTTATGGTAACTAAATGTTTTGTGACAGCTGAAGTTGATTTGTGTGTTATTCTATCATACTAGTACATTTATGAGCGTCTCACAGTGATTTGCAAATTGCTAGCAGAAAGCTCAGTGATGCCCTGGATTTCTTTTGCATGCATGTTTAATCAGATAGCTCGCAGGTAGGTGTTTAATGTTTAACCAGATAGCTCGCAGGTAGGTGTTTAATGTTTAACCAGATAGCTCGCAGGTAGGTGTTTAAGAAGCTGGGTCTCAGGGACCGGATGGAGTTTTAGAACCAAATATTGTTGGCGACTGGTGGAAGGCGCAGAGCGTGTGTGTGTGAAGTTTGAATGAGATCAGTCCAAAACTGTAGAAACGTGTATGTGGATTAACAGTCACACACATACGCAATGACAATTTGGGATTTACTAATAGAGATTAGAGTTGCGAGAGATTAGAGACAATATATAAGTGTGGTTGTAGGTTTATTCTTGAACCCTGGAATGTTAATGAAGCTGATCGTTTGGTGCAATGATGTTATTAGCCTAAATGTTTTTGCATGGCTTTGCATAGTGCTTTAACTTGTAAAAATATTTTTGCTGCAAGGGTATAGCATGAACAATCCCACCCAGTATAACTCTTGCAAGGCTATGTACAGCGTCGGCCTTGTTATGGTCAATGACCTCTATCCATTAAACGTGAACTGCTAGTAGAAATTCGGGTTAGTAACTACTGAGAAAATGGTAGGCATCAAAACAGGTATCCTCCGTGTAAGGATCTACTTTCCAAGCCCTAAATGGCCACACCAGACATTAATACCAAAAAGGTTATGATATGAGGCATTGTGGTGAGGAAACAGTTCTGTATTTTCTGTTTAGTTCTCAGGTCAGCAAGTCGAGTAAGAAGCTAGAATATTCAGTTTTACTTATTGACTGACTTCTGAACCTTTCAAAATCAGGAACTGCGAATCATTGTAATAAAAAACATTGGAGTTATTATCATGTTGTTTTAAACACAAATAAGAAACTTATTAATATTAAAAACAACATAAATATTGTATTTAAAATTAGTAATTGTTTATTAGATATGTGTAAACAATTTGCATAAATAAGACGCGACAATTCACATATTGTAGACAGCTGCTCAATTTATAGCTTTTCAAGCTGGCATCATGACTGCTTCCATCATGTCTCAAATATGGTTATTAAAAAAAGTGTGTGACCTTTTATTTGCTGAAAATGGAAATTGTTGGAAAATTAAAAAGGAGGTGAAGGTCATTATTAATAATAGGGTGCAAACTCAGATATACAAATAACTTGTATAGTTATTTATATTGTCTATTTCTATAAGGTCTTTCATCAGGTTCTCTCATTTGACATTGCATGTCTTTAACACTTTTAGTTCATGAAGCAAAATGAAACGGTGGGTTATGTCCGTGACAAATCATGCACTTTTCCAATATATAGCAGTTACTTATGCATTTTTAGAACATCGATTTGGGAGTAAATGTTTTTCGAAGTAGTTTTTTCAGTGAGTCGAGGTCTCAGCATCTGTGACAAGGCCATTTACAGTAAATGGCTAGCCAAGGCTAAGTATTTACAGTAAATGGCAGTTGTGAGAGTGTGATAACATTTTCAAAGGTCAGTAAATCAGCGAGGGTTGAACTTTTCTTTTACAGTTTGGACTATCCAACTCTGTTGGATTCTTTTAATACTATCTATTGATAGAGTGAGACATGCACTCGCATATTCCTAGTGACATGTAACATTAATACTTAATGACGTGTTTTTAATAAATGACAAATAATCATCCCCTCTTCCTCTTTGACAGTCACGGGGAATTCTTCATAATGTGGTAGAAAAGGATGATAAATAGTTGCTAGGATTTATCGTAACAACGTAACGATTGATTGATAAGTTTTATGGTTGCCTCAGTCGTATCATCAAAAGGCACAACTTGTATGATTACCGTAAGTTGAGTTGGTGTCTGATTATTTGCGGATCATTCATCGAGCGTATCTCATGCGTCATGATTTGTTAAAACTCGCTCTATCGGGGAATCAGCTTTTTCCCTTCGCAATAGTTCACGTCCAATTCATACATTCAATTGAGTTGATCAACTATTTTTCATTACTGATGATTATCACCATAGAAGTTAGCTCTACAAGCAATCCGCAAGTAGTTGCTATGAGCACTGAATGTAGATGGGGAACAGATAAGATCTTTCTTTACTGCTGCATTAATTAATTGTGTCCATGTTTCGTTTCAGCTATGATGTTGACAGCAACAGTCCTGACCTTTCTAAACATGTAAGCAGTTGTCTTATTGTGTTAGTTCAATCATAACACCTGCACCTCCGTGTCATCTGGCCTTCAGTGAGCAGCTAAAGCTCTTGCGTGTTTATGCAAATGTCTTATTAAAGTTAAATATTTACAAACTGTTATTCTGTAGTCAAAATTTATCTGTTAAGGAGAAGTCTCTGCTGGATTCTGTTTAATTTCTTCAAGTTTGTCTTACAGTGCAATGGTTTCTTAGTCAAATTTCATTACAGACTACCATATTTTACTTTCTAGGACTTTCTTGGCACTATGGAGTGCAGTCTAGGAGAGATAGTGTCTGCTGGAAGATTGAAACGCGCTCTCAAGTGAGTTCAACTTGATCATGTCTCTTTTGAAATTTTAGTTGGCGGGCTATGAACAAGATTAACACAGACAGTTTTACACTCAGCATATACTGTAAAACCTCTATTTGAACGCCATGATGCTGTATTTTTCAACTCTTCACCTATATTGCTTTTCTATTAGAGATGGCGTTCAAATAGAGGATAGCGCTTTATTTTCCGACTAGCTCGTCAGAATTTTCGGAAGATAAATTTAACCCCTTCACAGGCAGATTGATGTTAGTGTCACCTATATTTTGCACTTTCCTTCAGGCAGAGCAACATTAACGTCGTCGGCCTCAGCATTTTTGCTAAATGTTTTTTCTATACGTCAAAGTATGAGACAGTTAAACAAGAGACTACTTTGAGTAAAACATATTAGCTGGATACAGTTATTACTATTATGATGGTGTTAGCTGGATACAGTTATTACTATTATGATGGTGTTTCGTTCAAAGCTTTAAGAAAAAAAAAACTTTGGAGTTAGAAAACGGACTTCGAGATGTCATAACAATAGCTGGAATTATGTCGCACTGAAGAGTATTCTGAAAAGTATTCTAATCGTTCATCACAATGTTTGAAAGTCTTCAGGTAATATTGTAAACCACATTATGGATGAATCTGAAAACAATGGATAAGATCTAGACCTTAGTAAATTTGAATCAGAGTATAGTTCTGATGATTGTGATGATCGATCTTCTCAAGTACACCGTCAGTAAAACCATGGCAACCACTACAGCAACAATTAAAGAATTGATTGTTATTGATGTAACCGAGTTATTATTAGTACCTTTTTGTGAACACTTTGCTACTGATCACTTTCTATTATGAGTTCGTAAAGACCAAACATAATGAATGTCAATGAGGCGGTCTAATAGAGGTGGCCTTCAATTAAAGGGTGGTGCTCTATTTTTTTAACCCTTTTCCTATAGTAGCGTTCTATTAGAAGTGGTGTTTAAATAAAGGTGGCGGTCAAATAGATTTTTTACGGTAGTTCAACGAGCTGTTGTTATCAAACCTCAAGCAGTTGGTCTTTTGATATGTCTTTCATGCATTATGTCTGTTTGTCTCACAGGAAAACCATGTGGCATGTAGGTTGATACACTACACTTTTAAATAAAGCATTTGTGGTTACAATGTCTTTGAGCAGATGTCTGTGAGTGCTATATCTATGAGAGCTGTCTTTTTTAATATTGTACCAAGTGAAGTGTGCAACTTTCATTGACAGTTAATGGTTTCAAGGTCAATTGTTTTTTTAAAGCAAGTGTCTACTTAGACTTGCATGTTAGTGATCCTAAAAAGACATCCTTGACTTCGAATCAGTCGGTAGTCCGCTAGCAATCTGTTTTTTATTTTTGTAGAGGTCCTAAAGCTAACAGTGGATCCATAGTGGGTAAGTTGTCTATTGCTTTGCAAGCAGATAGTAGAGTGCAGAGTATTTTGAAAGGAGATTGTACCTTGTTTAGCTAATTCCCCAGCTATGCCAATTTATTCCTAAAGATGGACCTACACAAAATCTTTGTAGATTTCATCAGAAAGTATTGGCGTTGTGCTATCATTCGCTATTGTTGGTAGTGTTTGAGCTGATCTGACTGTCTGGGTGTATCAAGAATAAAATCAACAAAACTTGATTGCGGTCAAATGTGCAATTATGATGTCTATAGTTGCAAAAAGACTGACAGAATAGAGACGCATAACGCTGCAACTTCGATGTAATAGCTGATATTAACTACAGCAACGATATCAACTAGTGATGTCATTTTGGCAATTATTTCTTTTCTGACCGTTTTAACCACGATGAAGTTTTTTCGATTTTAATCTTGAAACATCCTGCCTGTCAGATCACCTCAAATATTACAAATATCGCTAATGATAGAAAAATACCAATACTTCGGACAAAATCTACTAAAAGTTTGTGCCAGTTCATCCTTGAAACCTAACACTTTTGAGTGTTTACTTTGTGAGATGTACTGGCAAATTAATTTAGCTTCTGAATGTTTTCTCGTAATCTTATTTATTGAAGTGAAATATATTACGCCATTTATGTAATCTGCCAGCTGACCCTTCGCATAGACTGTATTTATCATATAAACCAACTACAGTGAACCATCCCATGAGTAAATCAATATATAACCATTATGAGCTCATCTCTTCTCACTAAGACTGTTAACCGTATGTCCCTCGTTTCACTGCCCTCATTACTAGTGTCTGATTATTCAATTTACTTTTATATATGCTGGTGCTGTAGGTTATCCTGAGAGACCACACACTGTGTTAGTAACGAGGGGTGCCATGTTGCACTTTCACAATGAGCGCATGCGTTATAGATCACACTTAGTTTTATTGCTTGGCTAGACTTCACAGTGCCAATAGAGTGACATTAAAGTATAGCCACACGATGACTGAACCCATATTCAACGTCTACACTGTATTGCCAAATAAACCTCAACTGAATAGTTGTTTCAACTAATTAATAATGATAGAAAATTAATCGAGTAGAAAGTGAATTTTTTAATGACACATAGCTTGCTAAAATGCACAACTTTCTGAAAAAAATAGCATCGGTCCTGTTTTATCGTAGCTAAAGTTTATTTTTAACATATAAGACGAATAAGTGTGGAGGAAAAAATAATGTGGCACTTTCATCCAATCTAACTCGAGGTTCAGTTGTGTTAAACTTAAAGCAAATTCTTATTTTACAAAATGAGCTTGGTTACATCATTTTGTCAAGTTTCATCTTCAACTTTCATAATTATTGGCGATTAATTATTTTATAAAATGCTGTGAAAAGGCTCATTTTGTGAAAACTTACTAAAATTACAATTTATTTTTTTCAAATTTCACCATGTAACTTTGGTAGTTATTGGTGAAGCTGACAAAATTATCTGAACAATCTTATTTCATAAAACTATTAAGTTCTAGCTGCTGCAATTTATGTTTACTAAAGTTAGCAATTTTGGCGAAGTTTGAAAAAATTGTATTTTTAATGTTTGATTATGTGTATCACGCTGTGTAACAAGTTTAAAAAATCTTAAGTCTCCTTTTGTTCTACAAGGTACAAGTGCTCAATTTCAGCATCACCAACTATAATTACAATAGTAAACTAGTAAAAAATTTAAATATCTCGTTTCTATTATGTTATTTTGCTAAAGTTATGGTAGGTTATTTTATGTTTTTCAAGTTTCCAAATCTCTTTGGTAATAAATTGCAATCTTTAGGAAATTGTAATTCTTAAAGAATCCAATCTTTAACCCAACAGCTTCTTGTATATATTTTCATTTCTAGAATGCATGCTTTATCAGCGCTTATTGTGTGTCAACCAGAGCATAACATTCACATCTTTTGCTTATGCTGTGTAGTTGTCTGCTCTTGCTCGACTTGTTTTTCATTTTTTTCTTTCTAAAAGCAGTGTCTTCGGAGGAGCTTTCTTCATGCAAAGTAAGTCTCAAGAGGGGGTGAGTAGAGCAGATTATGGTCTTGCTTAAAACTCAGTGATTTCTTTCTGAACACGCTCCAGTACGGGTCGCGAGCTCTGCGCCTCTCTAATTCTGCTGGTGTATTGGAACATTTACCTAATCTGCTAACAAGTGATTTGTTTTCAACCAACCAGATTTGAGCATGATTTAGTCTTACTGCTGAGTTGTTATGTTTGCACCCTGCTGTTATTGTAGAAAGCTTGTAAGGGTGCATATTGATGTCCAGATGTGGCCTGCACTAGTGCTGTGTCAACATGTTTTATTGTGTATAACCTGACCTTGCACTTGACCTATGCATATGAATATGGTGAAAGTTCTTTTGTGGTTTTTCAGTTTTATAAGTGGTTTTTCTTTGCTTTCATGGGTCCTATCAACTAGTCAAGTGATAAAGTACAACACTTTCATTTATAAATGCTTCAAGTCTGTCAATGCATATCTAAAAATATGCAGACATCAGTCAATCTATATATACCGGGTATATATACATGTATTTAGCTTTGTTTGTTTGTCCTCTATAGAAACTAACTTCTAATTAAACAATATGTGTGAACTCTTGCATGTTTTTTCTGGGTACTCCTCCAGGAGAGGTTTGAAATTAAGATTTCAGGGTCTAAGGAAAGTTTAGGGCTGAAAAAGACATTTTTGTGAATGACAACGACACTAAATACGATTTCGTAATAATACGGACTGAGAATAGATGGAAAATGAAATTAATGATGCATATATTGACTGAACAAGAATTCAATTCAATAGAACTTCATCACACCTAAATATTTTAATACATTGCTGGGTCATACACCATTCAGAGGCTTCTTTTCTATAAGTAGACAAGGAAGTTCTATCCTGAATATGTGATGCATGAATAACAAATACCGTATTTTTCGGACTATTAGCCGCTACTTTTTTCTGATGATTTGAGCCATGCGGCTTATATAAGAGTGCGGCTATTCTGTGGTTTTTTCTTTCATTGCTAGGGCGCATTAACCGGAATCTCCGGTTATTGCGCCTCTAGCAGTAAAAGAAAAAACAAGACAATGCCTAACAGTACTGTTCCGTTAGGCACTGAGTTAAAAAGCGTTGGTTAATACGAAACGGTGCCTAACGGCACTGTTCTGTTTTAATCAGCAAAGTTGCTGCCGTGTTAAAGAGCATTGTTATGAGTTCTGCGGCCTATACAAAGGTGCGGCCTATTTATTGTTTTATTATCGTTTTTTGAAAATAAAGCAGATGCGGCTTATATAGGGGTGCGGTTTATAGTCTGAAAAGTACGGTAATTCACAATTCTTGATTTTGTCTAGTCTTATTAGAAAATGTTGATAGATGAGAAAATCTTGTTTCATTAGTATATGTTTTTATATCTTTGTTTTGTTTATTTGTTTGAAAATTGCTAGAATAAAAGAATAAAAGTTAAAGAATCATGTTGAATTGTTGAATTTAATTGCGGAATTGAATTGATTTGTAGGATTCAATTGTTGACTTGATTTTACTTGTTCTATATATTTTGATGAAATTATTTCAATAGCGCTGAAAGATCTAGTAGTATGTCAGCCATGTTTAACTAGCTGCAAACCAAGCTTGAAGATATTCAACTGCTCAGCATTGCTGGTCGTTGATTAAAAACTCGCAAACATATTTTTGTTTATTTCTAACCAGGAGGAGCTAAGTCTTGTGCTGCGAGGTGAAGGCCTGGATAAAAAGGATTTCTTCGGCAAATCAGATCCATTCCTGGTTTTTCATAAAGTAAATGAAGATGGCCTGTATGTACTCATTCTTATTATTATTATTTATTAATTCTAAAGTTAATAAGAAACTTGATTCAACTGTACATCTAGTTACTACCACTTTGGGTTACATACAGTGACTGGCAGGCTTGTAGGGCAGTCAGAATATCTTCTAATTAGAGTTATCCTCTCTTTGTATTGTTTGGGCTCATCTAGTAACAATAGATTGGTTGCATAGCCAATGCTAATGTGTTTTAAACATATTGAAACTGTTAACTAAGATCTTCATGCTACTTTGTTTAAATCGCTTCTTAAATGCTGCTATTTAGTGATATTCTCAATGAACATATAAAACATAGCCTCAGGCTATTATGCCCGGATGATGCCATAATAGAACTCTAGATGCTACAACAGGTCCACCAACGTATTCCTATACAACGTGTGAACTGTAGAAATCTTTGTTGTAGATCCCTGTGCGTCAGATTACTGAATTTCCATTTATCTTTTTAGTAATTTGTTGTAATATATAAGTTTTCTTACAAATTTTATTAGCAGACCACTCAACATGCTAATCAGCATTTTATCTTTATACTTTATATTAGTACATATACCCAGATACATATGAGGCTTATGTGATCTGATGATGTGATCTGATGATGTGATCTGATGATGTGATCTGATGATGTGATCTGATGATGTGATCTGATGATGTGATCTGATGATGTGATCTGATGATGTGATCTGATGATGTGATCTGATGATGTGATCTGATCACTAACTTACAGCATTACAAAGAATCTCATTACTAAATAAATATTTTTTCTTTTCTGGTAAAAATATACATATATTAATTACAATAAATCAACTTACGCCATATATATATTTATATATATTTTCGTGTGTATATATATATAAAAAAAACTATATACATATATATTTACGGTAGATATATGCAGTATATATATATATACAGTATATATAGCAGTATATATATGCAGTATATATATATACAATATATATATATATATATGAAAATATATATAAATAAATATATGTAAGATGTAAGTTGATTTCTTTTAATGAAGGTTTAAGAATATGCATATCTTACATATAATCTCTGACCACTAGTAGACATTATAGGACAAGTTATCTTTGCAAACTCGCTGTCTCGACAGGTACACAATCACACACAAGACGGAATACATAAAAAATACGCTGAAGCCCAAATGGAAAAGGATGAGAATTCCTGTACGAGTCTTGTGTAACGGTGACTATGACCGAAGCATCAAGGTCGAGTGCTTTGACTGGAACAGCAATGGCTCTCATGAGATCATCGGCTATTTCCTTACAAATCTTCGTGAACTCTCCGCTGCCAAGGGCAAACCTTTCCATGTAAGCTGTTTCCTTTATACAAAAAGGTGTATCCGTTTTTGGGTTTGTTAAGCTGTATCATGCTGCAGGCGTATCTTCTCTTATTTGATGTATTGATTGGATGAACGCAGTACTCTTAAGTACAGTATATTAAATCTTTTACCCGTTCATGATTTCAAGGGAAGATTAGGATATTTAGTAGGTGAAGCGTATTCAACAAACTTGTTGGAACTTTAGGAGCCGTAAGAAACACGGAAACTGTATTTTTAGTATTTTCATTTAGTTATGAAGTTTTATACTGAAGAGAACTGTAGTAGGGCAGCGTAAATATATGCGGAGATATTTAAGCTCATTAAGCCATCTTCGATCTCACCATTATGTACAGGTACTGATATAGATATCAGACAAGTGTTTGTATTGCACAAAAATATAATTAAACGGTAGGTACATGTACATGTATATGAAAAATTGAAAATATTTTTACAAATTGTGCGAAAAGAGACTCCATGTGCATTTCAGATGACGTGCTGCCGTTACTGGATTTAAAAATAAATCATGGTTTTAATGTTTTTACCTGAGCATTGAGAGTCGTTGAAAACTTGAAAATTTTATAACTATATTATTTTCAACGAAAACACAACTGCATATATATATAAAAAAAATATATATAGGACATTACCATCTTTGATTGATTCATGTATCAACTACATCTCTGATTGGTTGATTCATCAACTGCATCACTGATTGGTTCGCGCATCAGCTCTGTTTCTGATTAAGTCATGAATCAGCTGGGTCTTTGATTGGTTGATGCATCGGCTGGTTCTCTGATTGGTTAATGCATCGGCTGGGTCTCTGATTGGTTTATGCATCAGCTGCGTCTGTGATTGGTTCATGCATCAACTACATCTATGATTAGTACATGCTTCCGTTATATCCTGGATTGGCTCATGCATCAGCTAGGTTTCTGATTGGTTGATGCACCAGCAGGGTCTCTGATTGGTTAGTGCATCGGCTGGGGTTCTGATTGGTTCTTGCATCAGCTGAGTCTCTGATTTAATGATATCTCTTGTAGTTGATAAATGACCAAAAGAAGCTGAAAAAAGGCAGCAAGTATAAAAACTCTGGAATTGTCCTACTAGATGACTATCAGGTTCACCCTGTCTACTCGTTTGTCGACTACATAACAGGAGGGTAAGCGTTCCACTCCTTCCCTTTTCATCTACTTTCCTTAAACCCTTTTTCTACCAGCTCATAACATTGGATTCATTCACAATTTTCGTTGATTATTGTATCTGTCGATTTACGAATTACAAGTGTGCAATGTGAGTGAGACAATGCTTACAGGTGTCAGCTGCACGCAACAATTGCAGTTGATTTCACAGCATCTAATGGCGATCCAAGAGATCCAAAATCACTCCACTACAACAACCAGTTCCAACCGAATCAGTATGAGATGGCAATTCGATCCGTCGGAGAGATCATTCAAGATTATGATTCTGACAAACTGTTTCCTGCTCTTGGATTTGGTGCCCGGCTCCCTCCCGACGGAAGAGTAAGTCAGCTGCGATCAAATGGCCTTCAGATTAGAGGCTGCTTTAGGCCAAACTGTGCATAAACATATATATAACTCTTTCGCTACTAAATTGAATTCTTTTCCAGAATTTAATTACATAATTACATATTTGGTCGGTAATATGTAATTACATAATTTGTAATATTACAAATTATGTTACAATTATTATTATTACAATTATTATTATTACAAATTATAAATATTATTATTATTAAATATTTGGAATATGTAATTACATAACTACATATTCGGTAAAATTTAATATTTGATAAGGGCGCATATAAGTTGTCATAACTTTTTGGCAATTTACCAACAGTATCAAAAATATTTTGATACCGAATTAATCGTATTGAAATTTTATTTGAGATGATGCCATAAGAATGCCATAGATGTGTTCAGAATGAGCTTGGACAATTTTTCGGCCATTTTCGCTACTATCGTGAGTGTGTCCGAGTCAGACGATCTATCAATATCATTACAGCTTACTGCATTATTATTACTACTAAAAAAATTTTAGGTTAGCCATGAATTCTTCTTGAATGGTGACTCACACAGCCCCTACTGTCAGGGCATTGACGGGGTCCTACAGGCCTACAAGCATTCACTCAACACAGTACAGCTCTATGGTCCTACCAACTTTGCTCCAATCATAAACCATGTCGCAAGGTCAGCAACCAATCAACTCACCCTTTTCCTCTTCATAAACTAGACAATTACTGTATATACTCGCTTATAAACCAGCCCCTGTAAAACTGCCAAGAAATACAAAATTTTATAAAAAATTGCATCTAAGCCAACCCCCAGATACCGTGATATGTTTTAGTGCTAATACCAATAGTGTATTAATATGCAATGCACGGATCATAGATTATCGTAAAAGGATCGATTGAATTTTGGATTACAAACACAAACATTAGACAAAGTTTCGTGTGACCGGAATTATCACATCCGTGGTCACATGACTGAATGACCAATTACAGCCAATTATCACCTTATGTTTATTTGAAGAGCAAAACCAGGATGCCTATAGTAAAGTAAATGCGCTTAGTTAGATGCAATTATGCTGTATTTAATTTAAGGTAAAGTTGAAATTAATATTGAGGTTTAGTTTGACAGAATTGTTCAGGGAAGTCTAAGTTGTTATAGATGAATGTATGGCTGATTGCAGTAATAGTGATATATTGTTATCTGAACAGTTGCATTTTGACATTTTGTTTTTGCAAGATTACAGTTTTATGGTATTTTTAGTTTTTAAATTGGGTAGTTTTTTGGTGTATACAGTATTTCATTTGTCTAAGGTTAGATGTACTGTATTTTTCGGATTAGCCACTTCTTTTTTCCGATGTTTTTGAGCCATGCGGCTTATTTAGAGGCTGTGGCTATTCTATGATTGTTTTATTAACCGTTATTAGAATCAAAACTAAAGAAAGGCAGAAGCAGACGTTGCTTTTTTTATTTAGCAAATAGAACACAGACGTTACACAGAAATGAAGTTAAGCAAATGCTGGTTATTTTCTATTGCGTCTGTTCAGTTTTAACCAACAAAATTGCTGAGGTGTTAAAAAGCACTGTTATGAGTTCTGCGGCCTATACAAAAGGTGCGGCCTTTGTAATGTTTTATTATCAGTTTTTTAAAAATAGAGTAGATGCGATTTATATAGGGGTGCAGTAAATAGTCCGGAAAATACGGTATGTGCCTATAAAGATAGGTTGCTCAAATTTTTTGATTTTATCAGATTTTATTATTTGCAATTGTTTGTGATGCTTGAGGTGATTTTTCAAGATAAATATCGACAAAACTTGATCGCTAAAACGTTCAAAAGAAAAATATGTGTGAAATGAAGTCACTAGTTGCTATTGTTGCTATAGCTGATGTCGGCTACTGTATTCAGGTTGCTGTGTTACGTGTCTCTATTATGTCGATCTTTTCGCAACTATAGAATCGCACTTTCGTTTCAACTGTGATTAAGTTTTGTCGATTTTAATCTTAAAACATCCTGCCAATCAAATTACCTCAAACGTCGAAGACAACTGCATATGATCGAAAAATACCAATACTTTTTAATAAAATATTCTTAACTTTTGTGCCTCATCTTTAAGTTGACTCATTAGATTTATAAAGTATTTATAAAGTCGGCTAACATGTGTGTATACGTGACATTTGGAAGGCATTGCAGTAAGATATGGCTAGATCTTATGCTATTTCGGTGGGTGTGCAGAAAACATTTTTAAAACGCCATTCTCAATGAGTCATGACTATAAAGGTTTGCTGCGGAAAGAAGAGAAGGTACAGACTACTTCATCTTGCTTATAATCACAGACGGAATCATAACTGATATGCCACAGACCAAGTCAGCTATTGTCAATGTGAGTAACTGAGTGGACAACTCCTCATTTTTGTCACATTAGCCCTTTGCAAGTTTTTCAAGGGCAGCACATGTTTAACAAGAATTTTGTTTCTCTTGCCCTGTGGTACCTCTATGCACATTGATGACTTTCTTTTCTTAGGTGATTCATGGTTGCTTTCAGAATTCATGTTCGTAGCCATAGAGCTATGCATGTTTGTTATTACCATAGAGCCATGAGTTTATGACACGTGTTGCTGCTATTGGTGTGTACTCATATTGGGGATGTGATGTCAAATGTTTATATATCCTTAACATTTCTATGACTGTTGTAGGCCGCTCGTCTGCCAATGTCCATAATTATAATAGGTGTGGGATCGGCAGACTTCAAGGACATGGACATACTCGATGGGGATGATGTGAGAGTCTCCTATAATGGTAAGCAGCTCCTCATTTCTTACTCTGCTTTTACTTAAATATATATATGATGGATAACTCTATTATTGCTCCTCTCTGGTGCAGTTTCTCTTTGCTCAGACCTGACTTATATTTCTGCAATGAATAACTCTACTATTATTCCTATCCGAGAGATTCCATTTAATCAGATTCGACGCCTATTCTCCTGATGGCTATCTCTATTGTTGTTTTCTCTCTGATGTAGTTTTCTATTACTCAAACTCGACTCACATTTCCATAATGGATAACTCTATTATTGTTGTTCAACACTAGTCTATGATAGGGCAGTTATGTAATATTAGCAAATGAATTAATTGGTTTTCGTAGCACCGTAAACAGGTTATGGTAGCTAGCATTAAGTCTAGTAAGAAACCCCATGTGTAGCTTCTATACATTGTAACACGCCAAGGCATTAAAGCCTGGTTCCCATATCGATTGCGAGACTCCGGCGGTAACTTGCACAGCAAAACGTTTGCGGCGTTAGGCTCGGCGGCATATGTTCACATATAAGCTGCATTGCTAAACATAATCGCGTAATCAAATAAAATGTTCGCTCGCCATGCCGTTTCTATAATGGTGACTTTCACCAATATAGTGCATTTCGAGAAGGTTCTGCCTTCGGCCTTTTGCGAAATTTGAACAGCGCTAAACTATTGCAATGCCGCCAGCAACTACCAGCGGTACCTGGCGCGTAGGTTCCCATTTCACCACTAATAGCCTGCGGTGCTGTCGCCGGTGCTTTGCAACGTATAAGGGAACCAGGCTTTAGGGGCCCCAAGGACACCTCCTACACCATGTAATGCAGTAAGGCTAATAGGGTTCTCAAGGTACCTCCTATACATTAACAAGGCTAATCCTGTCATTAACCTTGTAACACACCAAGACTAATAAGGGACCCCAAGGACACCTCCTACACCATGTAATGCACTAAGGCTAATAGGGTCCTCAAGGTACCTCCTATACATTAACAAGGCTAATCCTCTCATTAGCCTTGTAACACACCAAGACTAATAAGGGACCCCAAGGACACCTTCTACACCATGTAGTGCACTAAGGCTAATAGGGTCCTCAAGGTACCTCCTATACATTAACAAGGCTAATCCTCTCATTAGCCTTGTAATACACCAAGGTTAATAATGGACCCCAAGGACACCTCCTACACCAAGTAATGCACTAAGGCCAATAAGGACACCAATGGTACCTTCTATACATTGTAAAATTAAGGCTAATACGTGGTAGACACTAGTGTATTTCTTTCATCTGGTAACAAACTCTCATAATTGAGCAAGAATATACATGCTGTAGAGTTGTCTGTTCTCTTAGTTTACCCGTCGATGGTACTTTGCAGGAATAACAGCTGAACGAGACATTGTACAGTTTGTACCTTTTCTGGAGTTCACAGCTAAGAGACCTGGAGACACCTTGATCTCTACAAAGGCTCGGTTAGCAAAAGAGGTTCTTGCTGAAATCCCCGAGCAGTTTACATTATATATGAAAGCGAGAGGTTGGTACCCTTGGTTATCATTCTAGTCAACCGCTGTTATGCTCTTCCATATTCCCCAACGCTTGTTACGCAGCTGAGCACTTGCTAATAATTGTCAAAAATGAGTTGGCTGTTGCTCTTTTCTTTTTAAAATCATAGCATTGTTATATGTGTAGCTGTATTATATTATACGTGTGGACATCACTTGAAGGCAACATTTTAAATATATTTCGTTATATTTATTCTACATTTATGTGTATTAAAGTAAATATTTCACTTTGGCTAAGTTTCACATTTGATATGTTGTAATAATCGAAATTGTAATTTTTACTGTTGTTGGACTTGCACAATAAAGGCTTCTGCAAAAGACCTGTTCGGTTCTGTTCTGTTATGGGACATTTTTCTACCCATATGAACAATTTCTTTTAATAATATATTCTGTGACTGTTGAATTATGTTTCAAAGCTTAACCGCTAGTAGTTTATTATTTACTTCCAGTTTATCAAACACCTCTGTAAGGCTTGTTTATCTGCACTCTTGCCTCTCTTCTCCAGGTATTAAACCCCGGCCTCCTCTTGACCGAACCTCATCTCTTGCTTCTGGAATCGGTCAGCCAGCGAGGTAGATGAGACAACTTCAGATTGAGAAGATAATCAGAATGTGTCCCGTTAGTTAATCATAACGATGGACCTGTATCAGCTACTGATGCTGGCCTCGGCTCTTATTTTAATCTTAAACTTACTGCAGAGTTATGAGAGACCTGGATGGTCATGAGCCTTCCTCTGCTACTCCTGTCTGCAGAGTTATGAGAGACCTGGATGGTCACGAGCCTTCCTCTGCTACTCCTGTCTGCAGAGTTATGAGAGACCTGGATGGTCACGAGCCTTCCTCTGCCACTCCTGTCTGCAGAGTTATGAGAGACCTGGATGGTCACGAGGCCTCCTCTGTTACTCCTATCCAATGCATAGCAAGTATTTTAGTAACAACTTCGGTTACCTTTGTCTAGAAACCGTTTCATTGCACACTTAATTTCCAATCTTTTTTGTTTTGAACATGTTGTTTTTCAAAACAAATAGCATGCATAATATTATTCCTAATATTTGAGTTCAGTAAGTAGGATGTCTGAGTGCTTTGGGATCATACAATAACTAGTATTTTCCAGTTTACAGAGCATTATGAAGTCTTTAGCTGCCAATTCTTATTACAAAATTTATACATTATTTAACGACCCTCAAGCAGCTGGTGAATTAATATATGTGGGAGTTGAATTATACCTCAATTTTTATATCCTAGTGTACATGAAACTCTTCATGAACACACAACCATTTCATATTGCTATAGACGGCAGTTTTCTTCCAACTTGCATTCGATTTTAACTTCCTGGATAGCCACCAATTCATATTTTCTTTTTTTTATTTTTATGTGCATCATCCGAAGGAATCTTCAATTTCCCGAGGTTGCTAGCGCATTACTAACTTGTGATCAGCATTCATAACATTTTTCTACACTTAAAGAGGATTATTCTTCTTACACCTTTCTGTCACATTTTGTTCTTGCTGTGTAATAAACATACTGAAGCATGACAGTTCCATGTTGCTCAGTACTCTGACGGTCTATAGTTCACCTCTAGAACACCGGTGAATGGTGTCTGTTCGTTCATTAGCTGGTTCATCAACTGTATGTTTTCATTCACTCACGTATGAACTAATGAAAGAGTTTTATCATCATATTTGCCAAACCCTCTGTTGCCATAGAAGCGAATTTTGTCATTTTTAGCCATTTATTAGGTGAAAGCAGCCGCAGTTTAATGGTCTGGAATGCCTGTCATGGTTGGGGGTTCATTTCCCAAGAAAGGCCACTGGTGGTGACAGAACTGAAATTCATCTTTAAATTGCCCCCTGCAACTGGTCATGTCTCCAGTCGTCGAGGCTTCCTCGCCATTGGACTCAGACATGTCTAGCCAAGATCGCAGAGTCATTGTTTGTACAATAATACGATTGAAAAACCATACACAGTCTCTGATTGCAGTAGGCTGAACAGGCATCAGATTTAAAGGTATTGGTCACACTATAGAAGTTTGTGGATATCTCCTGAGTATAATAGAAAATGTTTGTCCATCTCTGGACACTTCCAGTAGCTGTATTTATTGTAAATTAATATGTTTTTAAGTCTATGTTAAATAATTTAATGCTTCGAGTAAATTATTTAAAACAATGAAGGAATCAGTAAGATTGGCATTGAAGAATAACCTATCAAAGTATGACCCCTTATCATGGGAACTGACTAGACTAAACTCAGTATTTTATTTTCCCCTATCATTGCTGCAGCTTCATATTCACATGAGATTTACTTGGGATCTTTCTGGCTGACTGTAGAAACCATTTAGTCTGAGCACATCCTTTTCTTCTGAGAGTTTTAATTACAATCAAGTTTTGTCGATTTTAATCTTCAAACATCTTGACAGTCAGATCACCCAAACTACAAAAAAATCTCAAATGAAAGAAAAATATCAATATTTTTGATGAAATCAATCAAGTTTTGTTTTAAGGTCCAGCTAAAATCTGTTGCAAGGTATTAGTATTATTAGACATTGACTTGGGCAGTTCGCAGGAGACCACCATATTCTGCTGTAGTCTATTTTAATAAACCATATTTTGCTGTATTCATTTTAATATTTAAACCTTGGGCGTTCCTAGCGGCGTGCCAAAATGGCGGGATGCGAAGGTGCAAGACTAATTTGGTAACTTTTCGTTTGGCTTTAAGTTTACATGTACGGACAACCCTCGTTTGTTCAGACTAATACAGACTGAGTCATGTCCAGATATTAAAAATTGAGTACTGTACAGTACATTAAACAGCATATATTGTCTCTTACACATACTCTTAGGTTACAATATGGTACAATATGCATATACAGTATACATGAGAGATTAAAATATGGTTATACCTACAATAGGGTACAGTACAGTAGTAATAGCAGTAACAACAACAACAGATGAAAACATCCATTAGCAAGGTGAGTGAAAAACTGACAAGAAACTATGAACACATGTTCCTTGCATCTTCTGTCGCTAGAGCCACATATCGGTTAAAGTTGTCATTCCTAGGACAGCCACATCTGAAAATTCAGATCTCGATCCAGATCAATGACAGACTAGACCCAAACATTGAAAAAGTTTGGATATTGAGAGTACTGTCCTGTATATTAAACCGCCTATCTAGTCTCAAACACATACTCCTAAGCTACAATATAATACAATATGCATATACAGTATAAATGAGAAAGTAAAATATGGTTATACCTGCAGTAAGGCGCGGTATAATATTAATAGCAGTAATAATAGCAAACGAAACTTACAGTATAAGACTCTGACGGAAGTTCAAGCGCACGCATCATTTGTGTCATCTGTTACGAAAGCCATCAATAAATCTAAGTTGTCATTTTTTGGACAAACGGCTGCATCGGACAATCGTTCAGACCTCAGATGTTATCTAGACAACTGAAAGTCTAAGGAATTGAAGTTCGGCGAAGTGGTGGCTTAGTGGACTTTTGTCGACTGTATATGTGTCTGTATGTTTGTGTGTCTGTATGTTTGTGTGTCTGTATGTTTGTGTGTCTGTATGTTTGTGTGTCTGTGTGTTTGTGTGTCTGTATGTCTGTCTGTATGTTTGTGTGTCTGTATGTTTGTGTGTCTGTGTGTTTGTCCGTCTGTGGGTCAAGTGCTCCGTTGCAACTAACAGGCTAAAGTCGTAGCTTCATAAAGGGTAAAGGTAGTGTCAGGAAATATGCCTCTTCAGTTAATTATTAGCTTAGAAACGCACATTCCTTGTCTTTAATGAAGAAGAACAATTTACTTGCAGTTTCCTGTTGGTAAGGCTGGAATGAAATAAGTTAATTGTTTTTCACCTGAATAGCTACTTAGAGTTAGCAATGTGCAAATAAAAAGCGAGATTAAGAATGTGCTGAGGGTACAGTAGTGCTCTCTTGCTATGTCAAGGACAGTTGGAGTTGTATTCTCTGGCTACTGTTTGTGATTATTGTAGAATAACTACTAATACATGATTTGAAGTTAAAACCCCTAGTTGAGAAAAGGAACCAATAGGGTGAAGTTAGTCTCATAAAAGGTCGTGGTGGGTTCATGCAGGACATCTGATTTTAGATATTCGTTTACGTCATTAGTAACTTTGAGCTACACTTTTCCACCTTCGTTGAGGTCAAGGTAATAAGTTTTTTTTATCAATATTAGTAAATCATATGTTGTCGTTGCATGTATGTACTCCTAAGTGCTGCATTTTCAACCTTTTTGGCTGATTTTGTCCTAATTTAAGACGGATTGTTCCATACCATCGGCAGGTTGGCCAAAATATTTAATTTCAAAACTCCATTGGTTTTGAGGATCAGCCTCTTAAACAGCCATCTGATGAGAAACTCAGGAATGTGCTTTTGCATGTGTAAAGCACAATTGTTCTCAATGAATACGATTGACAATTTTCATTGACAATCTATGTGAGCACTTTGGGCTATCGTATTGAAAACGAACTAGATTCTTGGCAACACCGGACTAGATACTAGAATACACTGGAATAGTAAGAATTGAAAGTGGTAATATTAGTGTATGTGCGTGCTGTTTGAATACATGCTAGCTGGTCAAGTCAAAACACCTTTGAGCCTTTCAGAGATGCACCTGTTATCTATACATGCTAGCTGGTCAAGTCAAAACACATTTGAGCTCTTAAGAGATGTACTTGTTCTCTCTATATGCTAACTAGCCAAGTCAAAACACCTTTGAGCTCTAAAGAGATGCACTTGTTCTCTCTATATGCTAACTGGCCAAGTCAAAACACCTTTGAGCTCTAAAGAGATGCACTTGTTCTCTCTATATGCTAACTAGCCAAGTCAAAACACCTTTGAGCTCTAAAGAGATGCACTTGTTCTCTCTATATGCTAACTAGCCAAGTCAAAACACCTTTGAGCTCTAAAGAGATGCACTTGTTCTCTCTATATGCTAACTGGCCAAGTCAAAACACATTTGAGCTCTAAAGAGATGCACCTGTTATCTATACATGCTAGCTGGTCAAGTCAAAACACATTTGAGCTCTTAAGAGATGTACTTGTTCTCTCTATATGCTAACTTGTCAAATCAAAACACATTTGAGCTCTAAAGAGATGCACCTGTTATCTATACATGCTAACTGGTCAAGTCAAAACACCTTTGGAGATGCACTTGTGGGTCTGTTTGACAGTTTGTTTGTGTTGATCTACCGTTCACTAGGCGGACCTAATCAATATACGTACATCAGCAGCATTATTTATACAAGCAACAGTAACTGAGTGCAAGTTCAAATAGCTCATCTTCACAGTCTTCCAGCTCCTATTAATACTGGAGTGACAAAATGAAGGGTTGGGTTTTGAGGGGCCTTAATGTTCGCAACACATGCCTTAACGCTATTTATCTCATGGGCAGACAAACACAAAGGTCATCCGAGAGTATAATTTGATGGGAACTAGACAATGAAAAACAGACAATACACGCTTCGTATTTGTTTCACTAATAGTTATTTAGTTCTTGTAGCTTAGCGAAATTTCAGCCCAAAATTTATTCAAGCGCACATGCACAGACTATCCTATCCCATTGCGTACCCCTTCAATCCTCAGGCTATGACCAAGCACTAACATGTTATTGCTTTTTAAACTGTATTGAGAAGAATTTAAAATAGGTCGAGTTCTCACATGCTACTCGTAAGGAAAGGGTTAAATATTGTACTAGAAAATACAATATGTTGTAGCTAGATCTTTGGAATTCTGCGTAACGCAAACTGGGTCAGTTGTTCTGCTGGAGCGCTGCTTACCGCAATCTGGGTCAGCTATTCCATGGCAGCACTATTTACCACAAACTGGGTCAGTCGTTCTATCGGAACACTATTTACCACAAACTGGGTCAGTCGTTCCATTGGTATGCTGCTTACCGCAATCTGGGCTATCTGTTCTGCAGAAGCTCTGTTTACCATAAACTGCTCTGCTCTCTTTGCTTCAACTAACTATTGACGATGTCAGCATTCCGCAAGCAGATCAATTGAGTTCAGGATTACTAGAGCCACTAAATTGGGACAGAACAAGCTACACCTTACCAAGTATTAATGCTTTATTCAAGCTATTAGCTGCCTTTAAACAAACATACATCATATGTATTCAGAAACATTTTGTAACATAAATAAAGCTTGTTGTGATCAGGGCATGTCTCATGTTCAAACAAACATAAATGAATGGTTATTGGTCATATGACCAACTAGGGGATGGATGGCATTACATTATTTTGAATAGGTCGGAGAACGCGTGCAAAGACCACGCCTATTATTACATAGCTCGTATTGATTCACTAAAAGCCTATAGAATAATCCTATCGCTCTATTGTTTGTCCACTTTAATTTCACCTGACGTTGAGCAATATAGGATATTGTGGAAACTAACTAGTAAGAGAGGTCGTGGCCTCAGCATAAAACTATGCTATAACTTACTGGATGTGTGTGAATAGGAAATTACACGTAAATGGGAGATAAAGTTAGAGGTAAGTGGAACCAATGAGCTCTTTAACCTAGTAATACTTTAAATAGTCTATTAAGATTGTTAGAAGTCTGATTGTCTTGAAATAACTGATTCAGCATAAAGACTGTGCTCCCTGGTTTTGAAAATGTTTCATAGCAGTGATTCGTTGTTCAAGCCACCGCACGGTTATTTTTTGTTGAAGCGTCGCTGAAATGGCTAGCTGAAGTCACCGTCTTGCTTTTCTAGCATAAAAATACATTTGAGGAGTTTACACCAGTAAGCTTTCGGCTATTTAGATTCAGTTGGTTGCATCAGCATGCTTGATTCTTATCTTTTGTGAGTGCTTTGGCTAACTAGTTGATCGTTTACCGTGAGGCGTAAGAAGCCTTAGCTAGGTGATAAGCTAAAATATCAGTCTAGCTGAGGATTGGCGAGCTAGGAAGCCATGTGAATTTGTTTTCTGCAAAATGAGAGCTAACAATTTGCATGGTAAGTAATGTTGCTTGTAATGGACATACCGCAGGTAGATCTGCTAATGAAAATGTCTTTATGTAATTCTGTGTCGCAGGGAAGCTTAACCAGATTGACTGGTCCAAGTCAAACCAGGTCGCTATAAACATTAACAGACAGAAACACAGGCAAGAGGCTGGCAGCAGGGATCGACCAGCACCCAATCAAATATCGCGAGACAACCGATCAAGAACTGGTGTCACCTCAAGTCAAAATGACGACTCTGACATACCTATCAACAGATATCGCAGCGTCGTGGCGCCTGTCAAATCAGGTGACAAAAATATTGTGTTGGTAAAATAGAGTACTAAGGTCAACTTTGCATGCATGCTAAGCTGTCTTGTGGAATGACCTTGACTTACCCGGACTTACTTTCACAAATTATCTCTCCTCTCCTAACTTCATCTTGTCACATTTTAGCACAAAACGCATGTTCTTAAAAGCATCTTCTAAAAGGGTTTTATACCAGAAGTGGCGGCACATCCTAATGAAAGTTAGACACTATTAATTCCGAATGAGTAATATCAGCGATCAAAATGTGCTATGATCGCTCAATGTTAGTTGACAGAGAACTTTCTGAGGGTGGCCACTACAAGCTGCTTTGACAAGTGAATTGTAAGAAAAAGTTGAACCCTAATTGTAGGTCGGGAAGAAGAGCGAGTGATCACCCAACGAGCTTCTGCAGAAGTGACGAAGCGAAAAGGCACACGGCATTCTGCTAAAGGAAGTGATAGCGGTGAAGATGGAAACCCTGTGTATGTTGGATATATTGGCTCCTTGAATATCCCCCATGACAGCATGTCAACAGGTGAGTGTCTAGCACGACCCGCATATTTATAGGTGAACAGTTCATTTTGGAAAAATATATTTGGCAAGCGAGTGCCTACCATGACGGCATGTTCATAGGTGAACAGTCCTTATGACAGCATGCCAATAGGTGAGTGTCTACTTTGTAGGTGAAGAGTTCATATGACAGCATGTCAACAGGTGAGTGTCTGCTACAACGACATATCGATAGTTTAATAGCTCATATGGTAGCATGTCAACAGATGATTGTCTGCCATGCAGCATGTCTATAATTGAACAGTTTATATGACAGCATATTGACAACTGAGTGTCTGTCGGGACAGCATATCTATTAGTGAATAATTCATATAACAGCATGTTGATAGGTATGTGGCTACCATGGTAGCCCATCTATAGATGAGCAGCTCATAGAACAGTGTGTCGATAGCTAACTATTTGAGTGTCTCCAATGACAGCTGTCGACAGATAAGCAGTTCATATGATAATATATTCACATGTAAGTATTTTTTGTGACAGCATGCTAACAACTAGGCATTTCATAAGGCAGCTTATTCAAAGGTGAGCAGTTCTTATGAAAATATTCTACTGGCAAGTACCTATCACGGCAGCGTGTCTAGATGTGGGCATTCTATATAACATCATGGCTTCAGGTGAGCATCTCTCATAACCGCATGCCTGCAAGTTAATATTTCTTCAACTACATGAGCATGTAGACCTGCAGATAATTTTTGTGACAGCATGCTTCAGATAAGAGGTCATTTACATATGAGCATGTCATAACAGCTTGCAGCAGGTTGATATTCTCAACATGGGCATATATGAAAAACTCTATGGGCAGTATGACAACACAGTTCTATATTGATTCAATTCAGCTACTCCTGTGTGAGTTAGTGGCTTGATAAATGCTGATAGTGAGTCGGTAATTCTGGTCTCTTTGATAAGAGTGCAGGTGTATGCTTAGCCTGGCACGCGCCTCAGCGTTACAAGTGAACATGTTACTGATTTAGTTAATAGTCACCGCATACCGTGCTGTCTAATGAAAAGTGATTGACATAGCCGAGTTTCCTTAACTTAAGGCTTTAGAGCCATGGCTATTCTTCATTTGCTACAATATTGGTTGGGAAGGGGTGAACTTCCTTAACAACTCTGCAGTTTTTCTTCCTGTCAAATTTACTTAAGAATAATACCCATAGAGTTACTTCAACAACTTGAGGCTGCATGCTATAATAGAGCAAGCTGCTATAATATAGCAAGCTGTTATATTATAGCAGCTTGCTATAATATGGCAAACTGCTACATTATAGCATGCAGTTGTAGTAATGATTAAACTAGCACCTGGACTGTAGGCAGGGGTTTGAGGACACTGATACTACATCCTGGTAAAGCTGGCTTCATGTGTAAATCTATCATTGATTTTGATTGAGTTAGTTGCTTGATGTATTTACTCAGCGCTGCGCCAAAAAAATGACATAATTATTTACGTTCAAGTGCAATTGAAGTGTTATTCTGTCAACTAATAAATAATAAACTTAAATAAATTAATGAACTTTATTTATTGTTTCCTATGCCACAGATATAAGCTGATAATATATATATTATGACAAATATATACCTTTGATAAGTAATTAATGAATTTTATGGTTATCCTATGTCACAAGTGATAGTACCGAGCGAGAATAATAACATGAGAGCTACTAATGTTGTTGCTATACTACTTTAAATGAAAATTAAAAACTTTTTCTTTGTTTCTGAGTGACATCGTAAAGGTCAAAACATTCACCTCAGGCAATAGTATGTAACATGAGACTAGTAGCCTTAAGACCCTTACTCAAAAGGGTTTTCCAGATATGAAATAAAGACTTACTGACTGTTGACAAGTTATAAGCTCCCAATACCTCACCATAGCTAAACTCAGGTGAAACCACACTGACTGTAGATTTCTGGATACATTTTATTATAACTCTGTTATTATAAAACAGAGAAATGTAGCAGACTGGGGCACCACAGGCAGCAACAGACTAAAAAGCTTTAGAACACAACAAGCCTGCTCTTGTTGTAGTTTTTGTTTTGTAAAAAATAACAAAATATCTCAGGGAATAATATTTAACATCATTTTGAAGGTAAATTTAGCATTAAAAATAGATATTTTGTAGAATTAAGTGTAAAAACATTGGTGATGGTAATTTTTCTGTTCAGTATTAGCTTGTCATCATACACTATGCTGTGAGCTGGGGCGCCATGCTGGCGCCCCATATGCAGCTATAGATCTGATGTTAGTCACATAAGACAGCTACAATATGAGTAAGCAATTAACATTTGCTGGCCATGCCTTCTAAGAGTATAACTTTCAGTGTTTGTATAAGTGATTTATAGGCTTTCTGTATACGCACCTCAATAAAACTTTAGAAATAAGCTGACATTTGCAAACACAACTAGAATGTGTAGAGTCCACATAGTAAGTGTAAACTGGTTGGGTGGTGCTTGCTTGTGGCATGTAGGATACTCAGGCCACTAGACACAAGCAATATATAAAGGATACAAACATAGCATTCAATTGGCTTTTTGCAAACTAATGAAATAAATAGTTTTTTTTATCGTCAATGTATTGTAAATGAAAAATGATAAATTAGTTTTTTGCCTGTAAGAATATTTTGAAAAATTCTAAAACATGGGTAAAACATGTGAAAATTGAACAAAAGGTCAGCAAGGTTTCAGATTAAATTATGACAAAACTACTACCCTAGTAGTCCAGTGCACTGTGAAAGATTATCAGGTGTAATAACAAACAGCACAATTATTCCAATATATGGCAATGTGATTGAATGGCACAGATGGTGGAGTATCAGTCTACTGAGCTGAAAGTTTCAAGTTCAAATCCTGTCGAAAGCAATATTTTCCCAACCTTTAAGCATGGCTTCAGACGGAGGGACACGACTCTTATTATAGTAAATATTTAAATATTTATTGTTGCAGGCATCTGGGCAATACAGCGACCTATGTGTGAGCTGTACTTCCCATACAGAGAGCAGCAGACTTATGCACAGGAGAGGATAATAACACAGTCAATGACTGGACTCAATATCTATTACCTGCCTAGTGAGCACGCAGATGAGCCTGAGTCTCTTACTATTGAATGGGATGACATCCTTTATGTAGAGCCACTCAGGTTCTCTACGAAGAAGTGAGGCTAATTCTTATATTAATTTACCTTGAAGAAATTGATTTATTTATCCCCTTAATAGCACAGCTAATTAGCACTGACACAAAAATATTAATAGTAAATTTGGAATGACTGGCGTACAAATAGTTTTATTAAATTTATAGGCTGTTTATAATTAAAATTAAAACAGAAATGGTTATTCAAAGTATTTGTTTATGACCATCGATCATTTTAAATTACATTAATAAGACTTCGTAATCAATTTGTAAAAATAATTTATGCATATATGAGTCATTGAAATGAGCAGTCCTCATTGGACAGATTACAATTTCCCTGTAATTCCTTCCATCTGAAATCAGCTTCATTCGAGATTCGTTAAAGAAGACTCGCAGATTCGCCGTTAATAAAAGTTGATTTTTGATTCAAATTCAAATCATCAGAAAAGGTAGTGTAGCATATATGTCAAAGCCTTGAGTTTTGGGATACACTAGCAGCCATTTTAAAAGTGCTAAACTTCACGCAATCACAAAATTCAGTACATATCACAAATAAAACAACTAAAATGTTGGCCAATGCAGGTCTAAACCACTAAACCCCAAACCCCGTCTAAACCCATGGCATTCAGCTTATTAGACAGATACTCTAACCAACTGATCTAATCGGCCACGTTACAACACTCGCAGAATAATTGTGCCTTTGTGCTATGTGACAAAAAATGCTAACAGGCGAACAATAATAATATAGAAGGTTTTTATGACATCCAATTTCTTATATCTACATCCTTAATAAAGGTCTCCGCCAGTTTTGTCTTCTCAAAGTACATATATAAACCTGCCTGCTAGAGATGACAGAGAACCTGCTTGAATTGTCAAGTGCTAAAAAGTTTAACTGCTTGTTCAAGGAAAGTTAATGTAGCTGGCTGCATGTTGAGCTCCTGTCAAAGGTTTTAAGGGATGTACTTATGCCAGGGTTGCATAAGCACAGAAGCAGTTAGCTGAAAAGCGTACATATTCTGTTAACTAGAAACGCTTCATTTAACACTTTTATTCTTCACTTTTTGTTCTGCTGAATGGCACTATGAAAGTTCTCTCTGTGAGACCAGTAGCGTATTGCGTGCCTTCAATGGCAAACCTACAAGGATTATTTTACTGTTTGTATAGCAATCCCATTGACAGTGTAGCACCTAAAGAACATTTGTTTGCATTCATTCAAAGCTATTATAGCGGTAAACTTCTGTTTCATTCTCTGCTAGCGTAACAGCTGGATTCCTTAACTGAAATATATTAAAGAGATCAAGGAACTCGTGAAACAAGCGAAAAATCTAGGAGAGTCTGTGACAATATTAGTAATGTTTAGTTTTACAACAATACTTTTCAACAACACTATATATACAGTCAAGCCTCGAATTATGAGGAGCCTGGCATAAAATCTTAGTGACATGTGACTGAGCAACTTCATAAGCAAAGGTTTGAATGTACGTCTACCTTGAGACAATCTACAGAGCTGCCACGGGCTATCCATTGAAAACAGACTTTATCTATATATATTTCTCATATTATGTGTGTATGTATGTGTATCCCTCGAGCTATAGCTATTATTAGAATAGCGTAGCTGAACAATGCTGACGCAATGTAATGGCGTATCATCATTAGAAGCCTAGGCTTATAAACTAGCTTACCGGAATTTTCCTTTGACTATGTGCCAGGCTAATAGCTTGAAAGCTACAGTTGTTTGACAAAGTTTTAAAACCTTTAGTTGTTTTTATTATTCCCTTATTTATTTCAACTACACAAAACACTACTCTCATGATATTTAGTTTGAAAGTTAAAATGGGAAATGGTATTATATGATAAATACAAATCAATTTTCTGTCAAAAGACTTTTTTATTACCCGGGCAATACCGGGTAGCACAGCTAGTAATATGCTATTTTTCACTCGATTTGTCAATTGCCTGGAGACCTAGTGTTTGAGGAGTCCCTGACAGATCCATTTAAGAACAGTAATAATTATTTTTATACCTGCTAATAATGATTAACTCAACTCCTTGGTATCAGATGATTTTGAGCATGCTAAGAGTTGCAGACTTATGATTTGATACTTGAATAGGCTGTGAGTTACAGACATGATTTGATACTTGAGTAAGCTATGAGTTACAGACTTATGGTGTGATACTTGAGTAGGCTGTGAGTTACAGACTTATGATTTGATACTTGAGTAAGCTGTGAGTTACAGACTTATGATTTATTTCTTGAGCAAATTGTTGACTTGTAAATTGATCCCATAATTTGCTAGATGAACTTTTCTTCATGGTATTTAAGAAAATTCCCAACCAAGATAGTAGGCTCATAAATGTTGCCAAGGAGGGACACATATGCCTAGATTAAGGGAAGTTAATCTATTCCATGACAGCTTAAGTCTCTTGTCTAGTGCTAATCCATTAAGTTTGTAAAAAGCTGTGCCAGTGTTGCGTCACCACTACTGCAAAACACTTTTAAGGGGTGTAGTGATTTTATAGGGCCAAAGTGACATTTTCTATTTAACAAAGCACTGTTTTGCCTTAATCATCAAACAGAGCGGGATACAAGACTGACTTCACGTACAAGATAATCTATTTTTTCAGATAGCTATCAAAAATTTAAATTTTTATTATTTTCTTGAAATGAGCGATGTTTTTTCGACCGTAAATTTGAGTGAACTTTTTGAGTGGACACTGATAAAAAAGCTGCTATACTATTCAGCTTTACAGAAGCCACTAGGATTATCAGCATTCTAAATACGTATTTTGCAGGCATCCAGGAGACAAAAAGGCCGTACTTGCGGCATTTGAACCATGTGAGGCTCAAAGGCTTGCGTTGTTAGGCAACAGGGATTCGCTGTTTGTTGCACTCAGCAAGCAGCATAAACACATTTCACTGCTCAAGCACCCGGCTCTCCTCTGCATGGTTGTACGGAGCCCGCACTCACCCACTGAGCTCTTCGCCCACGGCTACATCTGTGGCACTGTTGAAGATTCAGTAAGTTACTAACAAGCTTGTTTGCTGCCAAACATTTGAGCTTTAGAGCCTGTGGTTGAGTTGCTGGCATCGTGTTATTAAATTGTCCCGCTAACAATATTCTTGCCATGTTGTTATTAACGTTTCCCTTGGGATGATTCACGCAAAAGTTCTTACACTAGTTGGCATCATCTATAGAAGTTATTCATTGAATGATATCTGACTGAAATATATATATTTTATATATATACACTTGTATATATTATATATGTATTTTGTGTGCATTTTGAAAAGTTAATAAAAAGAATGTTACGATGATAATTCTTTTTATGACTTATAATATATATGTTATAAGTCATAAAAAGAATTATCATCCTTACGTTTTTTTTATTAACTTTTCAAATGCACACAAAATTGTTCAATAAGACGTGAGCTATGTGGAAATGCTTTGATTAACTACTGATCCCATCCGGGAGCATGTATCACACACTGGAGCCTGCATTGTTGCCTTACAAAATATCAGTTAAAAAACGTTTCCCTTCAAGGTCACCCCTATAACTTTACAAGATTTAGTGTGAGCTGTTACACAGTGATTTTAAACAAGTTCATATATATCTGTTTGAATTTTTTCATGTTCATAAATTGGCTAGACTGCTCAAAATGGTCTAATTATAGTGACTTTTTTGCAAGTTTGGTCAAAATCAGTATGTAATACTGCAACAACTCTAAGCAGTTTTTTGGGAGCATTTTCTAATATAACTCAAGATGTATTGCTGAGATTGTGTGAGATGACAATTCAGATACTTACAGGAAGGCTGCTGCTATTATACAACAAAGTTTATTGTTCTGCTGACCTTGACAAAAGTAAAACTTATTGTAGTCAATCTTTTAACAAATAAGTTACCCTAGTTTTTTCAGGTGAAACCTTCATGCCTTTGGAAATAGGACTAGTAATCTGAGAATACCTCTAAAATAAGGTAGTCTTGCAATTTTTATTGTGTTGTGTACACTTGCATCAGCACTGCAAAAAAAACCACATACTATATTTGCTAATGGTTTTTTGTTTTAACAGGTTTTTCTGGCTCGAAATATCCGAGATGAATTAGATACGCGATACAGAGAATCATTAAAGTCAGGAGGTGTTAGCGCAGCTAGCAGGCTGTCAGCTTCTCATCTGTCACTCAGCAATGAAGACTACAAGCTAAACAAGCACTCAAGCTCAAGTAGGCTAAGTTTGCTTTCTGCTCGAAGGCTAAATGATAAAACATTTTTATAGTCGGAGACTATTGTGGCTGTTGCTGGTAGCGACACACGGTGAACAGTTCTGTCCAATCAGAACTCTTGCTGCGAGAGTATATGACAGCTTATGAAAAGCAACTTTATTTATAAAAATTTATTTTTACAAAATCTTTTTATTTATAAACAATCATGTGGAAGCAACTCTTTGATGAGTGCCCTAGTTAAACCTGACCTCAATGCTAAGCAAAATTTAACTTCAGTGTGTATGTCATCATTCTGTTGCAGTCCTACTCGTTGTTGGCAATAATGTTTGAGTTCTTATATTGCATTTGCTATAAGCTTGAATATAATCCCACGACCAAACAGAGCGAAGCGATTGGTTGGGAGATTTATGAAAAATGCACATGTGCACACAACTCTCGAAAATTATTCATCAACAATGAGACGAACCCTTGTATCAAAATTTCATCAACAAATTTAATCATCGTTTTGTAAAGTCGTTAAAGTATAATAACGATACAAAACACATAAAAACCTATTTAAATATGTTACCAAGTCTTTGTAAACCGTCGTTATTATCTTAAAACTTACCCATCTGAATGAATTATACACAAATAGACAGATTTATTTGTATGAAAATCGTTAATAAAACTTGCCAAACCTCACTTTTATAAAGGTTAAGACCGGAAATTGAAACGCCGAACGACAAAAAATAGAACGATTAAATAGTGCGCATTACACGAAAAAATAACGTGCACTTTTCACCAGTCTATAGCATTGTCGAATTGCCGAAGGTTTCGGTAATTAACATAGGAGTACTGAAATCGTTTCATTTTTGCCGATTTCAAATTAACTGACATTTCAGACACATTTGAGTACTTTGGTATTCTAACTGATGTCCAACGTAGTGTAAGTAAAGGAAATGACGATGATATTTTTTTCTAACAATTTTTATGAGATTAAGATATTTAATTATAAGTTTGGATATTTTTCGTGATACTTCTTGATATTGTTAGCTATGACGTTTTGAAATGCAAACAAAATTGCGCATTGGTTTTCTATTATTACTGTATTACTATTACTAAGTTTGGATATTCTTTTTGGTACTTTTTAATATTGTTAGCTATGACGTTTTTAAATGTAAACAAAATTGTTCATTGGTTTTCTATTATTACTATATTAATAATATTGGTTATTCTAATAATATCAGTGCATTTTACTTCTATTATTGGCCAATATTGCATTTCTCCTATTGCAGGGGAGAGATATAAGCATATAATCTTTTCTTTCATTATTGCTGTTTGTTGTATATAATAACACCCACACCCAGTACATTACAGCTACCATTGCAGTTATCCTATTGCACTGCAGTGTCATTTGACTGCTAATATTGCATTTCTCAACCATCAGTACCCTTTCTTTTTTCCAATATCACTTTGGTCATGGGCTGTATGACAGTGGAATTTCTAGTATATATAATATTATAATATTGTATATATTATATTGAATACAATATATATAATATTACAATATTGTATATATTATATTGAACATAATATATATAATATTGTAATATAATATTGTATATATTATATTAAATACAATATATGTAATATTATATACAATAGTAATATATATAATTTACAAACAGAGATAAATGTATTGGAATGATTGAACACCTTGTTGTATCACCTGGTAAGCTTCTGCACCACTGCATGGGTTGATAGTTTACAAGGAGAATTTATGTACTTTCTGTTTGCAGAAGTGAAAGTGAAACATAAGAAAAAGGAGAAGCGCCGAGACTCATACACCACTCACACAGGTATAGCCCATAACCCAAATCTATGGCGATTAACGTACTTATTGTGGGTGCTTAGTCTATATTGTAGCAGCTGCTCGAGTATATATGCTGCCTTATCTACAATAACAGTGTTTATCTACATGTAAGTCGAAAGAACAAACTGGCCTTTTCAGGATTGAACAAAAAGGAAGTTTTTATTTTCATCCATCATGTGCAATATTTGATGTGAATTGAAAACGATGTTTTGGTGTTGATATTATTTGTATACTTTTTACAACAGCTACACAGCAACATACAACTTAATAATAAAAAATGGCATGGATCATTAATGAGTTAAACCATAAATATTTATTTTATAGATATAGATATTTATAGTACATATATTTCAAAACCTAGTATAGTGTTTCTTTAAACACTAATAAAACAAACTGGTTAAAACTTTTTTCTACTCAAGCCAAAGTCATTGAATATTATAAATGAAACCCTTTCTTTATATGAACTAATTTTAGAAATAGTAAACTTGTGTCCTTTAAAAAAAACTTCGATAGGCTCCAATTGTCCACTATCAATGCTGATCAGAAGAACTTTATGCTCTCAGGCTATCAAAAAATAAAGTTGGAGAATGTTTTATTAAAACTGATTAAAGAGGAAAGCAGTGAAAATAAAAATGGCAGTGTTAGCTTCTAATACAGAAAGTACAAGATAATATGTAGCTGTTTGTAATATGATCACTTCACGTAAACTAGTTATACAAGCAAACTATTTGGTAAACACATTTAACTTTGACGTTTTGTAAAATCTGATATATTCTTAAAAGTGTGCCATAGATAAGTTTCCTTTTTGATAATTTAATTTTCAGTTTTACCAAAAAATATTTTTTTGTAGTTTTAATGATATGAAAGTTTGTGGTAGTATTGGTGTCATTAGCCTATAGCAAAATGCTTTGTATCAGGTAAGAATGCGTCAAGGATGTTTAATTTATGTTATGTTTGTGATCAACTCAATAGTTTTCACTTGACAACTCATCAGGTTATGGAAGAATAGTGAATACTACTCTGTTATTTAGTAGACTAACCAGAGCTTTGATATGATGATAAAATGAAATGATAAGTTCTTTCTGGATAGTTGGTAGGAAGGGAAGTTTTTAGATGGCATCATGATTGTTACCTGCTCTAATCATTTTTATTAAAGAATATTTAGTCAAGCAATTACGAAGCCAGTTAGTAATAGATAGTTCTTCTGTTACTCTGGAAGAGTTCAGTAGTAATATGGGGTTTGTGTGGCTCGTTAAATAGATAGCCAATGCTTCAACATCTAGACCAAAAAGTAAAGTTGTGTTCAAGCGTTTTATGTAGAAGACTAATTCTAGTTGTTAACTCTTATGGCACTAGAATAATTGGCAAATTCCGAGAGATCTTCAGTTCATTCACACTGAACTTGAATTAGCTTAAGCCTCAAGTTAACTTATGCCTTAAGTTAACTTAAGGTTTAAGTTAATTCAAGGTTTAAGTTAACTTGAGACATAAGTTAACTGCAGGCTTAAGTTAACTAAGGTTTAAGTTAACTTATGGCTTAAGTTAACTTATGGCTTAAGTTAACTTATGGCTTAAGTTAACTTATGGCTTAAGTTAACTTAAGTCTCAAGTTAACTTATATGGTTTAAATTAACTTAGGTTAAGTTAACTTAAATGAGGATAATTTAAGCTATGTACTTGTATTCATACTCGTATTTTGTAACTTATGATTGTTTAATTATACAATACTGTGTGTAGACTGCATTGATGCAATTTACTGTTGCAAATGCAACTGTCAGTTGACACATTCAGTAGACAGATGCATACCAATATAGTATGTGTACCCTTTCTAAATCATGGGAGAACTACTTCACATCTCGCAATGAGCCGCGGATACTATATAGTCAACAGTAAAACACTGAAATAGTGTTTGATTTCAGCTTGTGAATAATAGCTATGCTAAACCATTCTAACGTTTGTCTGACTTGCACCCTATCAGGTTACAGGCAATATATAGCGCCCAGCAATCCACCCAATTTCTTAAGGGATGGTTTGTTTGTATTATTGTTGAGTTATTTACCAGCTATCACACTTATACTCTGTTACCCTGCAGTGTTCTATTTTTTGACAGCCTGAGACCTCGTGAGCTCTTACCAATTATTACATTGAAGCTAACTTATAGCAAGTAGTTCACGGTTGTTACAAATCTGCAGAAACAAATGCAGAAGTTGATATGAACATACTCAATAAAAATTGAATAGGGAATTGAGACTCAAAAAGTAAGCTGTGGGGCTAAAATATAGCAAAGGATAAAGTGGAGTACTTTTGACAACATTTTCAACAGCCATAGGGCTACATTGCCACAAAATAAAATATGTCACAACAACTCAATATATATTATAGCTAATCACAAACTTTCTGAATAAGTAATACTTCCAGGTAATGTGGTCATAGACAATGCATCAAAGTGTTGTAGCTTCTAGACTGTTCATTCTCATCTTCGCAAAGGAATGCCGCTGAAAATAGCATGAGAAGCCAACTTCTCCATATTTGTTGGGCCTTGTGTAATGAATTGATGTTATCCAGAATTGTGCTATATACAGGTGATGATGAGGATGATCTTGGAACTTACCACTTTGGCATGATGCACTCGCCGTCTCCATCCTACAACTCGGCCTATGGTGACGTGGATGACACTGTCAATGATAACTTTGTCTTTGGGCAAGCTGGCAAACTACCCGCCTCTCGTAGAGACAGCCGCAACAGCTCATCCTCCGACGGTCGCTCTCAAGTTCACCCAGGCTATAGCAATGGTCGACCTGTCGGTGTCGTTCAGCCTCAGGCACCAGCTGTCAGAGATGGTTTTAAAGTCTTACCATCCAATGTGCAACTAGATAGATCCAATCTGAAGCCGACAGCGGTGAACGTCAAAACCAATCGATACAGTGATGTAAGTGTTAACAATGCCGCATGGTACTAATTGTAGCGATATTTGCTTGTCAGTTGAACACACTGCCTACAGCGGCAGTTTAATAGATACAACATTAGCCTATAGACTTCAATCCCTATTGACAATCTGACAGAAGGAACTACACCCAATTTTAAGTCATTTGACCAGCATAACTAAAAATCTGAAAGGCTAGTACAAACTAAAGAGCACCTGACAATCGTCGTCACTAAAGAGCACCTGACAATGGTCATCACTAAGTACTTTCCCTTTTAGCCATGGTTTAAGGTGAGGTGAGTGTTTGCAAGTCACAACCTGTTTTTTGGTGTCACATGTCTTCAGTTTCTCTACCTCACTACTCCTATGTTGGATGATATAACACTGATGCTGCTGTGTATAAAATATGTATTTGAACATTTTTACTTTATTGTCATGGTTTAATATTAAGTTTAGTCTTGCACCGAGGCTTGTACATGAACATGTTGTTTTTATGAAAATACAACAGATTGTATAGTATTTCAAATGAAACTATGTATATACACAGCAGGCTAGTAGTTATGTGTGAATGCTCTATCTCGGCAGGTGACTCCAGAGTTGGACCAGAAACTAAAGATGAGACAACAAGAGGAGGAACCCATGCTGAGTCCAATGGCTCCACGCTCTGTAGTGAACCCACTTGCAGAGGCTGAACCTGAACAGCAGAGGAAGTCGTTCCTCAGCCCAACACCTGGACCAATCAACAAGGTAGTCGTCATTTTAGCATGATAAATCTGATCGTTACCTCATGAAATGACTTGCTCGCCGATAATATAGTGTTTCATGGCTGACTTTTGCGCTGACATAAACTTTTAATGTTTGAATTGAAGCTACTTGCACTGGTTCAACAAAAATATGAGTGGAGACATTCACCGCAGGTGCTCCTAGTCGTCTATGCATGTTTTTAGATGAGTACATCTCTTCCATTCAAGCCTGCTGCTGCCATGCCACAGTCAGGTTGGCATGAACCAGTCTTGGGAAACTTCAAATCTAAGGAAAAGATACATAATAAGTAAAAATTATAATATATATAAGAAATATTATATATATATTATTAATAATTAATTAATATTATTAATTATATTATAATAATTAATATAAATTAATTATATTATTAATATAATTAACTAATTATATATATATTAGAATATATATAAGAAGATACTTCTGTTACTGTTCAACTTTCTGACAAGTTTGTTGCTTAATACTAGGATGGGACTACATTAGTATTGAATCTGAGAGCTTTAAAAATAATCTTTACATAAAAACCATACATCAGGTGCAGACCAACAAAGATATATACTATATATTTTAAATTTTATAACCTCTTGGCTAGTAAGTTTGATTGATTTGGCTAAAGGTTTTAAGTTCCAAGTGGATAATGATATTTACCATTGGAAATGTGGTACTTCTGCCACTGTTAGAGCTACCCATGATGCATGCTAGTGTCTGTATATCATCCAATCATCTCCCCTTGTTAAATATAGCACTAGGATATTCGGCATGCAGTTAACAATCCAAAGAAAGACATATAGAAAAGAGAATTTCACTATAGCTCTATTGCGATTCAATCCTGATGAGTGGTGAAATGACTCCAACTTATCATCCAAACTCGCATTCTTCTGTTCCAGATTAAATAGTCAGATGGTTGACGCAACGGAACTGCCGAAAATGAAGTCCGATAAAAAGGAACAGGAAATAGCACATCTGTTCTCTGATTTGAATGTTGACTCAGCAGAACTTCACGAAGAAAACAACAATTTCAGTTTGCGGTCCTCAGGTCCTACTAGCCAACTGCATGAGGCCATGGGATTCATGCCTTGACATTTTTTTCCATTTGAATACAGTAAACCGTACCAGTTGAATCATAAAGTAAAAATATGCTACAGAAAACACACGTGAACCATTGGAAAACGATATGAATTATAGTTTCCCTTTTCTCCAATGCAATGCGTACATTAGCCTAAGTGCAACTAGTAAAATGTAGTTCTGTTATGGTCGATGATGACATAATCACTTTATACAAAAAAGCTCTTCGATATGTAGTACCTCCAATAATCTTTAAATAAGCATATTCATACCTAGGTTACTAGGTAGCAGACGTCTACCTTCCTGAATGCAGAAACAAGCTAAGTTCAATCAGCGTGTTTCATATCTTGTATGTGCACTATTCTGTCACCCTTTCATCAGCAATTATGACCAAGTCTTCACTTTGTTTGTTATCCCAAGTCTGGAATATCTCTATACAAACCTCAACGGAGGTAGCAGCGCATAGACATATATTTCATAAACATTAAGCATATCAAGTAATCTAACAATGTATTGTATATCCTTAGTATCGAGAGGCAGGGATCTGTGATATTCGGTTTGTCTTACAACTTGTTGTGTATTACAACACTGATTGTTTATATTCTCACTTATTACTACACCAACACCAGCTAATTATTTTACAATGGATATACAAATCTTTATATAAATATATGTATTTTGCATAATAAACAGCAGAAGCTCACTATTGTTGAATTGACAGCGTGTGGATAATGGTATTACATTGTAATAAGCTCCTGCAAGGCATTTTTACAAAATTTACAAATGTTTTATAAGGATGGCAGCGGGTCAGTTACGCGTCCTCAGTGGCTCGGAAGTGGTCATCATCAATGGTCGTGAATATGAAGCCGTCAGCGCTGAGAGAGTTTAGAGCCTCACTAGAACAGCAAACAGAGCATTTGTTCAACCACAACCATTATGTTAAAATCTGCATGAAGTCAATTAACGTTCGCAAAAGGCTTAAAAACCCAGGGGTTTCTATAAAAAAAACCCATCTGCATGAACCTTCAGTTGTTCTAAGAGGTAACACATGGAAAGTGCAATAAAAAAATTACAATGTGTTGTAAAAGATCATTATCACTTGGAATTAAAAATTACTGAAATTATTTTGCAAAAACTTGCACATAGCAATCCTCGTTACATTTCGGATTAATTCGCTCAAATTATCTTCAGTGAGTCTTACAAGTGTTCATGATTGCACAATTTTTTAAATCAATGTTTGATAGAACGTGTCATTATTAATATACATTAGATAAGCAACTTGTCCCATTTCCGAAGAAAGTACACATGGTTTGTTACAAGCCATCACTCCTTGAGTTCCATTGTGTTTTTGTGGTGACAACATTTTACAAATCACTTTTTTATTTGTTTGATAATGAAAACATTTAACGAATATAAAAGATTGTGCACTTTTCATAATAGGCAGAAATAAAACCTATATACAAACAACCTTTAAATTAGAATGAACAGTAAAGTGCCAGGTTGGCTATGATCGGGCGAACAATAGTAAAAATGAAGCAAAGAAAGGCAAATCCTAACAAATTTTTAGCATAAATTAGAAAATGCTCCTATCTGTCTAGGATTGCAAATGTCTCTTGGCACACCATTGAAAATCACATTCAATAGGTAGGCTACCAACTGTGCTACTCCTATATCAGGAGGAGGCCTAATTCCAGAAGGTGGGAACATTGTTGTTGTGCATTATTCCACCAAAACAACATGTAATGAGGAGACAATTCTTACAATGAAGTATTCTAGTCAATACCCTACAGGATGGAAATATTTGATGGATATAAAAATTCGCGATTTCGCGAACAGTCAATTCCGCGAATTATTAAATTCTGTGAATAATTAGTTCTATTTTTAATCACAAGGGAGAATAACTACTGCCTCAAATTAAAAACTAGCCGCTAGGCATAAATACTAAACGTAGTTGAATTTTAAGACCTTTTTAAAATCATTGCTGGGGCTTTGAGTTAACCCCAATGCTAATGCATCACATTTCTTTACAAAATTATTCAAGGTTGTCACAAGATAAGCAGAATGGCGTCATCGCAAAAATAGCCCCTAGGCAGAAGTACTAAACGGAGCCGAGTTCCAAAATTTCTTTAAAATCATCGCCGGGGCTTCGAGTTTAATTGCCATTCCATCAAACTTTACAAAATCATTCAAGATTTTCACAAGTTATTCGGCATGGCTTCGTCATCGCAAAAATCTCTCCTACAGTCTTTTGACATTGAAATCAACTCCAATCTCTAATACCGTAGTTGAGGACGATAATGATTCTGATCTGGAAATTATGGTATGTAATTGATTTGCAATGCAGATACGTTTTTCCATAATTAACTGCGTTAGTCAATTCTTTTGTTTAAAAACTGATCGCTTTCATTAAATACTTCAGCTATTGTTTTTGTGCTTCCTTAACACTTATTAATATTTTTTCTTTTTTGTGTTTACTGCAGATTGAGAATGAAACACAGCCTATTCCGATTACGAAAACTAGAGACAAGTAGTAATAATCATCAAGGCAGGAATATTGGCAGAGAAGCAACCAGTCAACCTAGATCTCTTCATCAACAACAACTCCTTGATATCGCTACAGCAAACATGATTATATTATATATTTTATTTCATGTATAGATATGTTATAATTTATTACAAACTTGAGTGTACAAATTAAATATTTCTAATACAAATAAAATTTTACAAACGATGAATGGAGTAAATATAAACAGTTTAGTCTATATGGCAGTTGTCTAGCAATAAAATTAAACTGATACTCTTGATAAGTGAATACGAGCGTGTAATGGTGCTATCTGACTAGTTATTTTGGCAATAGCAGCTCTATATCGCTGTCACTGTCTTGGGTAGATGTTAAAGGCGAGTCTCTCGCTACTACATGGCTGGTAAGGGAGTTATCATCAGAACTCTCCTCGTGGCTTACTATTGCAAAGTTCTGCCGGTTGGCCAAAAATTTGTGCTCGTAAAGGAGTTTTTGTTCCTTTTTTAAAACAGATATATTCTTTTCGTTAGCAGCCGCGGTCACCTCTACCTCAATTTCAAGATCTTCCTGAATGACATCTACCACCCTTGCAGTCATTGTGCCTCCGTGTATGATGAGAAATCTCTCTCTCACACTAAAACAAATAACGAAGCGGTAGGGATGAAAAAATAAATATTGCGAAGAACCAAAGTAAAATTCAACTAATTTAGTAAATAGTTTTGAAAAAACTCATTACTTACCACAAGTTGTTGGTTCATCAAAGGCCTCCAAATCGATGAATATTCGTGAAAACCTCTGAACGCAGCAAGAAATTTATAGCTTGGCATGATCGACTCGTAATTGTAAGCTGAATAGAAACCGAAACACGCGGTGTGCTCATGCGTAGAGTTAACTCTATTGCTAGCCGCAATTGAGTTAACTCTTAATAGAGCGTGACAGCGTTCAGCCGCAAATAAATTAATCTGCGAATATGCATGGAAAAGGCAATTTGCGCGAAATTTAACTCCGCGAATAAATTTATCCAGTAGGGTATATTCCAGTTGATACATTGAAAGAGGTGTGTTGTGGTGAATAAGAAATAAGTTGCAGGTAGACAGACAAACAGACAGACGAGATGAACACTTTCAATAAGATAATAGACTACTGCAGACAATCCAACTCAATGTTGCAGGAAACAAACATCATCCTGCAGATGATAGCAGGAATACATGAAAAATTGTTTTAGAACTACTAAAAAGCTGACATTTTAATTAATGTTTTAGAATAAAATATAATTATCAACACTTTGCCAGTTGTCAAGAGATAGTTACATGCTCTTTATTTGCTTTGACCTTGCGGTACCCAGAAAAAAAGATGTACTCAATTGGGATTGTTGTGTTTTGATGATTTGTGAAATAATATGCGTGATATATATTAAGCCTGGTTCCCATATACGCAGCGAAGCACCGGCGACAGCGCCGCAGGCTATCAACGGTGAAATGTGAACCTACCCGCCAGGCATCAAAAGTTTAGCGCTATTCAAATTTCGTGATGAGCCGCAGGCAAAACCTTCCTGAAATGCACTGTACAGGTGAAGGTCAGCATTATCGAAACGGCATGACGAGTGAACATTTTTATTGCGGTTATTGGCGATGCAGCTTTATGTGAACAGAAGCCGCCGAGCCTAGTGCCGCAAGCGTTTTGCTGCGCAAGATTACTGCCGAGGTCTAGCAATTGATATGGGAACAAGGCTTCAGTTATATACTACCAATAAGCGATGCCGGGAATTTCTTCCATTTTCAATCAGATAGCAGCAGGCGGATGTTTAAGAGGTTCACAGGAACCAGGAGTTGTGAAACTAAATATTTTTAGCGATATGGCGGAAGGCACGGAGACACTCGTGTGAAGTTTGGATGACATCCAACAAAAATATGGAAACTCCTAGCGTTTAGACTGACTACCACACGCACGCCTACACGTCACGTAGAATAAATATGTAGATGAATTAAAGCAAACTAACATATGAAATAGTAAAAACAAACTTACTCAATATTAGCAGGTGTGAAGTGTGGAAGGGCTGTCTGGATCTCAGCCTTGCTTAGTCCTGTCATGTTTTTGGTGCCCTGCACCACAGTTCGCACTTGTTCACTTATACTCGCGTCCTTGTTCAGGGTGGTCGAGTCACCTTGGCCCACCTGAAAGCATTATGCATGCGGACACAGGTGTGAACACCAATGTGGACCCGTGGAAAATAACCAAGTATATTTCTACCATAAGGTTGTATTGCCACCATAGAACTAGGCCTATGTGATCAGTTGGCTAATCTATCGAAGGGTCTACCTGAGGTACTTCAATGAGTGATATTGCAGTTGAAAAACTTGCGACTAAAATCCTCTAACAAATGACAAACACACACCACACCAAATGTACCTTGTAATAATTACCAGGTTTTTTTGGGTTGGGTGAAATGATTCGTCACTGCCAACGATAGATCATCAGGCACTTCACGTGTTCTATTTTTTGTGCTACTATGTGCGATCCTATTGGTGTTTGGATTTGTTAATAAGCAGCAGATATGCTAAGCAATACATCTTGATTATGATTGGCTCTACAATCATGGATTCTATTGGCCAAAACACATAAGGTAAAAACAATCTGTTATAAACAGTTGATGCAAATAAGCAAATCACAAGCCAACTTGCATTATGATTTTCTTTGGACAACTGATGACAAAAGTTACATAGGGCGATCGTCTAGTATCGACTCCTTCATTTTGAGGAGTGCCATTTATGATTTGATGCTGTACGTAGTATTGACATTTACTCCCTGTTCTTCTTGTATAAAACAATAGTTTCAAACTGAATAAACATTTTGTTGTCAACTAAAGTAAAAAAAACTATAAGAAAGCCAACGTTAAACTTTTGAGGAATGATCAAATATATATAATGAAGAACCCACCTCTGTCATCTTTATATATGTATGGGTCATCTCAAGGAGATGCATTGTAATTTCATTTGGGTCTTTCAGTCTCGCTATTCTGCTGATGATCAGATGAGGAGATCCTTGGAAGGACTTGACAGTGCCATAAACTGTCACATATGTGCCTTCCGGAATCATCTCTGGCTGAATATTGTCTTCATCCTGTCAAAGAAACTCCCAGGCATGAAAAATCATAGATGTCGCGTGCAGGCAGACATATTGAGGAAGTCGGACACAATTAGAACTCGAAAAGATAAACATATAGAAGTAAATAAAAACCCACATTTATATATTCCCTCGCGAGTATAGTTGCACCGGAGCTATCCGCCAACTTGTAGTCACATCTCTGATTGTTCATTTCACATGTCAACACTTTGCCCAAGATGACCACCTGAAATTATGAGTATGACATGGAAAGGAGAATCGGTATAAGGGAAAACATTTAAGAGAAAAACGTTTATAAATAAACTGTTACTATAAGTCACAGCATAGCAAGCATAAAGGGGAGTACAATTTCAGGTTGTCAACATTTCATGAAACGCAATGAGTATGAGTATCTAGAGAGAATTCAATCAATCATCATGTTGGATTAAAGAAACCGTAACAACACTAGAACCAGCATTTTTAACAACTACAATGCTGTAATCAGTTTTAGTAACTTCGATAGCTCCTTGTCAGACTACACTAACCGTGGCTACAGTAACTCTAGTAACCATGACAACGACCGGCCGACTTTAAAACTGTGGTGACCAGCTTTAGTTATTGTGGCGATGCCTCGACTCTTGCTGGGGCCTTGGCCTGTTCTTATAGCCAATCATGTGAACAAATCGATGTCTACATGCATCGCGAATGACGCTCTAACCAGAGGTTGTAATCATATCAGCCTCTTGACCAGCAATGTTTTGAGCCGTTGTCTAATGCAAAAGATATTACCACAAACAGTCTTACTACAAAACCTTGAATACTTTCGATGTCCATGCCAGACATAAACTATACAGAACTTACTTGCTGTAGAGGAGAGCCATCCACTGCTGTGAAAGCATCATCTGAGAAAGCTCTGTGTATATACTTTATGCACACTGGCTTCATACCATTTTTTTCCTAAATAAAAAATAATTGAAATATATGCATCACCCAAGCATAAACTCTTCTATATACAAAAACTAGCGGAATGCCTAGTGTAGCACGGGTATTAAAAAACAACTTACAAACAGTGGCAGGTAATGTAGTTACCCGCCACTTGCCATTCGCCTGGCACATTGTCAATAGCAAATTTGAGCAAGCTAGTATCCGTATTGCTAAACTTACTAATGAAAGCAAGCTTTAGTGACGTTGCGTCATAACGTAATGCAGAGTCGCAATGCGCATTTTAACCATTTTAACCCCTCATATCACCCAATGAATCCAATGCATCTTGCATAACCCAATTGGCTAGCTTATTACCCGGTGAAAAGGAGGCACTGAGATCAAATCTTTTGCGATGTAGACTCTTCATTCCAAGATTTTAATAGCTATAGCTGAACAGACCCAGTCACGGACAGACACTGAGACATATATATATCGAAGCTGAACTATATTTATGTAAGAAATATAATATACAATTATTTAATCAGTATGGCTAAGTTTCAAAAAATACTATAAATTATGGGAGTAGAAACAGACTCGATAGCCTATAAGCAAAACTAACATTAGAACTTCCTGCTTTAGAGATTCTCGGAGATGCATTCACACTGGGTGAAGACTCAAAGCCACCTACAAGAGGAAATGAAGTTGATGGTCTAAAAGGTTTATGGTACGTGATGTGATATATTAACAGCATTGTTATACTGAGTGACTTGAGAAGGTAACTGTTTGCTGAGACAAGTTAAGATTTAGTGTATAGCCTGCTAAATACTTTGATGTTACAAAAGTTGTCATTACTAGAAGATAAATATACTAGCAAACTTGTTAGTCACTATGCACATGACTTTATCGACATTAAATATAGGTAAATACTTAACTTATTAGTGATGAGTTGTTTAAATGAATTGCTGAATCGCTGAATACTAGGCCCTATAGGCGATGGTACACTAAAACTATTGTCTATAAAACTGCAAATATACGAATTAGGTCGACGATCAAATTAAATTAAAACCATGATATTGATAAGTAAGAAACAAAAAACAACTTTGGAAAGATGTTGATCTCAGCAATATATGGGACTAAACTGCACATTGTATAAACGTTTTTGGTTGCAAGCAAATTTAAAAAAAGTTCGCACGAGCTTTTTGGCCGAATCTAAACTGCTCAAATTTTTTGGATGAAAAGCTTCTATGAGTTACTAATGTCTTGAGAGGCCATATTATGTAGCTGTTCAGTTGACACATCTGCTGGATTAATTCGGTATCGTTTCATTTCACAGATAAATACCTGCAGTAACAGCTAGTTGATAGAACTTCGCTGCAGTAACAATAAGTATCAGATTTTGATAATATATCAACAATTATTTCAAGTTTTAAGCTATAACTTTAAAAAGCTTTCGATATGTTTTCTTTTCAATTCAGGTGAAACGTGTATCTAACGCATTTTACGGAAGCTTTTGGTCCTGCATGCATATAGTTTAGTGAAATACGCTGCAATGATGAAACATATGCTCATGTACTAAGCAATTTTGCCCCGCACCTGATTGATCGTTCCATGCCATGATGAGAGATGTCAAACCAAAATAATTCTAAGGATTTTCTGTATGTAACAATTCGCGCCCCGATTATATAGTTTTGGAACTGAATGCGTGACTAAACTGATTGGGAATAATTACGGTGTACAGTATCAACTCAAAGAATGAAGTCTACATTAGCGACTCAAGTATTATCACAGCAATCTTATAATAATCAAAGTTTTTTGAAGAATGCGAGCGCTAATGCTCAACTTGTCAAGAGTTGTTCCCTTTTTAAAGTTTCGACAACTCCTAGAACAACAATTATTTTAGTATTTTCTTTAGCCCGTACCGCATAGATTTACGTACACCACTTCAGACGAAATTTCGATAATTTTTAGTGACTACAAAAATAGCTATAGAAAACAATAACACATTGCTTTTGTTACCAAGATCACAACCTAGAGAGTATGATAGTATGCAGCCAAATATGGTCATCTGCAAGATAATATTAGAAAAAAAACTTTGGTGCTTATTTAAATCACTACAAGAGTCAAGAAGTATTTCTTAAAATTTATTGTCTTTGCCCAATCAATTTTGACTACTTTGCACATCTAGTCCTACACAAACCCTGATACATCCAATATTTACATTTTAACATAGATATATATTCTTTATACTGAATGGCATTATAGTACATGTACTCAGTCATGTACTCAGCTTGTAAGCAACTGCCTATTTTTCATATTTCATCAACATTACACAGCAAATCATTTTGCTTTTTATTTTCAGTTCATCTTAAAAGCTTTTACAGGACAGTTATCAGCATTTCATTAAGCTTTAGTCTTGACTAGCCTTATTATGCTTAACACTTGACAGTAACAAAACACTTATCCCAATTTATATGAAAAAGATCAAATAATTTAACGTAGACTAGCATGTGAGATCCCTTAGTTAAAATGATATGAAGCTAAGAGCAAGGCACAAAAAGTTCATTAAAGGACCTGGTTAGATTATTTTTATATCGTGATGTCTCAAAAGGAGGATATATTTTGAAGCTGATCGCAATTAAATACATAAACCATTGCGCAACAAAGAACATCTCAGTATTTTACTTTCCTTGAATGAAAGCATTTAACTATTAGTAGATTTTAATGCCTAGTACATTCAATACAGCTAGTATAGAGTGAAGCATGGCTATAGTCCTGGGCAACTAAGAATAAGGGAAGCTGTCTAAATGTGTATATAAAACTGAGTGATATAAATTATGTTGGCAATGCAAAGATGAACACTTTTCAAAGAGACTGAACCTGATGGCACCGAGTAAAAATAGAAAATGCATGCAACTAGGAAGTCGTGAACAGCCGCAAAGCAGTGCTTGCATATACGAAATGTGCTATAGAATATGACTAATTGATAGAGATGATTGTACAAAGTCTAAACATGACAGCAATCACAATAAATAGTAAATATTCTAATACTGTTTGGTGAAAAGACCAAAAATCAGACACATATATATATGTAATAATCATAAAAATTAATTCATCGGTGATTGTCAATAAAAGCGTGCGAGATGCTCTATAATAATGCTCTGTGAGTGGTGCGGCAATTATTAGCCCGACAGATCAACCGTCCGACCGACCAACGCGTCAAGCTGTAAGACCGAGTCGTGCAATCTTCGATGAAAGAAATGTGTGTAGGACAAATACAAAAGGCTTTGGACTAGCTTTCATATCCATCTCCTAAAAAAGAGAAGTAAATGAAATCAATTCTTAGCGAACAGTAAATATGAATTATATACAATAAAAATAGTTTAAATAATTGTGTGTTCTTCAAGTGATATCCTCAATATAAATATATATATTACATTATTGGCAATAAACTAATCATCAAATCTCCGCTTACCGTAGTACACCAGTATTTTTTCAACTAGTGTAATTACAATTCAAAAATAAATAAAAACTAATGAAAAGGGTGTGAGTTTGATAAACAGGCAGCAGCCGTGGTCCAGTGGTTAATGTGCCAACTTATGATCAATAGGTTGGTGGTTCGTCACACAGGGACTATCGGTAGTGTTAAGGAGGGCATCCAGCCATAATTACTCCGGTGAAAGATCTCATGCGCAAATGGTCACAATAAATGGGAGATGCTCAAAGAAGAAAAAGTGTAGGATTGATAAATGCAAAACATCTGTTCATGTGTTGTGGTATGTAAGTGTAGATATTGTAGTTTTTTCATGCAGATGTCTGTTACTAAAATATAACAAACGCAAGCAGGCATACCCAGAAATTGCCTGTGGGAGAAAACAAATTGAATTTTTCATTTTATTTTTTAGGCAAATCAAACTGATAATTCTCATCATATTATTTTCATCACATTTTTTTTAAAACGTGTGGTATAGGGGACTTAGGCCTTTTATGCGAAAATAAAAAAATTGAAAAAAAAATCAGAAATTTTCTCACAAAGTGGCATTTTTGCCATTTCAGTCTAACAATATTATACTTACGCCAAATATTTAATGAAAAATTCAAAACATTTTACAAAAATTCTAAAATCTGAACTTTTTAGATATTTTTTAAGATAAAAACATTAAAAGGCCTGGTACCACATGCTATAAGCAAATTGCATTAGTTAGGAAAACATATTTACATATTTTTACAGGAAGGGTATAAATTAGTATGACAGAAATTTTTTTAAGAATATTTTTAACTTTTCAAAAATTCATGTTAATTATTCATACTTTAATAACCTTAATAAACATGTATAGGTAATTATATGTTCTGTCTATTCTCAGCAGCCTTTACTCTTACAAAATTGTGTTTAGTATCATTTTTTTCACTCAAAAAACGTCTGCTTTGGTCCTCATGCCCCTTCGGAGTGGTAAGCCCAAAATATTTTTGAGCCTAAACCCGAGGGAGTGTCAAAGAGAACCATAGGCAAAATTTTAGACCATTTTTTTACCATGAAGTTGGTTTCTATAGAGAACACACACGCGCCTACACAGAATGGTACTTTTCTGTATCCATGATGGGAATATCGTGATTGCGACACTAACCTTCACCTCTCCATCGGTGAATGAGAGCCGCAACACACTGCCAGCATCAGAGGACCGCTTGAGCTGGCTGAAAGGATACTGCCATAAAGTCACCTCTATGCCATCTTCTAGACTCGTCATTGTAAAACCGATGTCATAATGTACTTTCAGAACGGCTTCGCGCCCATGGTGAAGCACTTCTACAAAACATGCCAACCACATGACAAAGATTTGTTCAGGTCCACATGCCTATAATTTATTGTATTTCTATTGCTAAACAACATATTGAGAAATCTGCATTCAGAAAAATTAAACCACACACATTCATATTGAAAGGTGATGAACAAGTAACATGCTCATGCCAATCTGCTTACAACTCTGACTCACCACAGGTGACTTCTTCGACTAGAGAGGCTGCCTGATGCGCACCATTGACCAATGCCTTGCACCAGATAGCCTGGTCGCGCTGACTCTCCACCCTGAAGGTATGAGACTCAACGCCCATCTTACTGCCGGTCCTTGTGCTGAATATATACACATCTGTTCCAGAGGCTAGACTCAACTGCTTCCCACAATGCACTAGCCTACAGAAAGAGTTATTGGAATGTAGTGACGATGTTGAGACTAAACCTTCAACCCTTGACCTCTTTGGTGGGAGGTACAAAAATAAACCATTTTTTGTTAATTGATGAACTAGGAGACTGAAAACCTTTAAAAGTTGACTGTAGAGAGAGTCTTCATTTGATAGTGACAGAGAGGGTCTGTTTGTTCTGCAATGCATTCATTCACTAACAATAGATGAATAGAGGGAACAACTCCTAGAGAGCAAATTGTTGTAAATTAGGCCTTCATCAAGGACTCATGGGTGAGTAGCTGCTACTTTCTCGAGAAAAGAGATGGGTGACCTAAAGACGTAGCGAGAAAGACAGAGACGATCCATTTCTTAATGAAGGAAGATAAGGATAAGCACCTACCAGCTACCCTTCTCTCTTGAACAAAAGCAATAGTCAGGAATAATCAAGTACGCTGTACTACATGGGATATTGTATTTCTTGTGCCTCTCGAGTCTCTAGTGCAAATTACTGCTATCAGTGTGCAAACTGGAGAAACTGATGTGCTCATGCTCTATGGAATTGGCACAAGCATTCTCTACAGTTTTTTGAGGTGGATAGAGTTGTGATAAAAATGCGATGTTGAAATGGTGTCGACGAATCCAATCAGCCATGCTTGTCTTGCCTAAAGGCATAAAAACTGGCAAATTAATGGAAAATAATTCTTAAAACTTTGATGAAAAATTAAACTCTGTTGTAAGTTTTTGCAAAAAAATGTAAGAGTGACAGACCCCTATCAACAAAACCAGGCTTGGAGCAAACAAAATAAAAAACAGGAGAACATATTTATTTTTAGGGATGAGCCATTCTTGTATTAGACTCAAGTGCATCAGTTGTGCAGAATCCGCAGCAGAAATTGAGTATTCAGTTAGAAAGGTTGAGATTGTATAGAGCTAAGACCAGATTGTTTACAATAAATTTTAACCACACAGTGAAAATCCAAGGTGCATGAACGAGCTACATGTATAACTAGGAAAACCAGAGTTCACCAATAATCATCCTGAGTTCATTATTGTTAGTAATACAAAAGGAAGCTTCAGCATTGTGTCTTCCATAAAACAAAACTGAGGTTAGGCACTGTTATCTGTCCCTACCATTTGTTAGATAGTAGAGCATAATCAGGAATTATCTTCCCTTTAAAAAATAAAGCAAGTAAATGAGCTGTTGGTATATCCTGTTTTTAATTTTTTTCTACGTGTTGAATTATTTGATTTGCATTTAAAATTAATTTTTCTCATTAATAATATACATAAAATATCATTTTGTAGCTGTTACTTTTGTTAAATCGTGTAATATTTGATTTTCTATTACGCATAAAATTCAATATAGCTAAGCTTCAATTAGTTACATTTTCATATCTATATTATTTTACCTTTTTGGGTTAAAAAAAGGCAAATACAACTTTCGTCATTTCTTGTTATGTCAGTTAAAATGGCCAAGACGGATAACGAGGGTTCACATTATATTTAGGTTATTAGGTAACCTAAGGATAAACAGAATGCTGCCAGATGACACAACTTCCCATTAACATGACCAACTAAGCAAAACATCAAATGTTGATCCAGAAATATTCCATGAAACTCAGACACGCAGATCATAAATATCAGATGAAAGCTGACGCAGGGTGTATAGTCCCATGAAGTGAAGCGATGCCTGACACTTAACACCGGTGCTCAAGAAGAAACGGCAGCGAGCGGTAATTAACAGCAGTTCAGTTCGAACCTGTGACTATAAATATCAGGCAGCGCAATGTCTAACACCAGTTAGACAGGGCAGTCAATAACCTTATTTAATATATCTCCAACATAATCAAGTTACGCAGAAATGAGAGAGTGGGCAAGGCTACAATTTGGTACTAATCCTAATCAAGGTTACCGTAAAACCTCTATTTGAATGTCACCTCCATTTGACCGCCACTATGGGGGAAGGCGTGAAAAATAAAGCGCCATAGCATTCAAATAGAGGTTGTATGGTATACTGTATGTATACTTACTCGAGACGCATAGGTTACATATATAAAAAAAGATACTTTAAGATATTTTATCATAACTTAAACTTTTAAAATAATTTATAAGAATTAAGTATTCTTATACATTCTTATTATGGCTCGACTGTTATTACTCGAGCCATAAAGCCTGGTTCGCAGTGAATGACCATTTGAACATAACACAGACTAGGACTAGATATAAATATCGGTGTAGTAGACATACAACACATCATGTCTTAGGATGCAAACAAGGTTTGGCAAGGAAAATATTTTGTCATATTAGACTGATGTGAAGATGAACGCATCAAAGAATTTCTTTAGGGGAGTTGACTAATACATTGAATCCCGATAAACCAAGTTAATCCATCAAGATATTTGCTTCGCAGGCCAAACCACCATATGTCAGCATAGCTTGTATACAGTTTCATGATCAAAAAAGAAAACTACCTCATTTACCTACAGTTAGATAAATACGTACCGCATTAAAACAAATTCATTACATAAAACTAAATAAATAAACTACAGGAGACAAAATGAACTATATGTGAAAACTAAAACAATAAATTGAAAATTAATAGAAAAGCTCTCATTGTTATTTCACCTTAAATATGTGTGAACAGAATTGTAAACTCAGGAACACAGAGCTTGAAAGAGACAGAAACACTACCTACTTTACATTGCATACAATCGGAGCAAACTTAGTTTATCTATGTTTTTATTATTTTTATGTTTCATTTTTAAAGTTTATAAAAATGTTCACATGAATGTAAATTGTTATAGAAATTTTGAATGTTGTCTTTTGGTAATTACTTCTTTTGCAGAGACAATTATTTACTGTTTTATGTCGAAAGATCTGTGAGTACAGCCGATCAAACGTTGAGGTTTGACTGTATTTAACAGTTTTAAATAAATTTGGAGCGTTTGAATGTATTTAAAATATTACTGACATTTTAGCAGTTGTAATCTTTCTTCTATATCAAAGCCTATGTTACAATACATGTATTAGCTGTAATACTGTTGTAATAGTGCTTCCATAGTATGCTGGTTACTATTCTGCCAGCAAACCAGTGAAACAGCCGTTCCTTACCTGGTAGCAAGGAGGGGATGACTCTGTATAGGATTTGTCCACTGCTGCTCATTCATTGGTACTGCCTTATACAATAGCATGTCCTTTTCTGTTACGCATGCAAATACTGGTTTCCAAGTTGGATTGCCTTCTTTACTGTGCATCTACAATGGTAGAGCATTGATTCGATATAAATATCATATCAGCACTAGTAGAAAGATACCCCGTCAGAACTGGTAGAGGGATACCATGTCAGCACTAGTAGAGGGATACCATGTCAACACTGGTAGAGGGATACCATGTCAGCACTGGTAGAGGGATACCATGTCAGCACTAGTAGAGGGATACCATGTCAGCACTAGTAGAGGGATACCATGTCAGCACTAGTAGAGGGATACCATGTCAGTACTAGTAGAGGGATACCATGTCAGTACTAGTAGAGAGATACTATGTCAGCACTAGCAGAGGGATACCATGTCAGCACTAGTAGAGGGATACCATGTCAACACTGGTAGAGGGATACCATGTCAACACTAGTAGAGGGATACCATATCAACACTGGTAGAGGGATACCATGTCAGCACTGGTAGAGGGATACCATGTCAGTACTAGTAGAGGGATACCATGTCAGTACTAGTAGAGAGATACTATGTCAGCACTAGCAGAGGGATACCATGTCAGCACTAGTAGAGGGATACCATGTCAACACTGGTAGAGGGATACCATGTCAGCACTGGTAGAGGGATACCATGTCAGCACTGGTAGAGGGATACCATGTCAACACTAGTAGAGGGATACCATGACAACACTAGTAGAGGGATACCATGTCAGTAGTAGTAGTAGAGGGATACCATGTCAGTACTAGTAGAGGGATACCATGTCAACACTAGTAGATGGATACCATGTCAACACTAGTAGAGGGATACCCTGTCAGCACTAGTAGAGGGATACCATGTCAACACTGGTAGAGGGATACCATGTCAACACTGGCAGAGGGATACCATGTCAGCACTAGTAGAGGGATACCATGTCAACACTAGTAGAGGGATACCATGTCAGCACTAGTAGAGGGATACCATGTCAGCACTAGTAGAGGGATACCATGTCAGCACTAGTAGAGGGATACCCTGTCAATTTGGAGAATAAAGAAATAAAACTGAACCAAGCCATAAAAGTTGGTTAATACTACTGGTTGCAATTATAGAACACTTCCAATTTCGAATCTATGGTAAATATATTTAAAATTAGGTGAATGCCCTGCGTTGCACGGGTAATAAAAACAGCATATCAACATTACAGTACCTACACCACCTAACCTACTACACCACATTCATGCTATGTACCTACAACTATTTACAAGCTTTTTTTATTACCAGTGCAGTGGGGGACTTTCACCTAGTGAGGCCAGCTGGTAATCACGACATGTGACGCAACATCCTTATGCATGTTCTAATCAATGTAATGAATATCTTCACTATTATTGATCACCATGCTCCGTTGAAGCCGTATCCAATGGAGAAGCTTGACACCTCCAGAACTGGAGGTTCCGAAATCGAATCCTCTACAAAATGTCTCTCTTCTGGACAGACACTCAAATTTATATGTGTAGACTGGATGATTGCCCGGCGTTACATGGGTAACAAGCCTTCGAACAAAAAATCTATTTTTGTTTAACATATACAACATTTACCATTCTAACTTTTAAATTTCATACCATGAAAAGTGTTTTTTTGTGCAGTTCAAAATTAATTGCGTGAAAAAATAAAACAGCTGTAAAGGTTTTCAAGCTTTTTCAAACAACTGTAACTTTTAAATTTCATATCATGAAAGAAGTGTTTTTTTGTGCAGTTCAAAATTAATTGCGTGAAAAAATAAAACAGCTGTAAAGGTTTTCAAGCTTTTTCAAACAACTGTAACTTTTAAATTTCATATCATGAAAGAAGTGTTTTTTTGTGCAGTTCAAAATTAATTGCGTGAAAAAATAAAACAGCTGTAAAGGTTTTCAAGCTTTTTCAAACAACTGTAACTTTTAAATTTCATATCATGAAAGAAGTGTTTTTTTGTGCAGTTCAAAATTAATTGCGTGAAAAAATAAAACAGCTGTAAAGGTTTTCAAGCTTTTTCAAACAACTGTAACTTTTAAATTTCATATCATGAAAGAAGTGTTTTTTTGTGCAGTTCAAAATTAATTGCGTGAAAAAATAAAACAGCTGTAAAGGTTTTCAAGCTTTTTCAAACAACTGTAACTTTTAAATTTCATATCATGAAAGAAGTGTTTTTTTGTGCAGTTCAAAATTAATTGCGTGAAAAAATAAAACAGCTGTAAAGGTTTTCAAGCTTTTTCAAACAACTGTAACTTTTAAATTTCATATCATGAAAGAAGTGTTTTTTTGTGCAGTTCAAAATTAATTGCGTGAAAAAATAAAACAGCTGTAAAGGTTTTCAAGCTTTTTCAAACAACTGTAACTTTTAAATTTCATATCATGAAAGAAGTGTTTTTTTGTGCAGTTCAAAATTAATTGCGTGAAAAAATAAAACAGCTGTAAAGGTTTTCAAGCTTTTTCAAACAACTGTAACTTTTAAATTTCATATCATGAAAGAAGTGTTTTTTTGTGCAGTTCAAAATTAATTGCGTGAAAAAATAAAACAGCTGTAAAGGTTTTCAAGCTTTTTCAAACAACTGTAACTTTTAAATTTCATATCATGAAAGAAGTGTTTTTTTGTGCAGTTCAAAATTAATTGCGTGAAAAAATAAAACAGCTGTAAAGGTTTTCAAGCTTTTTCAAACAACTGTAACTTTTAAATTTCATATCATGAAAGAAGTGTTTTTTTGTGCAGTTCAAAATTAATTGCGTGAAAAAATAAAACAGCTGTAAAGGTTTTCAAGCTTTTTCAAACAACTGTAACTTTTAAATTTCATATCATGAAAGAAGTGTTTTTTTGTGCAGTTCAAAATTAATTGCGTGAAAAAATAAAACAGCTGTAAAGGTTTTCAAGCTTTTTCAAACAACTGTAACTTTTAAATTTCATATCATGAAAGAAGTGTTTTTTTGTGCAGTTCAAAATTAATTGCGTGAAAAAATAAAACAGCTGTAAAGGTTTTCAAGCTTTTTCAAACAACTGTAACTTTTAAATTTCATATCATGAAAGAAGTGTTTTTTTGTGCAGTTCAAAATTAATTGCGTGAAAAAATAAAACAGCTGTAAAGGTTTTCAAGCTTTTTCAAACAACTGTAACTTTTAAATTTCATATCATGAAAGAAGTGTTTTTTTGTGCAGTTCAAAATTAATTGCGTGAAAAAATAAAACAGCTGTAAAGGTTTTCAAGCTTTTTCAAACAACTGTAACTTTTAAATTTCATATCATGAAAGAAGTGTTTTTTTGTGCAGTTCAAAATTAATTGCGTGAAAAAATAAAACAGCTGTAAAGGTTTTCAAGCTTTTTCAAACAACTGTAACTTTTAAATTTCATATCATGAAAGAAGTGTTTTTTTGTGCAGTTCAAAATTAATTGCGTGAAAAAATAAAACAGCTGTAAAGGTTTTCAAGCTTTTTCAAACAACTGTAACTTTTAAATTTCATATCATGAAAGAAGTGTGTTATTGAAATAAATGAGGAGGAACAATAAAACTAAAAGTGTTCAAGTGTAAACGTGAAATCCTTAGCTAGTAATGGCTAAGGTCTATTTTGCTACGATTACAAAAAAAATTATTTGGTATACGATTAAATGATTTTAATTTATTTCAGTGTTGCCAATGGCAACTTGCCATAAGGCGAAAATATCGCTAGAGTAGTATAGAAACCCATGGTAATTATCTAATGCAAACACCTCCTAGTAAAAATCATCACAACTTTATATGCGTACTGTATATATTTAAAATCAGTAATAAAATAATATGTTAACTTTAGTAAAGTCCTATAGTTACCTACAGTCCCTTTAGTAGTTATGATCTGCAAGAAAGTGCAACATTACTATGTACTATGTGCAGCATGTACTGTGAAAGGTTCTTACCTTTCAGACAGGTGTGTAACATAAATACTGAATCTAACATAAATGAATTTAGCTAACCAACACATACTTGAAGGCAGGTTCACACTATATCGCCATATCTAGGCGTTGATGCCACAATACTTTGGTGATCGTCAATGATAAAATGTTCACACTATCACAAACCCATCCGTGTTTTCATCAGCAAATACTCAGTGACGTAATGTTCTCATTGTTCTATGTAAATTTTCGCGAAGAAACCTCTTTATTTTCGCGGACTTGAATAAAATACTAGTCCCGCAGCAACTATCATGAACAGAAATAAATAAATCACGCTATCTGCAATTACAAATTACTATCGCCGAAATAGTTCACATTGAAAAGGCGGAAGTCGATGCTCAGCGGAACATCGGGAAAGCTTGGCAGCTGCAAATTTTCCGGACGTGTCTGCGTTGCTTCGTCAATGCCTTTGGTTTACGGTTCACATAATCGACGATGAACGTTGAAAAGTAAACGCTGACATATGGCAATATAGTGTGAACCAGCCTTGAAGGATGTTTTAGAATGTATTTTAATAAACTTCAAACTTTGAACTAAATTTTATTACTTATCTGTTTGTGAATCCATTTTTACCATTTTTACTATAACGCTGAACTGAGATAACGAGCAACATATAACTCTTTCAGGCGTCGTGGGAGGTATTTCGGCGAATAGCATATCAACATTTTTGCTACTTCGTCGTAATCAGTACACCAACCGCCAAACTTTACTTTTGAGAAAAATTTTTGTTTCATAAATTGAGGCGAAAAAATCCTATTACAGGGCTTCGTAACTCGTGGGCGCGCACTGTTTTAATTAATCTGTAATTTAGCGTGTGCAATTGGAAAAAGGGCATACAGTATATGGTAAGAGCAATGGAATGGTACGAACGGCGTAGCCTTGTGGTTAGATGCACGTGTTTACAAACTTACGGTTACAATCTTCGAGAGTTCAAATGCTGGACAGACAGACAGATGAAAAGGACTAACTTTGAGATTTATATTTATATATAAACAAGCTGACTAACCACGCATTTAACCACTGAGCTACAGTCCTTGAAATTCTATCACTCTTATCAAATACTGTATACCCTTTTCTCAATCGCACACACTAAAGGACGTATTAATTAATACATTGCACCCACTGGTTATGATGCCCCTGTTATAAAATATTTTTTGCCTAACTCTATGAAACACGATGCTTTTTCGTACTTGCCATACTAGGGTGAATTTGTTTTTCGCCGTATGGTATTAACAATAATTCCTATCGAAACCAAAATTTGGTGATTGTACTGATTACGACGAAATAACAAAAATGTCGATATGCTATTTTGCCGGCATGTCAGCTCAGTGGTATCCTTGATAGTAAAAATGGATTCGCAAACAGATAAGTGATAAAATTTTAGTTAAACAGTTTGAAGTTTACTAAAATACATACTAAAACTTCCTTCAAGTATGTGTTTGGTAAGCTAAATTCATTTAAGTTAGATTCAGCGTTTATGTTACACGTCTGTCTCGAAGGTAAGTACTCTGCACATAGTACATTGTAATGTTACACTTTCTTGCAGATCATAACCACATAATGCACTAAAGTTATTGTAGGTAACTATAGTTACTAAGGTTAACATATTGTTTTGTTACTATTTTTTAATGATGATAATTTTTACCCGGTGATTGCATTAGGTAATTACTATGGGTTTTTATACCACTCTATACGTCTATACGATATTTTATATATATACGAAACAAACTAAAATCGTATACCAAATAATTTTAATTGTAGTCGTAGCAAAACAGACTACATTTAAACATTGCTTGCTAATTATTTCACATTTACATTTAAACACCTTTACAGTTTTATTTTTCTTCCTAAGTTATTTTAACAAAACGCTTCTTTCATAATATAAAATTTAAAACTTACAGCTGTTTGAAAAAGTTTGAAAACCTTTAGTTGTATTATTTTTCATCTCAATTCATTTGAACTGCACAAAATACACTTTTCTCATGATATGAAGTTTACAAGTTAGAATGATAAATGTTGTATATGTTAAATAAAAATGAATTTTCTGTTCAAAGACTTTTATTACCCAAGAAATGCGGGGCATTCACCTAGTATTAACTAATAATAAAAAGTGCACATTTGGTGTGTGCAATCGCAAAAAGGATATAGAGTATATGGTAAGAGCAATGGGAATGATGAAGGCATGTTAGCCTTGTGGTTAGGAGCGCTTGTTCGTCAGCTTGCACTGACAATTGTTATGAGTTCAACCCCAGTAAGGTGGGAATTTTTCATTGAAAGACTTAAATCGCTAAACATATCGACAAACAAAAGACAAACTTTAGGATTTATATAGATGCACAACATGCTCTTGAAAAATGTACGATGTGATCATACACTGCTTCATATAGATGGTTTGTTTCCCTTTTATTACATCATGCTAGCTACCCTAGGACACTTTTATTTAGCTAGTATTTAGTTTCGTGAGTAGCACACAGACTAAAATTTCGCTGCAACTTAATTTCGCGGGTCTGATGAGTGCGAAAATATAGTGATGTGAAAATAAATGCAGTGGAACAAACAGATTAGATTCCTCAGGTCAAGTTCACTAGTAAGTAAAAATTTTCAATTTGGGACTAGTTTGTATTTGTAAACCGCAGGTAGAAATGTTTGGTCGAGATCGATAATTCAATTTGATCGCTTGCTGCCATTTGTTTCTTGGGACTATCAATGACGTCTAGGTCCCTCTATATGACGATTTTATTGTGGATATCAATGATCAAAGCTATTTAATTCGCGATTTTGCTCATTCGTTATAAAAGCTTAGTTTCGCTCATGAAATTTTCGCAAGAAGATGACTCCGCGAAAACGCAAAAGTTAGATGACGTGAATACATAAGTGTCCTAGGGTAAACGATCAACTGTTAGTGTGCAAAAAATAAGCCTGGCACAAATTATGAAGGTTTTTCGAGACTACTTTAGCATGGCATACGAGCCACGACTGTAAACTAGGCGAGTGCACCATAATGACTACGAGTGGATTGAAACATCCCGTAAATGATGCCAGATAGCCTAGAATACTGTTCAGCAAAGAGAAATACCTAATTAGATGGCCCAGACTTTAATAAGAGCAGCCAGCAATGGCAGAGACATTATTAGTGCAGCACCATCTAAATGGGGGATATCTGGAGTATATAGTACCGCTAACAGCTATTAATCTCACTATACCTCTCCTCATTGAGCCCGCACCAGTTCACAGATTCATCTGCGCCAGAACCAACGCTAAGGGCCCATAACTGGCGTAAGATGAAGACTTGTTAGTAACACGATACTAACCTGCTGAGCGAGCCAGCCCATGTGATTGATGTAGCTTCCTGTTGGTATGCGAGACATAACCTGGTTGGCTTCTGGAAGGGCAACCAGCTGCATCCTGTTAAAAACGTTTGCCATAATTGAGTTAAACCAGGCACTAGCGCTAACTCTATCCGCGCAGCGTAAGAAACAAGAACTCTGGCCATCTGGCGCATGTATTTCGATGGTAGAAAGATCCTTGTCAATCATTGTCAGATTCTGGCAAACAAAGCAGTTGGTGAGGGGAATCGTCTTCTTTTCTGACCAAGTGATGGTGGAGGATTGCGTAGAGGGAGATGTCGTGGGAGAAGGAGAGGCATGCGAAGTTCCTGTCTCATCCCAACCAATATCAGAAAGAGAACTTGTCTTCTTAAAAAATGGTGTAATCTCGCGTAAGTATTTCACTGCAACAAGTGACAATATCTGTCACGACTAAATGAAAACCTGTTAATCACTAATATATCCAAAATCTTAATACATGGCAGCCTTTGCCGACTGAAATATAGAAATACTAGACAAATGCCCCGCATTGCGCAGGCAATAGAATAATTACCTTTAACGAACTTGAGTAACTTACCAGGAAAGTTAGATCTTTACTAAAACAATGCTTGCGTTTTGGGCCAGCTTAACAATCGTTACACGTAATGGTCAACAGTGTTAGTTATCAACCCCAAGCAAGTTCTTCAAGCATGAGTATCTCAACCAATATGATGACTATTTGTCAAATAAATCCATTGTATTATGTTTAGCTTAGTGGTTCAGTTCTCTGGCTCTAGATCTGGAAGTCCTAACATCAAATCCAAAGCTGTGCAAATTTTTCATTGTTGATTTTAACTGCTATAACTAAGCACAGGATTTTAAAAAAGACAAACACTGAGATTTATAAATATATATATATGTGTCACAACTGAAACTTCCTGCAAATGTTGGAGAAATGCGTCAGCATGACATTGGAGTGACTGCTATCAGACTTATGTTTATGTAGCATTCTTGCAGCTTTACATAGTGTAGAAGCTGCCAAAAAAACTAGCCTAGCTTAAAGGTAACTTACAAAATGCCATTGCCCAGAAATGTACAGCTAAAGCTGCTATTGGTCAGTAGCGTACAGCTGAAGCTGCTATTGGTCAGTATTTTACAGCTAACGCAGCTATTGGTAAGTAGTGTACAGCTAATGCAGCTATTGGTCAGTAGTGTACCGAGAACTTTTCAACAGTAGATTGGGTATTGGCTGATGCCGAATAACTACACTGAGAGACAAGGTTTGCAATGAACATACAACTAAGCTGATCACTAAGGGAAAGAATGTAGGCACAAGGAAGCATAAAATAAATCCAGATCCACTCGAGAATGAACATCAAAATAACAAACGTTGAACGACTAACTTATCAATTTCAGAATTTACCATAAAACCTCTATTTGAACGCCATGGCGCTCTATTTGCAACCCTTCCCCTATAGTGACGGTCAAATAGAGGTGGCGTTCAAATAGAGGCTGGCATTGTATCTTCAAACAGCTCATCAGAATTTTTGGAAGATAAATTTAACCTTTTTACAGGCGAAGCGATTGTCACCTATATTTTGGATTAGCCTTCGGGCGGAGCGACATTAACCCTTATAGATAGAAAAATCTGCCAGCTTACCTCTAACTTGTCGTAGATCTCTTAATAAATATGCATTGGGAAGCTGAAAAATATCTCTACCAGTTAATATCTATTTCTTGCAATTAACATGCGATGATATTATAGCCTGGGCGCGGCTTTGCAATTTGTTGGAGCTTTCAATTTTATATTTCATTCTAAATTTAAAGGAATATTTTTATTTTATATCTATATTTAACAATTTATGTTGCATAAAAGCTCACTGTACTCATTGATGTTTTCTACAGTTTGCAGCCAAAACTGGCTTTTCGTGTGCAATAGAAGAGGAGTTACGAGAGTCTATCTATCTATCGTAAGCTTTATAAAACCGCAAGGGTGCTACCAAATAATATGCTATAAATCAGCAAATTTAAAAGTTGTATAATAATAATCTATCAAATACTACAAATATATATTAAAAAACAAGTGACATAAACAAACCATGCTTAAAATACATGTACAGTATATCCAAAAACAAAAATTAACATATTTAAAAAATATTTACAATGGTCACTTGGCCAGTTGGGTTTTGATTGTTGCTTTTGTTTAGAACGATTAAATCTTTTTCTGACTGTACAATACCTTCCACAATGTTTTCTGACCTCAACTCCTCTTCTGCACTACTCAACTAATCAATATTAGCGTTCAAACAATACTTTGGCAAAGCAAAACCTTTGCGCGTTGCATTTCGCACAAATAATGATAAAATTCTAGCCATATGGGTGCTAAGGACAACTTTTAGCCTAAAACTAGTTGTTCATTAACCGTTGTACACTGTAAATGTAAACTGTTTTTCACATACGTCGAAGTATCAAGACCGCATTAAACAAGAAACTTCTATCAGCCTGATACAGTTACTAATGACTTTTTGTTGTTGCTTTCCAAGTTTTAACGAAAAAACCGAAAAGCTTTGAAGTTGAAAGACAGACTTCGATACGAACAAAAAGAACGAAAGATTTAATTGTTATTGATGTAACCGAATCTTTATTGGTGCTATTTTGTGGATCCTTTTTTACTGATCATTTGCTGTTATGGGTTTGCGGAGATCAAAGAATATCAAAGTGGTGGTCAAACAGATGTAGCATTCAATTAAAGGATGGCGCTCCATTTATCAACCCTTCTTAAATAGTGGCCGTCAAATAGAGGTGGCGTTCACATAAAGGTTTTTACGGTATCTTAGCTTCCTTAAAATTTAATTCAGGCAAATAAGAAATTGGAGGGTGCTTGTTCTGGTTTGACCAAATTCCAGCCAAGGTTCAAAGTTAAGTTTCTAAGAATCAATACAAATGAAAACATATACAAAAGAATTGAACTGTTATGAACCATTAAATTAAACCATAACTGTCACGAACAACTTTTATCGTTGTTCCTAGGTAAATCAGACACGCTAATTCCGATTTTGTACTCAAAATAAAAATTAGTCCACTAACCTTCAGTCATTTAGGCTTTTTTAAAGCGTTTCAATATCCGTTTTGAAAACAACACAATCGGCATTACAAGCTCTGCCTATAAATATGTGACGAAAGCTAGCTTTTTCAGGAATAGAAGTTAGGAATGTTTAGTCCGATTTAGAATAATAGAGATGGGTGTCTTAAAACCCATTATTATCTAAATCCAGCCTGTAAAATAATTTCAGATTTTTATGAAAGGTATATAAACTATTTAAAATTGCTCGTAGCTTGTTACATGACGTTTAAATGGGCTGGACGCCGAGGAAAATGAGCTCAAAAAGAGCGGTTTTATCACAAACTAGCGTTGTTATCGCGCTTTTTTAAATATGCAATGTTAAATAGCTCATCTACCTTAGCTATTTGAGGTAGATGAGCCAGATGAGGTTTGACCCATATCTATTATTCTAAATCGGTCTAAACATCCCTTCGTAACTTCTGTTACTAAAAAGCTAGGTTACGTCACGTATTTATGGGCGGAGCTTGTTATGCCGATCGTGTTGTTTTCAAGACCAATATTAAAACGCTGTAAAAAAGCCTTCATTACTCTGAAAGTTAGTGGACTAATCTTTATTTTGAGTACAAAATTGGAATCAGCGTGTCTGATTCACCTAGTAAATACAATAAAAGTTGTTCGTGACAGTTATGGTTTAAGTAAAACAGCCATAACAGTCTAAAAGAAGGCACCGAAATGTTATTATAGCGTCATATGTACTTTTGAAATTACTAAATTGAATATAATATTATAATATATAATAAATTTAAAATTACACTAAATTTCAGCTTAGTAAGTGCTAATAAGTTTCAAAAATTGTATGATGCATGGTCATTTTAGTAGCATTTTCATTTATATATTCTTGACAAGTTACTCTTTTACTTAGGCAACATGTAGATCATACCAACAGCTTGCAAAATAAAATGATTAATTAGTTGAATAGAGATGACATAGGTAGAATGTTGCCTTTCGAGACATGTCAAACAGGTTTTGGAAATGTCAAACAGGTTTAGAATATCAAACAAGGATTGGTAGTGTCAAACGTGTGTAGAGAGTGTCAACCAGAGGAAGCGTCAAAGGGGTGTTGGAGTGTCAATTGTCAAACAGGTGCACAAGTATCAGACAGGTGTAGAGAGTGTCAAACAGGTGTAGAGAGTGTCAAACAGGTGAGGGGAGTGTCAAACAAGGTTACGTATGTCAAAATTCATTTCAGTCCATACTAGTCTCAATATCAAATCCTAACATGTGGCATGCATGAGGGATAACTTCATCCATGGCCACTACAGCTTTGAATTAGAATATTGCTACAACCAATCAATAAGAGTGACAGCTCCCTGTATGCATGGAATACAAGAGTGAGCCCTTAGGCCTAAGCTCTGTCATTCCTCTGCACTAAATACTTATGCAAACATTGCAAATATAACCAAAAAATCAATGATGAAGTCATCCACATGACTGATTGAGTACGCCTAGTGGCTGCTTTGACTCCCATATTGACTATGTAGGCAAATCACAGCCACCTTAGGAATTCATTTCTAACAAACTTCCTCCTTTCACTTTCAGCTGTTACAAAGTATAAAACAGAAAAAACAGATGCAAAAACAAAAATTTAAATTTGACATTAGAATGACATGAGATTTTAAAATAGCCAAACTGCAACTCTTTGGCCGTTTAAAAATCATGTTAAATTTCTAGTAAGCTGCAAATAAAAATTCAAATTTCCTTAAAGAAATGACATAGCCACTCCAATGCATACAATGTGAATTAACTACACGTGCAAAATCCCATCCTTAGAATTGAGGTAACTAATTCTATTCAACAGTTGATATGAACAGATAATAATATCACTGAAATATGAAATTAAAAATATACTCAAGTAATTTTTGTATAAAAAGAGCAATTAGAAATTAGAGCATACCTTCCATATCCACAACTCGCCCTGCCTTTTTAAGACATGAGACTGCCTCATCGTGAGAAGCGTGCCGGAGGTCTTGACCATTTACAGATATAATCGCATCTCCAACATACAATTGTTTTGTGATGTCAGCAGCAAGTCCTTTGAATATTTTACTTACAATTATCGGCATTTTATTTTCTCGACCACCTTTAATACTAATGCCAAGTCCATTTTGATCTTCTTTCACAACTCTGACTAGGCGCTTCTGTCCAGATAAAATTGCCTCTGGAAGATCTGATTCTAACCGAGGAGAACTAGGCATTGCAGAGTCATGAGTGAAAAATTGCACCGGGTTGTTATCTGAATCCGAATCATTCCCGGCACTTGATCCAGAGTATCTGCCTCTGGTGCTTGTGCTGGGAAATCTAGGTGAGTAATCTCCATTGCTGCCATTTGAAAACACATTGTCATATGCCGGAGAAACAGCAGACGTGCTGCGTATGTCGTCTTCACTTTCTAAAGTTATGAGTAAATTACTGTCGTTTAACGAAACACTAACTGGGACCCACTGCTGCCGAACGAATAATTGCAACAAGCCCGTCCTATTGACTAATGCAGCCATAACTCTTTCTCACCAGACAAATACTGTACAACAAAAACTTTTCATTCAATCCCACAAAGTTCCTATTAGTCATACGCTGAACCTTTTAAACTGCTACTGCTACCGATGACTACCCACGGCAACACCGTCAAATTGAACTGCAGCTCTTTCTCTGGTAAACGTCCTTGAACTTTAATACGATCAGTTACTATAGCCTCCTATGCCATCTAAATAAAGTATTTCGTTTGAATGTGCACTTACTAATTTAATATTAAATATATTTTGCAGTTTTAAATGTTTATTAACATATTAAAAATTTATTTATACCAACTTGCAAATTCTGTACTTTTGTTGTAGTCAAATACATGAATGAGATTGCGTCGTCGGTTCGTAAACAGGAGACGATTTCCGTGCCATGAATTCCAAAACATGCTCTTGCAAAGGAATACGGACATGCTTGCTTTGCGAGAGTGAAAAGCAAGATGTAGTTTCTAATGGTAACACAAAAACTGAGGCAAGGACTAGAAAACTAACGATCAATGAAAAATTGATTCCTCAAATATTTTAAACGAATGAATGTTAGCAAAATCAAGTTCGAGTAAAAGTATTAATATTGTTATACAGGTATAACTAGGCTATGTAAATTGAAATTTTTGCAACCAACTTAACACGATAAGCATTTTCTAAATCACATTCGACAACAAATACGTACAAGCAATAAAATTGCCAAAACCCACCACGTGACTAAAATAGCGTGGATGTATGTGTGCGACTGATTTGTATTGAGTTTATAATCTCAGAACAACTAGGCCTATTCGTTGACAGTGACAAATCTTAAAACGAAAAAGGACAACATGTTAAGCGTGAGCAGAATATAAGGACAATGAGAACCTACAAACCAACCTGAAAGAAATGCAACCTATAAACAATATGAGAAAAACATCATACGAACAATTTGAAGTGTTGTGTGATTGGAAAATAAGTTAAAATTGTGGGTTGAAAGTTGAATATGATGAAGATCATATTACAATGGCTCAAGTTTTGCATAACATTTTTGTATGAGCAAAATGAGTTGCAGCTATGAACTCAAATGGCCATTTAGTTCATATGATGCAAACTATTAGAGTACGAGTCTAGATAGTGAGCTTGGCATGATGCAGGTTACATGCGATGTATTTAGTTTACTGTTTCTTACCCTGAACATCAAATGATCACAACCAGATGTCAAAATAAATGGAATATGTAAATGTTGGCTGGGCTATGTAAAATGTATATATCCAATGCATGAAAAAAATGACTCGGCAGCCAATGGTTTTGGGCGCATGACTTGACAGATTAGTTAGGAAAGCTGGGGTCGAGGTTTGTCTATGGGGGTTTCCTGAGGGACCTTTGACAGAATTCTGTCTAGACTTGGACTCATTTGGATGATTACGAGCGTACAATGACGTTTATCCTACTAAGGGATGAGAGAGTTTACCAAGCAATACTTGTTTATGCCATGTTGATAGTTGCCGACAAGAGTTGTTCTGCAAATGGTCCAACCGGACAACTTGGCCAGAAGAGCTGTGTCACTCATAACTAGGAACATAGCTGCCTTTTTTCTATCTTTGAAGTCCTGAAATGTAGTAAAAATTTCTCGCCTGACAAATAATATAAAGCTAGATCCTATTTTAAAACATAAGTACTTAGCAAGTTTATGCTGATTACAAACGACAATCGCTTTCTAAGATGCAAATTTATATTTGTTTAAAACATATGTGGAAGCAAAGAGGTAAGGTGATAAAGTAATTCGCAATTACATCAAGCAAATGGAGCTAGCATTATTAATTCTCAATACCTATTTAGACGATTACTAATTAAACTATTTTCCGATGTACTAAACAAATAAAAATGCTCCCAGAGTGAGAATCTTGAGCATTACATCTTTAGCATTTACTATTTCTATTTCTGACCCCTTAATGCACATTCATTCTAGATTCAGATCATTGCATAACTGGCGCGCTCATTAATTCCCATTCAATGAAGCCTTGAATTGCATTTTTTGCCATTGAGGCACTTGATGGTTTTAAAAAGGAACTGCTATTAGCCTGAAACAGTTATTAATTATTTCTATGGTGTTGCTTTCAAAGTTTCAACCTTTATTTCATCGTGGCGATCAAATAGGAGTGGCATTCATTTAGAGGTTTTACGGTAAATTAAAAACATACTGTAAATTCTTGTGTTTAAGTCGCCCCTGTGAACCTAAATTCTTTTTGAAAGATTTGAGATGCGGTTTATACATGCCATCTAAAGATTATGCCTGTAAACTTCTCATGACGCTTGGCGTAAGGTACTTTTTAGAATGTGTGAATGTTAAAATAATTTATTCAGCAATAAAACGCAAGGAAATATCCAATACTTGTAGTGGCGTAAGGTCTTTTGTCGTTGCCACTATCATGCGATTTTTCCAGCACTGCATTCCATTCGTCGAACTGCTCTTCGTCGATGCTAAAAACTGCAGCAGCATTTTGGTTGGCAATTTGCAAAGCTACATTCACAACTTTCAATTTAAATGAAGCGTCATATTTGACCCTTCTCGATGACATTGGTTACAAATGTCACTTGCTGATTTGATACTTGTTTTCTGTGGTTTGCTGTGGAAAGGCAAAGCACTTTCTTTACAAAGGTGAAAACAATCATTGGTCGATTGCCACTTCGTCAGCCAACGCGTGTGTGTGTGTGTTATTTTTTTTGAATTTTTTAAAAATCTGATTTTTTTACTAAATTCTTTTTTTAAATTTGTATTTTTGCAAATGTGCTGTTTTAATTTCAAATATAGCGTTACACTCCTATTACCAGTTTTTCTCAAGGTTTGCTTGCTAAATCTGTAACATTTCAAAGGCTAAATGCTTTTCACGTAGACAATTGTATTATCTCGAGTAGGAATTGCCTTAACATTCTATCTTTGTTTGGTCAGACAAAGTATTAGACAAAGACAGTTCAATGTCTCATTTTTACGTTTGTACAAGTGTCGAGAGGTGTCAGTACCGTCCATCAAAACTTTGAGTACAACAAACTTCTGCTGCAACAGGAACTTTTTTATATACACACTTCTATTTAGTCATAGCTATTATTAATTCAATATATCCACGATTTGTATTTTGTTTTCTCAATTCGTATTTATAGTATCAGAATCAAATCATTTTTCATTGTATTCGTCGCAAAACAGATTTTCTAGCCATTACTTGCTAATTAATTCACATTCAAACACCTTTACAGTTGTTTTATTTTTTCTTAATTAAGCTGCACAAACAGTCTTCTCATGATATGAAGTTTAAAAGTTAGAATGATAAATGTTGTCTATGTTAAAACGAAATTTTGTCAGATGACTTTTTTACCTGGGCAACGCCGGGCATTCAGCTAGTCTTACATATATATTCATTCATGAATATGTTGTTTGTCTGCCTATAGAGATCAGGCTACAAGAAACTATGACTTACACTGAACACCTGTGTGGCATGTAATGTAATGTGGTATTAGCTATCTTAATGCTTTTTATAAAGTCATCATGACTTTCTGAATTCATCTGTCGTTCTACATGGCTAGGAAGAGTGATAAAATCAGATAAAACTTCTCACAAACTTGGTTGTTCTTGTTTACTGGTTCATGGAGTCATTTCATGACCTAATCTATAAAAATTAGTTGCTTTCTCGCATGTGTGTTTCAAGGTTTGTTGTATAACATGATCGGCCTTCCCTAAAAAAGATTTTACGTGACCACACTATTGTAGCGCCACTGCTTCACGTTATGTGTGCATTTCAGGCAAGTGAACATACAGACACATGGTATTATTGTATAGAGTGCAAGGACAAGGCTTACAAGAGTTCCTGTGACCATGTCAAGCACAATAACCATGAATACCTTACTATACAAGGTATGTTTGTCAATGACTTCTTTATGGGCGAATGACACGATAATATGTTGATTGATTAGATGAAGTTTTAATGAATAGACAGTTTAATGAGTGTCTTCACTACATATTTACAGGAAATAGACTGATTCCTCATAAATTAAGCATTCAACATATAAGGTCAAAGGTCATTCAATATATAAGGTCAAAGCTATACTCAAAGCTACATAAAGCTGAATAAGCATAATATCACAACACGCTCAAACATATGCATATAACTCACTTGTGTTTGGTCGTTTAAATATTATTTGGGATTTTTTAAAAAAAAACCCGAGTTTGTGAGCTCAAGAACACACACAAACCAACCATTGGTAATAAACCGTGTCTCACACATTTTGTAAACTGTCTGACCAAAACCAGCTGCTGGTTTATGTGTGTAATACTTTTTGGTATTCGTAATCATAAACAATATTATGTTTTTCGTTACATGCCAAAAGAAAGAAAATATGAAAAGACAGAAATCAGAAATTATTTTAGTGCGTTGAACAACTGCGGTTTAAAAGGTGTAATCGCGTATGAGGTCAGACTGAATGATTGAAATCCCACAATGCTTAAAAGTACATCTTTGGCATCAAATTTAATCCATTGATTCCTTAACAGAGTTTCCTGGTAGCAAGGGATGCAAAACCTTGTAAGAGTTATTTTCCCTGTATTTTGATTGAAGAGTACAACTCCAATTGAAATTCTTTTTAGGTTGTAAACAAGTCTCAAGTTGTAGTCATGTGTTGCAGAATAACACCCACCACAATGAAGTAAACATGGTTAATATTTTCAGTACTTCATTGTTTCATTGTAAGAATGTTGTCTCAGCACTGATAACGTTTTGGGTTACATGCATTTACTATACACTGTAATACATAATTTGACCATGGTAATGCCTTTAAGCAGAGTTGTTGGCACTTGTTATTTATTTGTGTTTTTTTGCAGGTGTATTAATAATTCCAGAATTCATTTCTAATGCAGAGGAGGTGCATATTGTCAATGAAATAGATAAAATACCATGGGTTGACTCTCAATCGGGGAGACGAAAACAGGACTTTGGCCCAAAAGTTAATTTCAAAAAGAAAAAACTCAAACTTGGTAGCTTTACTGGATTTCCCGAGCATAGTAAAGTGCTCCTGGAGCGTATGAAAGAAGTTGAGGCGCTGTCAGATTTTTTGCCGGTAGAAATGTGTAATCTTGAATATGAACCATTGAAAGGTGCCTCTATAGACCCACACTTTGATGACTTTTGGCTTTGGGGCGATCGTCTCGTTACATTCAATTTGCTGTCCAACACGAGCTACACTCTCACGCAGACAGACTCTCCGAACGAGATTATTCTTCCACTGCCAGCACGATGCCTCGCTGTGATCTATGGCGACGCTAGGAATAAATGGATGCATTCTATTGCGAGGCATCACATAAGTTCCAGAAGAATTGGCATTACTGTAAGAGAACTGACTCCTCAATTTCTAGAAGGTGGGTCATCCGAGTCGCTAGGGAAGGAACTCCTTGCTACTGCTGCTCAAACATGGATGCCACCTCTACAGATAATTCGCACGACATAAATGATAATTTATAGTAGTTTTAAACCTTTTCCTTTTTTTGTTCATACCACTTTCTTCTATGACATCACTGCGACACTTGAATGAAACGTATAGAAATGCAATGGTTTGCTTTATTGGGGTTGTCTTTTTATATTGCCCACTACACACGATAGAGCCCAAGACTCTAGGGATAGAAAATTCTGGTTAGCAAAAGTTGCTACTGTACATTTTTACAAATAAAATAATTGCTCAATAATGATATACAGTAAAAAAATATTGCTTTGCAAAAAGGTATGAGTAGATTTCTAATAGACAGACCATCTGTTGCTATAGAATGCTGGCTCAGATCACACTTAATTATTTAACAGTTGTCTAAGATAATAAAAACTCTTTGTTTTTCTAATGCAAAATGTTTATGCAGCATCCATGGACTTAGCACCATTCCACTGAGCACACAGTGGTTAAAATCAGATCCAAATACTCTATCAAAAGTAAGAGTGTCACTAGATTCAAAACTTAGATCTGAGTCTTTTTTACAGTAGGTTATAAAAAGAGTTATTATAGGGAGTTTCCGTTACGGAATATCACATGGACAAGAATAATAATTAAATATTAGAGACTACATGAGGTTCAAAAACAAATAAATATAAATTGATTGACTTAGTGCCGAGAGTAGAGATTGCTATTGCAAATGTTTGACTCATTGTCATGGTATAACGCTTCTCCTCATTACAATTCTACCCTTTGTCCTCTTTCATTTGTATTTCTTCATTGTCATCACAGCTTGTGTAGTCTGGTATACTTTTTATCACTGGTCTCGTCTCATAAGTGTAACTGCAAACATATATACACACATCAGTTTTGGGAATCAGTTCATAATGTCATGTGGTTATCGAGAAGAAAATTAGTAAAAATACAACTATACATTGAACATGGTTAATCCTTTCACTGCTGTATTTTGGGTTGATGTGTACTCAGTATTTTTGCTGTGAAAGCTAGAGATTTTGGCTTACAGCTTCAATTTAAAGTTCTTTGAGGTCAACAGAAAATTCTGCACAAAATCCATGCTTTTGAAGTATGAAAGCCATGTTTAATATTTTTCATAGTTTATTAAAACTGGTTGCAGAAGTAAAAAGTCATTATTGGTACAGCTTGACCAAAAGGCAGACCCGGTCTTCAATATAGAGATATAGTTATCAAAAATATTTGAGGCTGAATGATGAAAAAATTTGCGAGCATGATCTGCAGAAACATGTTCAGGTTGCTGTTTATAATTTTTCTTTTCACCTATGCTACAGGAATTAAAAAATTTGGAGATTTTTAGCGAAGATAAAACTAACTTTTGTTTTGGCAAAATGGTAACACTCTTAACATTATTCTGGCAAAATTTCGAGTAATTCTGTTAATTCTATGATCCTTGATTTCTTTTGTTGAAGTACTAAGGTAAGCTCTCGGAGTGAACAATATAGGCGAGCAGCTTGAATAGCTGTCCGTTGTGAAAAAGTTGAGGCAGTGCATATTTTTGTGTAAACTTACCCATCGGGTACGCGGCATCTACCATGGGCTGCAGTGTCACATGGCTCCACCTTATATTTAATTCGCTTCACTTGTTTCTTCTCTATCTCTATTCGTACTTCATACTTTTTACACTTTCTGAAATGGATAATATTAATATTATTATAATAATATATCTATATTATAATATATATTATAATAACTAATTATTTTAATGCGAATGAGGTTGTTTTGCCATAGTTTGCCAAAACCACTCAAACTCAAGTTGAAACGGCAAATAAAAAAGCTACCCAACAGACAAGCTAAAAGGAGTACAGTTTTGAAGCCTACCTATATTCACAGCGCAGTCCAAACCATCCAGGTGGGCAATAGCATGTGTTGTAGGCTATGCATTTTCCTACTGTTTGGCAGGGCTCTTGCGCACACAAGTCATCATTTACTTCTGCAAATATAATAAATGGATACATTCTACTTATATCGGTACAGGTTGTTGTGACTCATGATACTAAATTAGTTTCAGGACTTGCATATATATTTCTGAGGAGGAAATGATTTAAAGGTAATCTATCAGCCAGCTGGCATCCAATTTGTTTTCCTAAAGTTATGATTGCAAAATTCATTAATTATGATGATATCTCGAATATTCTCTTTTCAAAACTCGAAAAACTGCAATGCCGTTGCGTTGTCTGCTGTATGCTCAAGAAGTAAGCATGCTTGAAGAGATTAACGTATGTACTAGTGGAATGCTTCTAATGTGAGCTTCATATAGAAGAGTACTCTCTAATCACTGTTCCTAGTTAATCTTGGTGAGTACAGATTGCCACAACTCGCGACCGTGTGGGCACCGACTTTCAAATTCGTGAATTCCATTTGCTCTAGTTTGAGCTATCCATAATCGGATTATTGCCAGTTTGTATTCGCTGAGGTTTTCACACACTGGCAACAATTCTAATCTCCTAAATAAAAGTGATCTAGCTGAGCAGTTGATTATTTTCGGAAGGGAAATGTATTTTAATTAGTGAATAGTGGTAAAGTAAAGAAACAGACAAACCGCGGTCTGGTATTCACACGAATGACTAATTGCCAGCTCGAAGAGACTAATTCGATGGGCCTTTTGATGATCAACTCTCTGCTACTGCTTTTGGTTAATCAGATTGTAACAATTTTGGTAATCAAACTCTAGAAGCATTTTTGAACAGCTTCTTCATGCATAATTTTATGTAACTTATGAGTAATTTGAAAGCTTTCATTGATTCACACAGCGTGGCTTAGAATACTTCCTACAATAATAAAATGTTACAACTTACTGTATTGGCAGACTTGTCCAGTGAACCCTTCAGGACAAGTACACTGCTTGGTTCGTCGTTCACAAGTGCCTCCATTGCGACAGTTTCCGCACACATCTAAAACGGGAAGGGAGGGTTTGGCATCAGTGTCAGAACGCAAAGGCCTCGTCATCAATTTCCAGAGCAAATTGACACGTCTTATCAAAACTGGTTGAAAGTAAAATTACCTGATTCACAATTCTTGCCCGTGAAACCTTTTTTGCATTTGCAGACGTTTCCTTTGCGACATTTGCCACCGTTGGCGCAGCCACCCTCACATACTGGTGCTGTAAGATAAAAAGCATGCAAGAGTTATCCTCTCTGAATAGATGCACATCTCATGCTATTTTCCTAAAATGTAAATATGCTACAGAGTTCTGCTAGCATCATTACTATTTTTGTATATGTTTCTTTTTATGTTTCTCGTATTTTAGTGTTTTTTTGCCTAGCCTGAGCTATTCAAGCAAAATTCATTCTTAAAATCGGTAAAACTCTTAGAAGTTATATTGAACTAGGGTAGTTGTACCAAAATAAGTATTCATATCATCTTAGACAGTGCCCCATTGTTTCTTTGCTGCCCAGCTGCTACGCTGTATCACCATGCATGGTTTAGTGCTCTGTACCTTTCATTAATCGATACCTAATTCTCTTGAATATTTACTTTTTGAAAATAAACCGATTTTAGAAAAAACCACTTTTTCTTACCAGGCTTGTGACAGCGGGAGCCTCGCCAGCCTTCTGGACACTCGCATTTGTTCTCTCCGATACACTTTCCTCCATTTTGACACTTTCGGCGACATCCTAAAACACAGTTAATTAATAGCCTATTTGCCTTAAAAGTGAGTGAGAATTTTACTGATTGAAATGGAAAGGGAAATACATGTGGCAGGTGAATGTGTATGAATTAAATTCCTAAGGAAGGTGTGGAATTCCAAGGTTACACGTAATATAGCTTATTTTGGCGAGTCTACAGTCGGAAACATCGCAGATTGATGCTAGCATGACGAGCAACTGTGAATATCAGACGCGAGTAACATTGCGCACTCGGACATCATGATGAATGAGCTACTGGAGCCAGACACATTGGGTGCTAGTACATCCATCAGAATGATAGAGTAATCTATACCGAGCACACATAGCTTCACCATACATGTATCATCTAATTTGTCACCTCAAAAGTGAAATGGTTCGTTTGCTAAACGACATAATAAAAACATCAATTAATATTTTAAAGGATTACCCAGCAAAGATATCTGCCCTAGCAAATAGACTATGTGATAATCCGCAGGTCGTCAGTGCAGTTTGAAGTCAATGCATCTTCAACTTATTTGAAGAATAGTTTCAAGTCGTGATGAGTATAGATAAACATACTCTACAGGAGTTCTTCACGTTGGTCTTATGCCCAAACTCCCTCGTTCACTTCCCTCCCAAACTTCGCGTTGAATTAGCATCTTGTATGATTGGTAATCAATACTATTTCAACATAGACAATAACGACTGATGGCTCCCTGTAAGTGTCTCTTAAGGAATTCGTTAGTAAAGTATCGTATATGATAGTTTGGCGTATTGGGCAACTTCGCTTGGTCTATCCAGTGATAATGCTCTGAATTCTCGTAGCGATAGGCATTGCGTTTTGTCCGTGAGAAGTAAGGAAGAGCCTTATACCCTTGATCAAGTGGGAAATAGCTCACCTTTGTCTTTCTGTTGATGGTCCATGCAGAAGCGACCACCGTATCCGGTTGGGCACTCACACTGGTTGTGTCCTATGCATACACCACCATTGCGACAGAGGGGGAAGCACATCGCTGTAAAAGACAGCACAACCATTATTTGTTTTCTCTATCAGTTCTAAAAGCGATCTTTATATAAAGCACTTTAAAAACACCTAAAACTTCCTTTTTTTAAAATCGACTTAACACTATTTATTGATTGTAATAAGTTGATGGAGTTTAATCTTTGAAACCGAAAATTTCAGCAGAGATTTCAGAATACAAATTTCCAAATGTTTTTTTTTGAGAAAAGGCGTTTTTCATAAAGAATAAATCCCACACAAAGCTCTTCCTCAAAGTTTAGCTAATAGACATTATATATTTTTGTTGTATAACTGGTAATGTTGTTAACTGGTAATAAACTATCTTGAGAGCCTATTACACCAGTTAAAAATCCTTCTTTTGTTTACGAGACTGCAAGGGTATAAAACTGCTATATCTGGTTTTTTATTTGGCACCATTGGTCAATTGGATGCATTGACTTAAAAGCCAACACCTACGTGGCATTTTTGGGTGGATGAATATTTAAATTTAAGTGAAAGTTACTTACGTTTGGTGCATTTAAGTCCTGACCACCCAACATCACATCTGCATACACCTGGGGAGACGCACTCTCCATGAGCACAACCATCCTTACACTCAGCTACAAATCGCAGGCCATCATTAATATCAAATCTCAAGCTATTATTAATATGAAAGCAAACGTGAAAGCGAAACAAAAAATGGAATAGTTATAACAGGCAGGCTATGAAATATCTAGCTACAGAATAACACAGATAGAAAGTTTGCGAAGTTGTGTAAAATGCATCACTACTGTCGCTGTCGATTTCTACACTCTTTCTGACAATCTAATTTTTCAGCTAGATAACCAAGATAAATGCTTCTGTTTTTAATAATTTTGTGTCACCAAAGCCACTAAAAATAAATTCCAAAAACACCATAACTACATCCACCATCATACGTTTCAGTTCATGAACCTTTCTGTTACGACAACCTACAATTCACTATTCTGACTCCTCCACAATATTATTAGATTACCAAGTTTGCAAACAATTTTGTTCAACTCACACAATAGTTCCTGATTTCTGTTTTCTCATTTTTGTTTTGGCGTGGAGTGGAAAACATCAATTTGTTAGTGAGTTACTAATGGCAACAAAAAATATACATACATGTATTTCATGTAATGTTTTAAGTGATGCAATAAACAAATCTCTTAAATAACCAACTTACAATCTCTTCCAATATTGAACATATAACTGGTCAGGTGACAAATAAGGGTAACAGCAGGTCAGCTACCCTTCACCAATTGTATTAAATTCTCTCTAAGCGGAACAGACGGATTACTACCCTGAAACCTAGATAATCTTCACAAAGCACTTCCATTAACACATTGGTCGCTACTTAGTGGACAAACATATTATTTTCTCTTATAAAACCAAATACTGCAAACGTCTTTGGATTAGCTACTGGCTTGTCGTTTGAGGTTCGACTACATCACTTCGGTCACACAGTCATTGAGTGAAATCTTGCGGAAGACCAAAAGTATTTATTTGAGCAGGGATATAGGTTTAAAATATGAATTGTGACCCTGTGGTCTCGCCCGGTTTCTCTTCAAAGACATTTGAACGGATTATAACACCAACTCAGGCACTTGCTCTTCCATAATTGACAGTTCATGGGCCGTGCTTTGCCAAGTGGGTTACTCAGAAACCCTCTGATGTTTGACAATAAACTTGGTTCAGTTTCCTTATTGTGAGATAATTTTAGCCTTTAAACTTTAAAATTTTTTAGCCTTAGAGCATAAGAAGAGAGAAACTCACCTATTTCACATTTCTCTCCGCTCCATCCCTGCTGACATTCACAGACTCCGTCATCAATGCACCTGCCATTGTTTTCACAGCTACACTCTAAAAACACAATTAAATTCTTGCACAATATTTTTGATTAATGCAAATTAAAATAATCACAAAGGTTTCTACGTTTCTGTCAAACTGGACATCAGATGTGTTTCAATAAATTTCAAAGCTTATGCAGACATGAAATGGTGAAAAAAGTTTGCAAGTTGTTCATCATCTTCCTGTCAGATCAAACCCTCGTGTTTGGAATCACCGACGCAGAGTACAAGAATTATAAGCTAAAAACTCTTTCGGGTATTATAAATTACAGCTTGAAAGGTTCAAAACTCAGCATAGTGGATGCAGGCTGTAAATTTTCAAATTTAACATATTATACCAAGCTAGCACGCTGGCAGTCCCATGCACCATGAGAGATCATAATGTGTAATAACTATGC